>NC_137458.1:189308311-189908311 GCF_964235325.1 Thermobia domestica | reverse complement strand
AAGAGGTTTTTGAAAGTTTAGCCAGTCTCATGGTGATCTTAGGATGAAGACATATTTAGAAATAAAATGAAAGAACGGGTTTCTTAATTTTTAGATATTTACATTTCAAAACTGAGTCCATTCAGTATGCGAAGAGAGGGTTTCTGAGCTGAAGCAGACTCTCAGTGATCGTTAGTTTAGCCATATTTAAGAAAAATGAAAAATCGAAATTTTCGTATATTGTCATATATTTACAATACAAAAGTGGGTCCATTCAGTAAGACGAAAGGATTGTATGGAACTTGATGCTTATTGTTGCTGATTGTTAGCTGGACATATATTCAAGAATAAAGTGAAAAAACGAATTCGTCGCATAATCTTAGATATTTACAATTGGAAGGATAGCCTATCCAGTAAGGAGAAAAGAGAGTATACTGACAAACTTCAGAATAAAATGAAAAATCGAAATTTTCAATAATTGTTTTATGTTTACAGTGGTAAAGTGCGTCCATTCAGTAGGGCGATAGGCGTGTTTGGAAGTTGAACGGATTTCTTAATTGTTAGATATTTACAATTCAAAATTGAGTCCATTCAGTATGCGATGAGAGGGTTTCTAAGTTGAAGCAGAATCTTGCTGATTGTTAGATACCAGGGCCGGCGCGAGGGGGGTCGAGCCGTGCCACCGCCCAGGGCGGCACGTCTAGTGGGCGGCAAAATTTGAAAAAGAAAAGAATACTATTAAAATATAAGGTTTCGTAATAGTTCCACATGGAAAAATTATATTGTGTTCCCTGAGAATGTAATTAAACTTACTTCACTCACATTCAGGAAAATACTCACTCAGGAAATTCAGAGCATTCTCCCTCATTTCCAATTATCAAATTACTAGCCACAGGTATCTCGTTCAAGATTTCCCTTGCAGCGGCGTAGATAAGATTTTCAGCTAGGGCGGATAAGATTGTCAAGTGTCTTTTATATTTTTTCTATTCAGCAATATTCTAACGCTCCGCTCCAAGTACGCAAAAGATACACTCCCACTTGAGACAGGCCGTTCTAGCCTACAGCACCTAGAGACATTTAGGTTGTAGCAGCGAGTTTTTAACCAATTTACAAATTGTTCATTATCGTATCTTATCAACAATATATATATGGTTGGTTTTTATATTTAAGCAATACAAGCTTGACAGCGTCATGGCAGAACACATTAAAAGAACCATGGGAGGACAAAATAAATACCACCATTAGTAAGGAAAAGATGTCCAAAAAATTTTTATTCCAATTCTTAGTAAATAAATTGAAAGTAAAATACTGTTTTTGTTGAAAGCTGCAACATATTATACCATAATGCTAGACTGTACACCAAATATTTCTGGTACAGAGCAAAGGATCGTTCGTTTTGTACAAATTACATACAGTAATGGAGAATGGCTTGTAAAAATTCGTGAACACTTTCTTGGTTTCGTACCAGTAAAAGACATCACTGGTCTAGAAGTGACAGAAGTAATAATTAAACACCTAAAAGAAATGAAGTTCTATCGAAGATATGAAGGGCCAAAGATGTGACAATAGTTTCAATATGAAAAGCAAAAATAAATTCCCAAGCCTTCTATGTTCCTTTACTAAACTTTGTCGTTAACGATAGGGTCACAACATCTCAGTCCACCGTTTCATTTTTTTGTATAGTTAAAAAAAGTTTATGACTTCTTTTCTGCGTCAGTTCAATGTTGGGCCATACTGAAGGAACATATTAGCAGCCTCACTTTAAAGCCATTCAGCACCACAAGATGGGAGAGCCGAGTTGATGCTCTGACTCCACTTAGATATCAAATAGAGGTTTATGATACCTTACTTTAAATAAGCAACGACAATAGAATAGATAGAATGATCGCCCATGATGCTCTGTGTATAGCAAACCAGCTGCGTGGCTTTACTTACCTTTGCTCACTCGTTATCTGGTATGACTTTTTACTCCACATAAACATAGTAAACAAAAGTATTCATGTGTTGGATGCAGTCGGGTTTCTTCAAAATATATCTAAGTACTTTGAGAGGAGCAGAAATTATGCAAAGTTCAACTTTACTTAGTTGATGCGATGGAGTTGGCATCAGCATTAGATATGGATGACCCACGGATAGGTAATGCAGTGCAAGCTCGAAGTCGAAAGAAAAAGAGACGATATCAGTACGAGCCAGAGAATGAAGCTATTAGAGATCCACATAACAAAATACAAGATCGATTTTTATTACAAACTTCTAGACGTGATTGTGTTAGCTTTAAAAAAAAGGTTTGAGCAACTTAAACATCACTGCGAGTATTTCGATTTTCTTTACGATATAAGTAATCTGAACGATATGCCATCTGAACTTTTGTGTGAAAAGTGCCTGCATTTTAATACGCGAAGAATCGAAAGATATTAACCCCAGTGATTTGAAAGACGAACTGAAACTATTAACCGCTATAATTAAGCCTAAAAGTTCACAAAAAAAAAAAACTAAAAATAATTAAGAAATATGACTTTGCTCCCTATGTCAGTGTTGCAGTTATGATTTTGTTTACCTTACCAGTAACCGTGGCAAGTTCAGAATTTTTTTTTTGAAACTTACTCTAAGCTTATTAAAAACTACGTTCTTCCATATCTCAAACAGGTTTAAGTGGTCTAGTGATAATATCAATGGTACATTAATTGGCTGAAACATTGGACTACCCGAATGTGATAAAGAAATTTGCTCATATCAAAGCAAGAAAAGTTTTTTTCAATTAAAGTATGTTACATTTGTGTATTTCTATTGTGTTTTAGTACATAATAAGTCTTAAGCTAATTACTTACTTTTGCCGTAATATTTGATTCACTATATTATCTTCTTGCTCCATGCCATATGGGAAACACCTTTTGATATAAAATAAGCTTGAAAATTAAAATTCTTAGTCGGACTAAAGCATTAAAAAAAATCTGTCTGCCCTGCTGTATATCACTTACAGCGAAATCGAACATACTGAATGTTGTGACATGTATGGAGTCGTTTAAATATTACGTAAGCATTCGGGAGAGGTGGTTCAATTTTTTTGTTTAATTTTCCTTTTCATATATGTTTTTAAATATGTTATCTTACTTTTCTTAATACCTGAAAGTCTTCTGTCAAAATAAGGTTTGCAGATTAAAGGGGCAGCATTTGAAAGTACCGCCCAGGGCGGCAAAACTGCTAGCGCCGGCCCTGTTAGATACTGACATATTAAAGAATAAATGAAACAACGTAATTGACTTAAATGGTAAGATATTTACAATTGAACAGTAAATCAATTCAGTATAACGAAGGGAGTGTTTTGAAGATGCAACAGACTTCCTAATCGCTAGTACCGGACTATACTTAAAGAAATGAAAAACGGAATGGTGGTTATTGTCATATTTGCATTTGAAAAGTAAGTCCATTCAAAAGGCGAAAGGAGTGTTTCGAAGCGGAAGCAGATTCCTGGTGATTGTTAGTTACTAATATATTTAAGGATAGGTGAAAGAACGGAATTGACGTCATTTATTAGATATTTACAATTGAAAGGCGAGTACATTTAGTAGATAGTAATGAGTGTGAAACCTGTAGTAGACTCTTGCTGATCGTAAGTTAGATTTTTTAAAAAACAAAATAATAGATTGTAGTTGCTTTAATTAGTCAGATTTCTGAAATTGTAGTTTGAGTCCAGTCGCAAGGGCCTAATGAGTGTTTTGAAGGTGAAGCAGCATTAGAAAGGGGACACTTGGGGGTGTTTTAATCCTACTGCGCATGGGCAAACAAGCCACGTCCCCTCAACGCTGATTGGTTGGCGCCGGTCACGTGACCCCGACCCCGGCCCCGGCCCCGCTTACTTGGCCCCACCCCCGGCCACGTCCACGGCCCCTCCCACGGCCCCGCCCACGTGTGGGAAATCGAGCACCTTGAACCGTCCACGCGCGGACTTTTACGACCTCCATTTTAGGGTTGTGCTCGTTCCCTTTTATGAGCACTTTTCTCAACCCATATTTTAACATAGCAGAAATTACACAGAGAGTATGAACATAGCAGATTGATAACATATTCCCCAACCGCCTATTTAACATAGCAGAGCATAGCTTATTATCAACCCCCATTTTACCATAGCAGTAAAGAGTACCGAACACATAGCAGAGCAGGGATGTATTCGTTTCCAACCCTGAACCGTCCAACGACCTCCAGTTTAGGGATACTCGTTTCTTTTTATGCTACGAACACATAGCAGAGCAGAGAATACATTCTCCAACCGCGTATTTAACATAGCACATATTACTTAAGACTATATAACATAGCAGAGCTAATAGAAGAGCATGGCTTATTATCAACCCCTATATTAACGTTGCAGTGGAGACTACGAGCAGATAGTAGAGCTGATAATCTTTAAGGGGTGGACTCGTCTGGACTCACGTACTAGTTCTCTTTTATGACCTACTGCGCACCTATGTCAAACTCGGGATACTTGGGTTTTCGAACATGCCGCCACCCCTTATTTTACCATAGTAGTGGAGATTACGAAAACATAGCAGAGCAGATAATACATAAGACTACGTAACATAGCGGGGATGTATTCGTTCTCTTTTATGATCACTTTTTCAACCCCTATTTGAACATAGCAGATAATACATAAGACTACGTAACATAGCAGGGATTTATTCGTTCTCTTTTATGATCACTTTTTCAACCCCTATTTGAACATTTTACCATATCAGAGAATACATGGAGCCCACAAACACATAGCAGAGCAGATAATACATAAGACTACGTAACATAGCATAGATATATTCGTTTCCAACCCTATCGAACACCGTGAACCGTCCAGCCATGGTATTTTACGACCTCCAGTTTAGGAGTGTACTCGTGTCCTTTATGAGCATTTTTTGGGCTGTATTCGTTCTGTATTTTAACATAACAGAAATAGCAAACAACGAGCACATTATAGCAAAGACTACCAGCATAATAACGGGATGTACTCGTTTCCATCCCTTTAATTAACATAGCAGAAATTACATAAGACTATGTAACATAGGAGGGGTGTACTTGTTCCAACCCCTATTTTAACAAAAAAGAAATAGCAGAAAATGAGCACATTATAGCAAAGACTACAACCGAACACCATGAACCGTCCACCCACGGTCTTTTACGACCTCCATTTTATAGGTGGACATAGCAGTAGCACAGATAGTCGTTTTAGGGGGTGTATTCATTCTCTTTTATCACTATTTTTTCCACCTCTAATTGAACATGACAGAGGATTCATAAGACTACGAAACATAGCAGGGGTGTACTAGTTGCCTTTTGTTACTACCTATGTAACATAACATAGAATACAAAACACGGAGAACACAGAACTACGAACATAGCAGATTGATAAAAGACAATGAACACATTTTCCAACCACCTATTTAACATAGCTCATATTACATAAGAATATGTAACATAGCACAGCTAATAAAAGAGTATGGCTCAATTTCCAACCCCTATTTTAACATAGCAAAATTACACAGACACTAAGGACAAATGTTTTAACAGCACTCATATGTAATAAGGGCGTGTACTCGTTCACTCTTATACACCCCTTTGTAACATAGCATTCGTCAATTACTGCATGTTCCAAAAGTACTGAAAATCGTGGTAAAAGGTAAACTCGTAAACGAAGCCACATATTGAAGAGAGTGTTTCATATTTAGTAATAGGTCATCAACTACTACATGTCCCAAAAGTATTTACCATCGAGGTCAAAGGTAAAATATTTAAGCCCAAATAACTCGTAAACGGAGTGACGGATAAATTTTGTACCAAGCAGAAAAAGTGAAGGAGGAATAAATTTGACAGGCATATTTACTTTTTATTAACGAGAAAAAATCAAAACAACGCCATTTTAAGTAGCACAGAATTTCCAGTACCTTTTTGGGTTATTCAAAATAAACGAGAAAATTGATTTGGATGGAGTATTTATTTTTATACTAACGAAAAAGAAAGCAAAGATATGCCATTTTAACTAGCTGGGAATTTTATATAATCTTGTAGTATTTAAAGAAACAAAGGGATAAATTTAAGTAACCTACTCAATTTTCTACCAACGAGAAATTCCATTTCAACTAGCTCAGAATTTATGTGCCTCTTTGTGCCATCCTAAGAAAACGAAGAAGATCTGTTTTAACTAGCTGAGAATTATATGTCTTCCTGTAGTAATTAAATAAACGAAGGAATATATTTGAGTGTTCTATTCAATTTTGTGCCAATGAGAAATGCCATTTTTAACTTGTCTAGATTTTCTAGAGCATGTTCTAATATTTAAAGAAACGAATGGGTGAATTTGAGTGACCTATTCAATTTTGAACCAACGAGAAATGTCATTATAATTAACTGCCTATTTTAAACTATTTTGCACTATTTAAATAAACAATCGGATAAATTTGTACTAACCAGAAAGGACCATTTAACTGGCTCAGAAGTTCAATACCATTTTGTACTATTTAAACAAACGAAAGTCTCTTGAGTGAGCTTTCCAATTTTGTAGCAAGAATAAAAAAGCGAAGAAGGACAATTTTTTTAACTAACTCAGTATTTTATACCATTTTGTAATACTCAAATTTGGATGGAGTATTTAGTTTTGTACGAACCAGAAAAAAGTGAGGAATAAATAAAATTTGATTGGATTATTTTATTATGTACCAACTAAAAAAGGTGAAGGGCATTATAGCTTTTATATTATTCAAATAAATGAAGGAATAAATTTTTACTTACCAGCAAAGGCGAGGTGGTTCATGTTAACTAACTCAACATTTTATAACTTTTGGTGCTATTCAAATATTCGAGGGAATAAATTCGGGTGGTCTATTTTATTTTTGTACCAACCAGAATAAATGCAAAGAAGGGCCATTTTAAATAGCTCAGAATTTAATAAATTATTGTACCATTAAAAAACTGAGGATAACTTGAGTAGTCTAATTTATTTTCTGTACTCATTCGAAGAAAAGCAAAGAAGAACTATTTTATACCCTTTTTGCCATTAGGAAAAAGAAAAAATAAGTACGGGTGTCCAATTTCCTTTTGTACCAACGAGAAAAAAGCGAAGAAGAGGCTTAGATTTCTATGCCTTTTTTCTAATATTTAAACAAACCAAGGTCTAAACTTGTACCAGACAGAAACAAAGGAATACACTTGTAATAACAACTAAAAGCGAAGAAAGGCCGTTTTAACTGGCTCAGCTTGATATACAATTTGAGCTAGCCAAACAAATTTGAATGGCCTATTGAATTTTGTACCAACGAGAATCTCATTTGTAACTAGCTCAGAACTTCCAGGCCATGTTTTACTATTTAAACGAAGGGATAAATTTGAGAAAGCGAACATGGACCATTTTATATCATTTTGTAATACTCAAATAAACGAAGAAATATATTTGGATGGATTATTTAGTTTTGTACCACGCAGAAATAGGAAAGAATTAACACCTTGTACTAATCAAGTAAATAAATTTATACATTTGTACTGATCAGCATTCCTAAAATATGTCAATAACTAACAATAACGATAAGTCTCCTACATCTTCCATACATTATTTTCCCACTACTGATAAAACTTACTTTTCGAAAGGAATATTTGGCAATTTAAAAAAATTACCTTCTTTCATTTCATTCTAAATAATGTCTTTAACTACCATGGAGTAAGATTCAACTTCAGCTAACAACACTTATCTGATGTTAGTGAATGCACAAACTTTTAAATTGTAAATATCTGACAAATTGACAGCAATTCCGTTCTTTAAGTTTATTCTTAAATATCTCAGTAACTAATGATTAGCATGAATATGCTCTATGATTCTAACACTCCCTTCGCCATACTGAATGCTCTTATTTTCCATTGTAAAAATCTCACAATTTATTGCAATTGCGTTCCTTTATTTATTCTTAAATGTGTCAGTAACTAAAAACCACCAACCGTACTTTTTCTTCTAAACACACCTTTCGTCCTACAGAATAGACTCACTATTAAATTGAAAATATCTGTTAATCTACAACAATTCCGTTCTTTCATTTTATTCTTAAATATGTGTTCAACTAACGATGTGCCAAAGTTAGCTACAGCTTCCAAACCTTTTTTCGTCCTGCTAGATAAACTTGTTCTTTAATTTAGACTAATATATGCCAGTAACTAACGATCTCCAGAAGTCTGCTTCAGCTTCCGCACTTCTTTCGCCTTGTTGAGTGGACTCACTTTTCAATTGTAAATACCTGACAATTTACGACAATTCCGTTGTCATTTTATTCTTAAGTACATAAGTAAGTAATAATCACCAAGAGTCTGGTTGATCTTCCAAAAACTCGTTTGGCCCTACTGACTGGACTCACTCTTCAAAAAAAGTATCTGACAATTTAAGACAACTTCATTCCATCATCTTGTTATGAAAACTGTTAGTAACTTACGATCAGCAAGAATCTATTTCAACTTCAAACACTTGTGTCGTTCTTCTGAATGGACTCACTTCTTAACAGTGGAGGCCGGTGGATTATGCTTTCGGGTGTTGCAGTATGAACGATAAGAGACAGAAGATATAAAGTTGACTCATTGATTAATCGGCATAACTTTAAATGCAAATGCTATGTGACATGTTACATTAAATAAAATTCTGTTTTAAAAAAATAAAAAATGCACAAAATGTTATCCAATTAATCATCTTAATTAATTAGTAAGTTCCTTTTCCTCTCTTTAATCGGAGCAAATCTGTCTAATACATGCTAGTTGAAATCTGGTATTTTTATTGTCAGGTCTTTTTCGATGGAAAGCATAACCAATGGTGATAACCTTTCTTGGGACATTCAATTCCTTGAAAGTGTCAATTCTTTTGGATGTGGAAAAAAGCTTTTCTTATTTTACTGACAATATAGGTACAGTCAATATTAATTTCAGAATATTTGTAGATTCACTAAATATTTTTTTCTAGATTATTGCAAACGATTCATTCTAGCAAACTCAGTACCTGACAGTGATCCGAATTCCTCTTCAGCGTTGACTGAAGAGAGTTCGTAGCAGAGATGAGTGTTATAAAATAATGTACATTGAAAACTATTTAGAGCTTATTCAGGAAAATTTAAAATAAATTGAGGAAATGTATCTGTTGCAAAAAACCTCCTAAGTTGAAAGGTGGTCCCAACATTCTCCCAAATCTTCTTTCTCCCTACTGAATTGAACTATTAAATTTTAAGTAGCCAAAAATTTATGATAATTCCGTTATTCATTATATGATTAATTATGTACTCGCCCTGCGGAATATTATTATCTAGCAAACACTTGTTTCGCCCTGCGGACTTGTCTAACTTTTCACACGTAAATATCAGACAATTTACAACAATTCTGTTCCTACATTTTATTTTTAAGTATGTCAGTATCTAACTATCAGCTAAGTTTATTTCAGGTTCCAAATAGTTATATCTGTAACTAACAATCAGCAAGAGTATGCTTTGTATTCTAAAAACTACTTTGCCATTCCGGATACTCGCTTTTCTATTGTATATATGGATAACAGGACTTTTTCGTTGCATGATCTTCTTCCTTAATCTCAGTGACTTACGATCAGGAAAAGTCTGCTTTATCTGCCAAACACTCTCTTTGCCCTACTGATTGGACTCACTTTTTAGTTGTTAATATCGGTTAATATATGACAATTTCATTCTCTTATTTTATTCTCAAATATGATAGTAACTAACGAACAGCAAAAGTCTACCTTCGGATCCAAATATCTCAGTAACTTACGACTTCCAGACACACATTTTTCCCCTACTGAATGAGTTCACATTTCAATCAAGTATTTAACTATTTACGACAATTCCATTCTTTCAATACATTGTCAAGTATGTCTTCATCTAGCGTTCAACACGATTCTGCTTCACCTTCCAAACTCTTCTCTCCTTCTATAATTGTACTAACTATTTAAATGTAATTATCTGACAATGTACTCATTTTCAAACATTACTTTCGGCTTATTGATGGTCTCAACTTCATTGAAACTTATCACACAATTTACGACAATGCCGTTCTTATATTTCATTCTTAATTATGTTGGCAACGAATTTTCAGCTAGTCTGCCTATTCTTCCATACTCTATTTCCGACCTACTGAATAGATAAACTTTTTATTGTAAACATCAGACATTTTACGAAGTGTCCTTTGTTCAATTTTACTCATAAAAGTGTCAGTAAATATCGATCATCAGAGTCTATTTCAGCTTCGAATCTTTCCTTTCGCTTTATTAGAATGACTCTCTTTACAATTCTGTGTGTTACAATATAAGGAAATTTCTTTCTTTCTTAATTTTTTAAAATACATTACTATCAAGCGATCGCCAAGACTGTTCTACTTTGTCTCCGAAATGGACGCAATATTGAATGTTTAATATCACACAATATATGACAGTCCCGCTCTATGTATTTGTTCTTAAATATGTCAGTAGGTAACGATCCGCAAGAGTCTGCTTCATCTTTGAAACACTCCTATAGTTCTACGGGGTGGTCTCACTTTTTAATTGTAAATGATAGACAAGTTAAAATGAATGAACGGAACAATCATAAACTGTCACATGTTTCAATTGAAAAGTGAGTCCATTGACTATTTCAAAATGTACACCAAGCAGAATCTTGGTGATTGTTAGTTACTGATTTAATTTAGAACATTAACGAACGGAATTTGAAATCATCAGATATATAGAATTGAAAAGTCAAACCATTTACTAAGGAGAAATATTAAGACTGTCGCCGACAGTAACTTAAGGATATATTTAAGAAGAAATGAATGAAAGGTATTGTTTAAAATGTCAAATATTTACAATTGAGAAGTGTGTCCATTTGGCAGTATGAAAAAAGGTTTTAGAAGACGAATCTTACTCTTCCTGATCGTTAGTTACTGACGTATAGATGAAGAAAATTAAAGAAAAGCATTGTAGTGAATTGTCAGATGTTAACAATTGAAAAGGGTGTCTATTGAGTAGGGCGAAAGCAGTGTTTGGGAGGTGTAGCATACAGTTGCTGATCGTTAGTTCAAGACTTATTTAAGAATTAAATGAAAGAACGGAATTGTCGTAAATCGTCAGATATTTTCATGTAAAAAGTAATTCCATTCAATAGGGCTAAAGGAAAGCTTGGAAGCTTGAGTAAACACATGCTGATTGTTAGTTACTGATATATTTAAGAATAAAATGATAGAACACGTTATCATACTTTGTAAATATTTACATTTGCAAAGTCAGTCTATTAGCAGAGCGAAATGAATGTTTGGAAAATGAAGCAGACTCTAGATGAACATTATGTCTAAAATGATAGAACATAATTGAGGTAAATTATCAGATATTTAGAAATGGAAAGTGAGGCCATTCAGTAGGCGAAAGGAGGGTCTTGAAGCTGAAGTGGACTGTTGCTGATGTTCAGTTACAGACATATCTAATAATAATATAAAATATCGGAATTGGCGGAAATTTTCAGAATTTTAGAATTGAACAGTGATGCCATTGAGTAGAAGGAGGGGAGTGTTTAGAAGCTTAAATAGATTCTTGCTCATTCTAAGTTACTGTTATTATTAAGAATAAAAACATAGAACGGAGTTTTCTTCAATTGTTAGATATTTACACTTGAGAATTTAGTCCATTCACTGAGGCGAAAGAATTGTTTGCAAAATGCAAAAAATCATGGTTATCCTTAGTTACTTAGATACTTAAAAACAAAAAACGGTCGGAGTTGTTGTAAATCATCACATTTTTACAATTAGCATTGAGGCGTTTAAGAATGACAAAATTAGTGCTTCAAGGTTGATGCATACACTTACTGATCGTTAGTTGCTGAAATACTTGAGATTAAAATTAAATAACGGAATTGTCGTATATGACAGATATTTACATCTGAAGATTGGATCCTTTTAGCAGCGCGAAATGAGTTTTTTAATTTTAAGGAAACTATTGCTGATCGTTTATGAAGACATATTTAAGAATATAATGAAAAAGTGGAGTTGTCGTAAATTATCAGATATCTGCAATTTGAGAAATAGTCCATTTTGTTCGGCGTAAAGAATGTTTGCAGCTGAAGTAGACTTTTGCTGATTGTTGGCTACCAATATATATAAGAACAAAATAAAGTACCGGAAATGGTAGCAAGATATTTTAATTGGAAAGTAAATTCATCCAGTAAAAGAAAAAGAGTTTTTGGAAGTTTAAGCAGACACTTGCTGATCGTTAGTTATAGACACATTTAAGAATAAATGAAACAATGGAACAAGCGTAAACTGTCAGATATTTATAATTGAAAAGTTAGTGTTTGGGTAGGGTGAAAGGTATTTTTTTGATATATAAAGGAGACACTTGCTTATGGTTAGTTACTTAACTATTTTAGGATAATACTAAATATTAGTATTGAAGTAAATTGTGAGATATTTATAATAGGAAGATGGATTTATTCTGTAGTTCAAACGGAGTGTTTAGTACGTGAATCAGTACTTACCATTATATTTAACAATGAAAGGAAAGAACGGATTTTAGCCAATTAAAAAAAGTAGAATATAAGTGAGTCTTTTCACTAACGAGAAAGGAGTGTTTCGCAGCTGGAGCAGACTGGTGCAGATTGTTACCAACGTTATAAAGAGTAAATTGAAAGGGACTCTGAAAAGATGTAGCAGATTCTTCCTAATTGTTACCTACTGACATTTTTAAATGCAAAATGAAACAACGGCATTGTCGTAAATCTCAGAAAAATTCAATTGAAGTGTGGATATACAGTAGGCTAAAGCAGTATTTGGAAACTGAAGAAATTAGGCTTGTGCTAATATTTAGTTACTGAAATATTTAGAAAAAAAATGAAAGAACGGAGTGGTCTTAAAAATTTTAGAACTGAAAATAGAATTCATTCAGCAGGTGAAAAGAGTTTTCGAAGCCGAAGCAGACTCTTGCTGATCGTTAGCTACTAGCATGTGTGTGAATAGAATCAAGAAACGGAATAGTTGTAAATTTTCAGATATTAACACCTGAAAAGTGTGAAGATTGAGTAGGCTGAGAGGATTGTTTTTAATCTGATCAAGACGTTTGTTTCGCCTTGGTTGAAGGCATATTATGAATAAAACGAAAGTATGGAATTATCCTAAATTTTCTGTCAGTCACATTTTAAAAGTGATTCCATTCACTTGGGCTAAACGAGAGTTTGGAAGATGTAGGAGACTCTTCCTGACCATTAGTTGGCGATATATTTAAGAATAAAATAAAAGAACGCAATGGTCGTAAATTTTCACACATTTATAACTTAAGAGAGATTCTATTCAATAAAGAGAAACGTTTGTTTTGGTACATAAAGCAGACCCTTGTTAATCGTTCGTTACTGAGATATTTTAGAGTAAAGTGAACTAATAGTATCGTAAATTATCAGTTATGCAGAATATAAAAGTAAATCAATACACTAAAGCGAAAGCCGTTTGGGAGCTGGTGCAGACTCTTACCAATCGCCAGTTGAAGGTATATTTATTAGTTAACTAAAAAAAAGCAATACTCAGATATTTACAATTCAATAGTGAGACCAATCACCAGAGCGAAAGGAGCGTTAGTACTCTGAAACATGGTCTCCCAGGTCGTTAGCATCTGACTCATTTAAGAATAAAATGAAATAACGTAATTTTCAAATTTGTCAGATATTTTCAATTGAAATCTCTCTTTCCAGTACGGCCAAAGCAGTGTTTGGAAGCTGAAGTAGACTCTTGCTGATAGGTAGTTACTGACATATGTAAGAATAAAATGAAAGAACCAAATTGTCGTAAATTGCCTCTCTATTCAATTGAAAATTGAATCCATTCAGTAAAACGAAAGGAGTATTTGAACGATAAAACAGACTCTTGCCTATCGTTAGCTACTGAGATATTTAAGAATAAAAGAGACCAAGGAAAGAAAACATTTCACATGTTTTGGTGTATATTGAAGACTGCTGAAGATATGTAATTACTGAACTATTTTGATCAAAATGAAATGATAGAATTGTCATAGATTGTGAGATATTTAAATTTTAAAACTAATTCTATTTAGTAGGGTGAAAGAGTCTTTTTAGTTGTAGTAGACTCTTCCTCATCTGTAGTTGTGGAAGTATTTAAGAATGAAATGGCATAACGGAATTGTTGTAAATTGTCAGATATTTAGAACTGAAAAGTGAGGCCAATGAGTATGGCAAAGGAAGTGTTTCGAAGATGGAGACGATTCCTAATCATTAGAACTGACATATTTAAGAATAAAATTGAAGAACGAAATTGTTATTAATTCTCAGCTTAAACAATTTAACAGTGACGCCATCAATTTAGAATGTAATGATTGAACGTAGTTGTCTCCAATTCTCTGACATTTTCACTCCGAAAGTGAGTCAATTCAGTACGCCGAAAGAACTGTTTGGAAGAGTAAGCAGACTCATGGTGATCATTAGATTCTGACGTATTTAGAATAAAATGAGACAACGGAATTATCGTAATTTCTCAGATATTTACAATTGAAAATGAGGTCAATCAGGATGCCGTAGGAGGTTTCTTAAGATGTTACAGGCTCTTGCTAATTGTTAGATACTGAGATACTTGAAAATATGAAGCACCAGAGTTGTAAATTGTCAGATATTTACATTTTAGAAATGAGTCAACTCGTCAGGCTGAAAGAAGCGGTTAAACTGAAGAGGACTCTTGCAGATCGTTGCTTATGGACATGTACAAGATAAAATGTAATAATGGAATTGTTGTGAACTGTAAGATATTTGTAATTGGAAAACGAGTCCATTCACTAATCAGATATGTATGTTTTTAAATATAGAAGACTCTCGATGATTGTTAGTTACTGGCATACATGCGCAGAGTCTTGCTGCTCCTCTTTGTTGACATATTTAGGAATAAAATGAAATAACAGATTGGGCGTAATTTGCCAGATATTTAAAATTCAAATGATGCGTTTCAGTAACGCGAAGGAGTGTTTCGAAGATGAGGCACAAACATGTTGATCGTTAGTTACTGACATATCTAAGAATAAAATAAAATAACGGAATTCTCGTAATTTGTCAGATATTTTCAATTCAAGAGTTATTCGAATATATGCGGCGAAAGGCGTGATTGGAAGCTAAAGTTGCTTGTTTGTCGTTAGTTAATGACAAAATAAAAATAGAAAACGAAATTGTCGAATAATATGTATGATCGGAATAGTCGTAAATTGCGAGACATTTTCAAGTGAAAATTGATTAAATACGATAGGGCGAAAGAAGAGTATGGAAGCCGAATTAAACTCTTGGTGATTCTTAGTTACTGATATATTTAAGAATAAAATGAAATAACGGAATAGTCGTACATTGTAAGATATATAACTCTGAATGTGAGTAGATTTATCACAGCTAGAGGAGTGTTTGGAAGATAAAAGAATATGTAGGTGATCATTACTTTCTGACGTATTTAAGTATAAAATGAAAAAAATAAAACACGTCAGCAAGTAATGGTCACCTACAGTCTGCTTCATTTTTCAAACATTCATTTCGCTCTGCTAATGGACTCACTTTTCAAATGTAAATATTTTTTATCTATGACAACGCAGTAGTATCATTCTATTCTAAAATGTATCAGTAACTAACAGCAGCAAAAGTCGGCTTCGTCTTCTAAAACTTTTTTCGCCCTGCTGAATGGACACACTTCTCAATTGTAAATATTCGACATTTTAAACAATACCATTTATCTATTTCTTCTTACATATATCCCTAACTTACGATCGGCGACAGTCTAAACATTTGAGCTTCCAAACAGTCCATAGCTACATATCACTCTTTAACTGTAATTATCTGAAGAATTACAATTCCGTTATTTTATTTTATTCTTAACAATGTGAGTAGCTAAGGACCAGCAAGTCTCTGCTTCAGTTTCTAACACTATCTTCGCTCAGCTGAGTGGATTCACTTTTCGCTTTTAAATATCTCAAAATTGTTGTTTTTATTCTTAATTATGATTTAAACTTGCGATCGCCTACAGTCTGCATCCACTTCCAAACACGCATTTCTCCTTAGTGAATGGACTGACTTTTCAATTCTATGTATCTGATAATTTCCAATCCCGTTCTTTAATATTCTAAAATAAATTAATAACTAACAATAACCAAGATTCTGCTTTGTGTATGAAACGCACATTTGGCAATAGTCAATGGACTCACTTTTCAATTGTAAGCATGTGACAATTTACAATTGTTCCGTTCATCCATTTTCACCTATCTATCATTTACAATTAAAAAGTGAGACCATCCCGCAGAACGATAGGAGTGTTTCAAAGATGAAGTAGACTCTTGCGGATCGTTGGCTACTGACAAATACATAGAACTGTCATATATTTTCTGATATTAACAATTGAATATTGAGTCCGTTCATTCTTACGAACATTAAGCAATCTGTCGGTGATTGTTAGATAATTACATATTTAGTGTAAAAAAGAATGTAATTAGGGTAAAATGTCAGATATTGTAACTGGTAAGGTGGTCCATTCCATAAAGCGAAGGTAGTATTCGGAAGATGAGGCGGAATCTTATTCACCGTTAGTTCCTGACATATTTAAAGGAAAATGAAATTACGTTATTGTCTTAGTTTGTCAGAAATTTACTATGTAAAAGAAGTCTCTTCAGTAGGGCGAAAAAGTATTTGGATGTTGAAGTATACTCTTCCTAATCAGTAGTTGCCGAGATATTTGAGAATGAATGGAAACGTCGTAATTTGTCGCATATTCATAGTAGGTAAGAGAGTCCATTCGGTAAGGCGAACGGAGTATATCGAATGTAAAGCAGGCTCTTGTTGATCGTTAGATACTGACATATTTAAGTATAAAACGAATTACGGAATTGTATTAAATTTTTAGCTTTTTACAGTTGAAAAGTTGTTCTATTTAATATGGCGAATGAAGAGTTGGGAAGAGGAAATAGACTATCAATATTAGCTACTGTCGCGTTTAAATAAAGTCAAAGAACGGAATTCTTGTTATTTGTCTGTCATTTACAGTTCAATAGTGTTCATTCAGTAGTACCAAAGGAGTGTTTCAAAGATGAAACAGACTCTTGGTAATCATCGCTGAGTGGCGTATCTAAGAATAAAATGAAAAAACGGAATTGTATCAGATTTTCATAATTGAAATGTGAGGCTGTTCAGTAAGACAAAAGGAGTTTTTCAAAGATGTAACAGGCTCTTCCTAATCCTTAGATACTGACATAATTACACATGAAAGAACGGACTTGTTGTAAATTACAAATCAACTAGTTGAAACTGCGCTCTCTACACACCGCATCATTCGCATACGAGCATAAATATACTTCTCATTTCTCACATCTGTACATGTCCCTTTACAGACACAAATTAAAGAAATCTTGGGTAAATAATCGGCAATGCATATCTTAATAGGGAGATTTTATTGATTATTTTTTCTCAATATCTCACACCTTTTGCAAGAAATGATCCTACTTCCGGTAGGAGTTTCTAATTCATGCATGACCAGTGTTTTCTTTCTTCTCTATCCAGGAAAAGCATTACATGCACAATTAATTATAATGGCAGTTATATATGGTCTTCCGTGGGGGAAAACTCCAAAAGTAGGTTCATCTTACTGCTTAGAATGGAGAAATGGTCTTAGTCTTTTTCATTAATATTCGGCCATGAATCAAACGCCTAACGCCTATGGAACCCCTATATATAACAGTGTGATGTTTGTATAATGCATAGATATGAAGCTTTTTCTTATTTTTGAATTTCAACTCTTCAAGTGTAACCTAAAAAATGTAATAAGGAAATCATGGCCATGTTTTTTTAAATTTTAAATTAGAACTAGACAATCTAGGCAAAATTTCCAATCGATCAGTGAAAACGTCATCTTTCTACAGCCTGTAGTTTCCGAGATCTCGTTGCCAAAAGGATTGACCACAAACATAAAAACGTCCACAATATATAGTTTAAAAGAACTTGGAATATGGAAGCACATTTCACGTTCATTGATTATAGAGAAAACTTATTAAAATACAAAGGCTTTGGACAATTATTTTATATCATAAACTTTATGAAAGAGATATAGTTAAATATTTAGGCTATTTAAAGTACAAATAATTAAAATGTTTGTCTCTGTTAAACCTGAAATCACACATACCCGTAAATAAAAGATTTAGGTTATAGGTTTGAAAGCCAATGATAAGGGTTCGATCTCGAGCGCTTCTAATTCCTATAGCAGCATTTTAATGGATAGATTACAATTATATTCACAATTGAATAGTGAGTCCACCTAGCTGGGCGAAAGGAGTGTAGAAGCTGAAACAGACTTTTACAGACTGTTAGCTAAAGACATATTTAAGAATAAAATGCAAGAACGAAATTGTCATTAATTGTCAGATATTAACAATTGAAAAGTGTGGCTTCTCAGTAAGGGAAGGGACTGTTTAAAAGAGGAAGCAGGGTTTAAGCGATCGGTAGTTCCCGAAATATTTAAGAATGAAATATAAAAATGGATTGTCGTAAATTGTCAAATATCTACAATTGAAAACCGAATCTATTCACTTTGGCGAAAGGAGTTTAGCAATCTGAATTTAACTTTTGCTGATAGGTAGTTGCCGACATATAAGAGATTCAAGTGAAAGAACGTTGTTGCTGTAAATTATACCATATTTATAATTCAAAAGTGAGTGCATTCAATATTTCGAAAGGAGTGCGTCAATGCTGATGGAGACTATTGCCTATCCCAAGTTGAATAGATATTTAAGATTAAAAAGAAAGAACGTAATTCACGAAAATTGTCTGATATTTGTACTTGAATGTGAGTCTATTCTGCAGCTCGGAAAGGGCCCTTGCTGATGGTTAGTTACTCACATATTAGTGAACAGAATGAAAGAACGGAACTGTCGTAAATTGCCAGATATTAACAATTGAAAAGTGATTCAATTCAGTAGGTCGAAAGGATAGTTTGAAAGCTGAAGCACAATCTTGGTGATCCTTGTTTGAAGACATATTTAAGAATAAAACGAAAGAATGGAATTGTCGTAAATTATCAGATATTTACAATCGAAAACTAAGTCGATACAGTAGACGAAGGGAGTGTACGGAATCTGAGGCGGACTCATGCAGATCGATAGATCAAGACTTATTTAAAAATAAGTATAATTGTCGTAATTTAAAAGGTATTTAAAATTGAAGATTGATTGCAATATAGAGAGCGAAAGAAAGGATTGGAACATGTAGTAAATAGACTCTTCTTGATTGCTAGTTACTAACATATTTAAGACTAAAATCAAAGAACGAAACAGTCGAAAATTGACCTACATCCAATAAGTAGTGAAAAATGTGTGTTTTGGTATACATCGCTGACTCTTGGTGATCGTTCGCTATTGAACTATTTTAGGATTAATGCAATAATAGAAATGACGTCAGTTGTCAGATATTTACAATTAAAAAGCGAAAAGATTCATTAGGGCGAAAGGAGAGTTTGGAAGCTGAAATAAACTCTTGCTAATTAGTACTTGCCTTCGCATTTAAGAATGAAATGAAATAATGGAAATGTAGTAGTTTCTCAGATATTTACAATTGCTAAATGAGTCCATTCAGTACGGTGAGAGAAGTGTTTGGAAGATAAAGCAGACGCTGGTTGATCATTAGTTACTGAAATTTAAAATTTAAAATGAAATAGCATAGTCGTGGAGTGGAACTTTGTCAGATAATTACATTTAAAAATTGATTCTTGGTTGAAAGCGAAAGGATTGCCTTGAGATTGATGCAGACGGGGATGCGGCACAGGATCGACACGGCATACGACCGACAATTCAGCTCAGAAACCTTTTTCGGTCCTGTGCCGTGTCGATCCCTTGCCGTTTCGGTCCTGTGCCGTTTTGCTCTTACGCCGCTGCTCTGAAATAATTTAACTTTTAATCATGTGCCTAAAAAAATAATATTTTTATTATCTGTTTAATCCTTGCTTTTACAAATTATAAACTTCTGTCGATTCTATGCCCGTGCAAGTTATATGCATAGAATATGTACGATCGAAACGGCATAGAGCCGACACGGCATAGGACCGAAACGGCACAGGATCGAAACGGCACAGGATTGACACGGCACAGGATCGACACGGCACAGGATCGAAACGGCGCAGGATGGAAACGGCGATCATCGCCACTGCATAGGATCTATAAAACCAAAGATTTATTTCTCATAAAACCAATCAGAGCCCTATCAATTGATTTTAAAATATAAGAATTATAAGATATTTTTATATGAATATTAATAATTGCGAGTGACAAAAGAATGATAGTGCTAAATGGGCAAAATGTAATTTCTTGTGTGCTTGGTCAAAAGCATTTCTATATGTATGGAATACTTATATTTATTATTATTATTATTATTATTATTATTATTATTATTATTATTATTATTATTATTATTATTATTATTATTATTATTATTACGTTTTAACTCGTTTTGAAATCATGGCCTGATTACACTGGAAAGCGAAAGCCACGAGAAATGTAAGCTAAGTAGTAATATGGAATACTTTTAATGTTGCTCACGAGAGGAAACACTGCTCGCATGTCTTCTCGTCTCGATAAGGCCACAAGATATTTTTTAATAAGAAGTTGAGTTGGGAAGTAATAACTGAGCCGGTGGCTCGAGCCGGCTCGCTTGGGGTGAGCCATCGGCTCTAGGCGGCTTTGTTGGGATGAGCCATCTGCTCGGTTCGGCTCATCTGGGCCGAAGGCTCTAGCTGACTCGGTTCGGTGAGCTGTTGGCTCGGCTCACTTCTCGGTTCGGGTCGATAGTGAGTGAACTGTGAGTCGCGCTGCTCAAGTTGTTGACAATTGTAAACCTGGGCTGAACAGTTTTGAATATATTTGGGCAGTGCCCTATAACTTTTAACAATGTTTGGCTCGAGCCAGAATACTCATCCTGAACCCTCAACCCGAGTTCAGAAGCTCGTGAACAATATCCTTGACTCCTTGACCTCACGACTACCGAGGTTTGCAAACAACTAGTTTTTTAGTATTCAAATACAGACCGCGTATCTTTCATGTTTCAACACAGTGTTGTTATAATTATAATTATTATTATTATTTATTGTTATTATTAATAATAATAATAAAAGTTGTACTAGTAGTAATACTAGTATCATTAATAACCTATATTATCTATGCGAGATACTTGAAGAGAATACTCGAAACTACACACCAGATTTGGCTCGACTCGACCCGAATTCGAGTCAAGTTGAAGGAATTTTTTCGAATCGAGTTCAAAGATGTCTGTTTTTAGTCGAATCGAGTTTCAAAGAATACTCGCTCGTGCCCATCGTAGGATGACCAGACCACATTCTAACAATCGAAAATTAGGACTCAAGTATAATAGTATATGATATCATACTGCGTCGGAAATACGCATATCATTATTTCATTTAATGTTAACCTTAAGTTAATAAACATTTTTGTTAAAAAGAAGCACTGAACAAAAGTATTAAAGGAATTAAACACAACTCCAAATGCTTTGATGAATAACAAATTGGTTTATCTTATAAACGTACAGTCAAAGTTCGTGTTGGGCTAAAAAAAAAAAAAAAAATTTCGAAGCGTGGTATTATTTTAAGAAATGAGAGAAAATTTAGACCGGCACAAGGGAACTTCTATTTAACTTGGTTAGCATCACTGTCATAAGTTCAAAAAGAAACCTTTCCTACTTTACCGATATCTCAACGAGCCCTTCTCAGTAAAAGCGATGTATTATAAAAAATGGTTTGTTGATTGTTCTCCATCCCTAGTCTTTTGAGGAGTGTTAAAAAACACAGCGGTTTATCATTCAGGAAAAGAGTGTGTTTGATTCAAAATATTGTGTATAAAGAATGAAACATTAAGATATTGCAAATAAATTAACTCTGGACATTTCGCAGGACATTTTAAAGAAGAAGGATATTTCTCGATTTCCTAGGCATTTTCGCAGCACGCTGGACAGCTCTTTGAAAAATACTACTGTACTGCGAAAATCAGTACGTCTGGTTACCCTAGCCCATCCCTACGAGAAAAACAGTATGGCATTTTAGCCAATGTTACATTATATGAAAATATTCATAACTTATAGCTGTCAAGTAAAAATTTGTCCTTGCATTCACATAAAGCGATTCAGAACGTGCAATAATAATAATAATAATAATAATAATAATAATAATAATAATAATAATAATAATAATAATAATAATAATAATAATAATAATAAGCGATAGTAATAGTACTACGGAAAATTGAAGTGATAACATTTTTTCACATATTCTAAGTTTCGGACCTAAAAGTAACGCGTTAGTAAAGCGTTACTTTCGAAGTAAAGTAAAAGATACTTTTTGGGGGCAAGTAACGCGTTATATTTTAGGAAAAACTAAAGTAACTTGTAACGCGTTACATTTTTACATGTAACTTATCCAACACTGTCCATGGGAAAATTGTTCACTGCTCGGGCCAAGTGACTGTCGACAGATGGATGCCGTTCATGGCAGACATTTGCCTAAAGGACTGCCCAAAGTTTGTAGTCCAACGGGTTAAGGTCCGGGCTGCTAGAAGGCCAATCAGTGGTAGAAATGAAGTGAGGGACGTTCCATGCCAGCCAGTCCTAAGTTTTTTTCGCTGTGTGGCCTGGAGCGGAATCCTATTGGAAGGTCCACCTTTCTCCAGGGAACATGGTAGCAGACAGTGGTTACACTATAAGTGTTAGCACTGTGTCCTGGTATACCTTGGCAGATGTTTTAACACCTTGTTCACAAAAATACAGCTGGCTTGTGCTTGAGTAGCTCACTCCCCACCAAACCATCACTGAGGCAGCATGATGTGCCGGGTGTCATCCAGAAGTCATAACGGCAGAACTCCTAAAAATATACGCACTAGACCTAAATTTTAGGACTTCTGAAGTTTAGGACTTCTGCAGTATAGGACTTGTGCCGCGGTATGATTTTTAGGACTTCTGCCGTTTAGGACTTCTGTCGTTTAGTACTTGTGCCGCGATATGATTTTTAGGACTTCTGGCGTTTAGGACTTTTGCCTTTTAGGACTTGTGCCGCGATATGGTTTTTGGGACTTCTGCCTTTTTAGAACTTGTGCCGTTTAGGTCTTGCGCCTATTTCATTCACTTACTTTAGTTCTGAAATTTTCCACCACCACACGAAATTGCGACGATGCAGCAACTAGTGGGCAATAATGTTTCGAACGTAGCTAATTCCAACAATAACAGCTATATTTGTACTACTAAGATTATTATTATCACTATCTGTTCTGCACTTATTAACGAATTACATAATACAACCTATTTCATTCTAAGAATTAATCACATAATTAGTTAAGAAATTCGTTTCTTTCGAATGGAGATACGAGAATCCCAAGACAAATTCCTAAAACAAAAATAAATAAATAAAAAAATTTAAAAAATGTTTAAAAAGCATATTTTACCAGACTTCTGAAACCAAGCAAACATTCAGAATTGCAATATATACTGTGTGGAGCGTATTTTATTAAGACTAGGACAAAAATCCACCAAAGTTTACTTAATTAGAACAAAAGCTCAATAGACATTTTACGAGTGAACATTAAATACCAACTGTATACATAAAGGACGCAGTAAATTTAAAACTGAACAAAGAACTTTTATTATGCAATACAGTGGGTGACATTCATAAGTCTTAAACGGCATAAGTCCTAAAAATATAGGCACTAGACCTAAATTTTAGGTCCTGTGCCATTTTTGCAGAAATTACTACATAGTCATTTAGGGGTGTAGCCTGCAAATTTTTCTAGGGGAGCATGATTTTTATATATTAAAAGTAAATCAAAAGTTTATTTCCAGATTACGAAAGCTTGAAGAAGACAATAAATTTATACATATTACACATGTACACAAATACATAATATTATTATGTGTCCAGTTAGTTCCTTTCGGAAACCTGGACTTTGACAGACCGTAAATTTAAAACCACAGCTTGCGGAAAATGTACGAATAAGTTAGTTATAAGAAATCGGATACAGTTTATGGAAGTCCATTTGTTTGACTGTATTTATGTTCTGTACTCTTATATAAAAGAGTAAAGATGAGTGATTTTTGGGCATACTACTACAAGTAGAGTCGTTAAATTTTAATCATAAAATATAATTTTCTTATGAAACCAGAATATAAGAAAGAATTTTTGGAAATAAGTATCGTAAAAAGGGTGAAGCAAGATTTTTTAAAAGGGTATTGTATCTCGCAAGTTTCTAAAGCTAGTAAAATGAAACTTGGCATATAAACTTTATTGTTTAAAAAAACTGAAAATTGAACACATAAAAGGGAAAGAGCAAAGGGAGCACTTTTTTTAATGTTCGAATACCCAATTACTTACTCAGAAAATATGTAAATAAATTAAGGAAGGATTTGTTTAAGCTAGATGCGTGAAACTCCGTATTTCAACATTTAACTAATTAACTAACTAACTAACTCTATGGCCTATGGAACCCGGAGGTTCAATGCCGCGTTCACATAAGCTCTCCACTGACTTTTATCCTTAGCTAACTGCACCCAGTTTCTACTTTGTATTCCAATCTCTGCGAGATCCATCTTCATATTGTCCTCCCATCTGCGCCTAAGTCTTCCTAATGGTCGTTTTCCGATTGGTCTTCCAGTCGAGACGTTGAAAGCGTTTCTACTTTCTTCCATTCTAGCTACATGATCCTCCCACCTAAGCCTACAAGACTTGACGACCCTAACAATGTTGGGTAAACCGTATAAATTATGTAGTTCCTCGTTATGAAGTTTCCGCCATTCCCCATTCCCGTTCCTCTTGGGTCCGAATATTCGTCTCAGGATCTTGTTCTCAAATACTTTCAGTCTATGTTGTTCCCTCAGAGTAAGTGACCATGTTTCGCAGCCATACAAAACAACAGGCATGATTATCGTTTTGTATATTTTAAGCTTCAAATTCCTCGACAGAATTCGCGACGACAAGAGATTTTGAACCGAATAGTAACACGAATTCCCTGCTTTTAGTCGACATTTAATTTCTTCGTGGATATGATTTTCCTCTGTTAATATTGATCCTAACTAACTAACTAACTAACTCTATGGCCTATGGAACCCGGAGGTTCACTGCCGCGTTCACAAAAGCTCTCCACTGACTTCTATCCTTAGCTAATTGCATCCAGTTTCTACTTTGTATTCCTATCTCTGCGAGATCCATCTTAATATTATCCTCCCATCTGCGCCTAGGTCTTCCTAATGGTCGTTTTCCTATGGGTCTTCCAGTCAAGACTTTGAAAGCGTTTCTACTTTCTTCCATTCTAGCTACATGACCTGCCCACCTAAGCCTCCTAGACTTGACGACCCTAACAATGTTGGGTAAACCGTATAAACTATGTAGTTCCTCGTTATGAAGCTTCCGCCATTCCCCATTCTCGTTCCTCTTGGGTCCGAATATTCTTCTCAGGATCCTGTTCTCAAATACTTTCAGTCTATGTTCTTCCCTCAGAGTAAGCGACCATGTTTCGCAACCATACAGAACAACAGGCATGATTATCGTTTTATATATTTTAAGCTTCAAATTCCTCGACAGAATTCGCGACGACAAGAGATTTTGAACCGAGTAGTAACACGAATTCCCTGCTTTTAGTCGACATTTAATTTCTTCGTGAATATGATTTTCGTCTGTTAATATTGATCCTAAATATTTGAAAGTATCCACTTTATCAAAAGCATTATTTAATATTTTAACGCCTCCACAATTTGCCGTATTACGGTCCCGACGCACTTCCATGTATTTAGTTTTCTCTGCATTTACTTCTAAACCCATGTCCCTGCAAGCGTTTAATAAGATCTCTGCATTTATTTCTACTGTTCTCCTATCATCCCCTATTAAATTTACATCATCAGCATATGCCATAACCTGGTGAATGCCGTTCAACTCTAGGCCCTGGTTGCTATCTTTGATTTTCCTTATGGCGTATTCCAGCACGAAGTTAAATAATAATGGCGACAACGCATCTCCTTGTTTCAGGCCATTTTCGACGTGGAAGCTCGTGGACAAAAATTTTCCTACCCGGACTTTACTTTGGGATTCACTTAAACATATCTTAATTAATCTAATTAGCTTTCTCGGTATTCCAAGCTCTGTAAGAACGTTGTACAGGGTGTCTACTGGAATACCAGAAAGTAAATTCATGACTTTTCATGACCTTTTTGTTCAAATTTTCATGACCATGGCGATAAAAATTTACCATTAGTAATAATAAATCCCTACCATTAGTGGTGCATCGGTTAAGATGAAGATCACATTATGTTCTTGTTTTTCTAATGTACATAATGTCGATTATCTGACAACTAATTTTAAAATGCAAGAGCAATTTAAAAGGCAGTAAACAAATTTTTAATTGCGGTTCAAGTATGGGTTTAAGGCTTACCAGGTTTTATAGATTTAAAAAAATCTTGTGAACAGTCCCGTTACATTCAGCTAGGTTTTTTATCTGCATTTTATGTACTCTGAATTCTAAATTTATAATTTTCCTTTACAAGAAAAGACTGATTACGTAAATATATAATTCTTTTCCATCGTGTCATATTTGAAGTTAGCGTACATACACATACTGATAAGACCTACTGAATTTGTTCATAATAGTACCTTCATCCAGGATGGGGTCTGATGCCTTCTTTCTTCTCTTTTTCAAGGGTACTTTTACAAATATTTTTTCTCACAGTCTGCATACTAGTATCACATCAAAACTTAAAAAAAAAAGTGAACACAAAAATGGACATCTTGACAACTGTTTCAGTACATGCAGTATGAGGTATAAAAATATACTCTGAGATTTCAGATTTTCATGACCAGTTGGGTAAATAAAGGACTTTTTCATGGCTTTCATGACCACTAAGTAAAATATATGACTTTTTCATGACTTTCATGACTTTCATGACCAGTAGACACCCTGTTGTATAATGTTTCTCTCCTAACCGAGTCGTAAGCCTTTCTAAAATCAATAAATAGTTGATGTACCGGGGTATTGTATTCCCACTTCTTTTCGAGTATTTGGCGAATGGTAAATATTTGGTCGATAGTTGATCGATTTCGTCTAAATCCGCACTGATAATCTCCAATAATTTCATCTGCGTATGGGGTCAATCTTGCTAACAGAATATTTGAAAGGATTTTATAGGATGTTGACAGAAGAGAAATGCCTCGATAATTATTACAGTCAGTTTTTTCGCCTTTCTTGTGAATTGGAACAATGATTGACTCTTTCCACTCTTGTGGCAATTCTTCCTTGTTCCAGATAAGGAGAATGAGTTTGTGTATCTTGTTCCACAATTTTTCGCCTCCAGCTAAAATTAACTCAGCCGGAATTTCATCTACACCCGGAGATTTGTGTTTCTTTAATTTCTTTATAGCGGCTTCAACTTCTATTCGATTGGGTTCTGGAATATACGGTTCTGCGGTGTGTATCTCCTTTTCTCCACGCACATTAGTTTTTGGCTGCGTGTTCAGCAAATCGTCAAAGAAATCTTTCCATCTATTTAAGAGGCTATCCGTATCAGTGAGAACTGATCCGTCAGATTTCTTTAATATATAAGCACGAGGTTGATAGCCTTTCTTAAATTCGCTGATCCCCTTATACATGTCCCGAATATTTTTATTTTTACTATTATCTTCAAGTTCCTTAATTTTAGCTTTCAAAAAATCCCGTTTCTTTGTTCTAAAAGTTTTGGAAGTTTCCCGCCTGACATCTGCGAAATTTTGTGTAGTTATTTCATTCGGATTTTGTAGCCACCGTAATTTTACCTGTTTTCTCTTCTCTGCTAGTTTAATGCATTCTTGGTCAAACCATGGTTTGTTCCTACGTATTTCCGCGTGTCCCAATTTTTCTATTGCTGAACTTTTAATGCTATCTCTAATTTCAATCCAAGTATCCTCAACACTAGTGCACTCCGAGTCTTCTAAGACCGAGAATCTATTCGAAACCTCAATCTGGTATTCCTCTCTTACCTGGCTCTCTTCTAATTTCTTTAAATTAAATCTCTCCGTTTTCGGACATCGAATATTACCTTTATTCAACGATAATCTCTCCCGTATTATCGCTACTACCAGGTAGTGATCAGTGTCACAATCAGCCCCTCTAAACGACCGGACGTCAATTATGCTAGATTGTCTTCTTCTATCTACTAAAACGTGATCAATTTGATTATGTGTTTTTCCGTCTGGTGATGTCCAAGTGTATTTATGAACGTCGCGATGTGGGAATTTTGTACTCTTCACGATTAGGTTTTTGGATGTTGCAAAGTTCACGAGTCTAACACCGTTGTCATTACTTTCCTTATGCAAACTTTCGTTCCCTATAATCGGTTTGAAAATATCCTCTCGTCCTACCTTTGCATTGAAATCCCCTAATAGAATCTTCATATGGTATCGCGGGAGTTGGTCAAATATTTGTTCCACTTCTTCGTAAAAACTATCTTTTATATCGTCACCCTTATCTTCAGTTGGAGCATGTACATTTAAAACAATAATATCACACCACCACCCCTTAAGAGTAATAAAAGAAAGTCTGTCAGTAACAAATTCAACCCGTTTAATTGCTGGTAATATTCGTTTGTGAACGAAAAACCCTGTTCCTAACTGGTGATTTTTATTTCCTTCCCCGTAAAAGAACGTAAAATTTCCGGAATTCTCAGATCCATTTCCTTCCCACCTAACTTCCTGAACTCCTACTAAGTCCATCCTGTATTTCTCTAACTCACTCGTTACAGATTTTAACGCACCTGCCCTATAGAGACTTCTAATATTCCATGTTCCAAATCTCATGTCCATTTTCTTTTGCTGATGTCGTGCCAAGTTATCAGTCCTTGTCCGAGGTTTTTGTGAATGTTTCTGAACAAGTACCTTTTTTTACAGGATGAGGGTGTTAGCCTTACCCAAACCCCCAAGCTGGAGGACCACTCCTAGTCGTCTGTCCGCGACTGCTTATTCAGTATATTCGCAGCTAACCTCTATATCTAGAGGCCTTCTCCTCGATCCGCAACCTGAGGACGCGCCATGCCGTGGTGACAGGAACCCACGTTGCTCATGGGTTAATATTGATCCTAGATATTTGAAACTATCCACTTTATCAAAAGTATTATTTAATATTTTAACGCATCTATAATTTTCTGTATTACGGTCCCGACGCACTTCCATGTATTTAGTTTTCTTTGCATTTATTTCTAAACCCATGTCCCTGCTAGCGTTTAATAAGATCTCTGCATTTCTTTATATTGTTCTCTTATCATCTCCTATTAAATTTAAATCAGCATATGCCATAACCTGGTGAATACCGTTCAACTCTAGGCCCTGGTTGCTATATTTGATTTTCCTTATAGCGTATTCCAGAACAAAGTTAAATAATAATGGTGACAACGCATCTCCTTGTTTCGAGCCATTTTCGACGTGAAAGCCCGTGGACAAAAATTTTCCTACCCGGACTTTACTTTGGGATTCATTTAAACATATCTTAAATAATCTAATTAGCTTTCTCGGTATTCCAGGTTCTGTAAGAACGTTGTATAATGTTTCTCTCCTAAGCGAGTCGTACGCCTTTCTAAATTCAATAAATAGTTGATGCACCTGGGTATTGTATTCCCACTTTTATTCGAGTATTTGTCGAATGGTAAATATTTGGTCGATAGTTGATCGATTTCGTCTAAATCCGCACTGATAATCTCCAATAATTTCATCTGCGTATGGGGTCAGTCTTGCTAATAGAATATTTGAAAGGATTTTATAGGATGTTGACAGAAGAGAAATGCCTCGATAATTATTACAGTCAGTTTTGTCGCCTTTCTTGTGAATTGGAACAATGATTGATTCTTTCCACTCTTGTAACAATTCTTCCTTGTTTCAGATAAGGAGAATGAGTTTGTGTATCTTGTTCCACAATTTTTCGCCTCCAGCTAAAATTAACTCAGCCGGAATTTCATCTACACCCGGAGATTTGTGTTTCTTTAATTTTTTTTATAGCGGTTTCTACTTCTATTCGGTTGGGTTCTGGAATATACGGTTCTGCGGTGTGTATCTCCTTTTTTCCAGGCACACTAGTTTTTGGTTGCGTGTTAAGCAAATCGTCAAAGAAATCTTTCCATCTATTTAAGATGCTATCCGTGTCAGTGAGAATGTACCGTAAGATTTCTTTAATATATAAGCACGAGGTTGATAGCCTTTCTTAAATTCGTTGATTCCCTTATACATGTCCCGGATGTTTTTATTTTTACTATTATCATCAAGTTGCTTAATTTTAGCTTTCAGAAAATCTCGTTTCTTTGTCCTAAAAGCTTTGGAAGTATCCCGCCTGATTTCTGCGAAATTTTGTTTAGTTATTTCATTCGGATTTTGTAGCCAGCGTAATTTTGCCTGTTTTCTCTTTTCTGCTAGTTTTATGCATTCCAGGTTGAACCATGGTTTGTTGCTACGTATTTCCGCGTGTCCCAATTTTTCTTTTACTGAAAGTTTAATGCTATCTCTAATTTCAATCTAGGTATCCTCAACACTAGTGCACTCCGAATCTTCTAAAGCCGAGAATCTATTCGAAACTTCAATCTGGTATTTCTCTCTTACCTGGCTCTCTTCTAATTTCTTTAAATTGAATCTCTCCGTTTTCGGACAATGAATATTACCTTTATTCAACGATAACCTCTCTCGTATTATCGCTGCTACCAGGTAGTGGTCAGTGTCACAATCAGAACCTCTAAACGACCGGACATCAATTATGCTAGATTGCCTCCTTCTATCTACTAAAACGTGATCAATTTCATTATGTGTTTTCCCGTCTGGTGATGTCCAAGTGTATTTATGAATGTCGTGATGTGGGAATTTTGTACTCTTCACGATTAGGTTTTTGGATGTTGCAAAATTCACGAGTCTAACACCGTTGTCATTACTTTCCTTATGCAGACTTTCGTTCCCTATAATCGGTTTGAAAATATCCTCTAGTCCTACCTTCGCATTGAAGTCCCCTAACAGAATTTTCATATGGTATCGCGGGAGTTGGTCAAATATCCGTTCCACTTCTTCGTAAAAACTGTCTTTTACATCGTCATCCTTATTTTCAGTTGGGGCATGTACATTTAAAACAATAATATCACACCACCGTCCCTTAAAAGTAATAAAAGAAAGTCTGTTAGTAACAAATTCAACCCGTTTAATTGCTGGTAGTATACGTTCCTAACTGGTGATTTTTATTTCCTTCCCCATAAAAGAACGTAAAATTTCCGGAATTCACAGATCCATTTTCATCCCACCTAACTTCCTGAACTCCTACTCCGTCCATGCTCTCTAACTCACTCGTTACGGATTTTGACGCACCTGCCCTATAAAGACTCCTAATATTCCATGTTCCAAATCTCATGTCCATTTTGTTTTGGTGAGGTTGTGCCAAGTTATCAGTCCTTGTCCGAGGCTTTTGTGAATATTTCTGAACAAGTGCTGTTTTTTACAGGATGAGGTTGTTAGCCTTACCCAAACCCCCAAGCTGGAGGACCACTCCTAGTCGGCTGTCCGCGACTGCTTATTCAGTATATTCGCAGCTAACCTCTATATCTAGAGGAATTCTCCTCGATCCGCAACCTGAGGACACGCCATTCCGTGGTTGCAGGAACCCACGTTACAAGGTTTGAACTTTTAACAAAAAGTAATAAAATACTATATGTTTCAGCGTCTTGAAAATTACACTTCTAAGGGAAAGGAGGGTCAATTTTCTATAATATTAAAATTACCCACTGTTTATGAGATTTGGGCAGAAAACTCTTTTCCTTTAGGTCTCGATTCATCCATTTAAGCAAACGAGAGTACAAAGTGACTGATTAATTAGGTTCTTTTAATTATTTTAACATGTTGACATAGTTTAATTCTTTTAAAACTGAATTGTTTCACATTCTATTATAGACATCCTTCATTTGCTGTCATTATTAAACACGTTTAATAAACATAAAACAGACTAACCCCCGGTCCCGGCCAAGAATGTGTTTTTGGTGTTAAGCCATCATTTGCCGTCCGTATCATAACCTTTGATTTTAACTTCACGTACTATCAAGACTCAAGTCTCAGAAATGTAGCATATATGAAATATACTACTACTACTACTACTACTACTACTACTACTACTACTACTACTACTACTACTACTACTACTACTACTAATAATAATAATAATAATAATAATAATAATAATAATAATAATAATAATAATATGTACTTCTGAAATATTATGTATCTGTGTGTTATTAATTCTTTCATAATCTTGAAAGAAACTTTTGATTTGTTTTTAGTTTGTAAAAATCGAGGCCCTCTAGAATAACTTGCTGGCTACTCCCTGAATGACTATGTATTGGTTTCTGTGCACGTATTGTGTTATCACTTACTAGTCTAGTGTTATTCGTAGAACAAGACAATGGTTTTTGTCTTGGAATATTACTAGTTTGGTTTGGTAGTACAGTGATAGAGTATGCCATCTGCAATGCAATAAACTGTATATGCTTCTTCTTCCTAACAAGGCTGGGCAATAAGCCCCTGCAATTCCATTACAAATAAGGACGACATTATTTTATAAACTACTTGGTGAACCATTGTTAATATAACGCTATTAATTATTATTAGAAAACCTTTTGTTAATCTTATTTAACAATTGCAAAATGGAATAAGAGAGAAAATATATAATGATTATGATTGTTTATTTATATAAGGTATACATACAAGAAAAGGGAATCTACTGCGTCACTATTGGTCATTACTGCGTATCTGCTAAACCAGGGTCAAACTCTGTGTGTCACAAAAGTTAGTTTAACAGAGTTTAAAATAATATATATTTTGTTTGACTTACAAAGATTATCATATTAGCAAAATGATTTGAAATAACACGCCAGGCATAGAATAAGCCTTGGGCTATATCGCTTAGAACTGTTTTAAGAGTAAATCAATCATTTATGCATTAAACATCATTACTGGCTACTTACACGTTTCGGCCTCGTATTGGAAGTCAGCTTCTTGTGTTCTTTTCATATCCCACGATAACTGTTTTAATTGCACACTCCGCCAAATCACCTTTCAGACCTTACAATACTTTCTTGAAAAGCTGCGGCTAACATATCACCAGACGTTTCGAAACCCGAAATCCTTTACTTCAGGATACAATGCGTTATTTAGCACTTCACCCAACACCTCACCATTACTATCATTCTCCACTTTCGCTTTTCTTCACCTTATATCACTATACTCTACCACCGTTAGATCCTGCTTTACTTATCATCGCCGATTACGTCATTCATGAACATCTTCCTCTCATTAACCCATCATTTCCAGCACAGTGACAAACATTATTTACTAACATGGGCCTCATTCGTTTTCATCATTGAATAGAGCAGCCTCTAGGCTGAAGATAAACTCATTTGTCTAACTAGTATCACCCACTTGTTGTCCTGTGTATGCACCTCGCCACATCATTCACGCCCTTCGTTATGATCACTAATCCTTCGTTATGATCACTAATGTTCTTTGCTTATAATATACTGTCTGATTATTTTCTTATTAATAACAATCATATATATGTTAAGTAACGTTTCTTTTCATCTATTTATATAATCTATCTCATCTTACCTTTCGCACTTCTATTGCTCTCATGTTTTGCTTTGTTTCCTCACTTATATATATATATATATATATATATATATATATATATATATATATATATATATATATATATATATATATATATATATATATATATATATATATATATATATATATATTTCTATAATTACCATATTTATATTTATGTTGTATTCAATTATACTCGTTATTATGTTATTGCTCTTATGTTATTAAAACTACACTGCTCTTATGTTAATTAAATAAATAAATTACTCTTAGCCCACCCATTCCTTACTTCTTTACCATAATACCTTCACTTCTCCCACCTAACAGAGGGTGTAGCCCTCAAAAAGGGAGCTAGCCTATGGCGAGCACTTAAAAAAACTCTTTTAATTGCTATTGTATCATTTTAATAGATAGATGTTGTAAACGGTTATCTGTTTGTGGTCAATCCTTTCGACAATGAGATCTCGGAAACTGCTGGCTCTAGAAAGATGGCGTTTTCACTGATCGATTGCAAATTTCATGTAGATTGTCCAGTTCTAATTGAATATTTAAAAAACATGGACACTATTTCTTTATTACATTTTTACGGGTACATTGGAAGGGTTGAAATTAAAAAAAACTAAAGCATCACATCCTACGCATTATACATTCCAACACCACATAGTTGTATATAGGGGTTGTATATGTCTCAGGCGTTTGTTTCATGACCAAATAATAATGGAAACGCAAGGATAACCATTTCTCCAGTTTAAGATGAACCTTTATTTTTGGAGTGTTTTGCCCAATGAACAACATTTATAACAGACATTAAAATTAATTGTGTATGTAATGTATTGTCTTATTACATACTGCATCCAAGAAGAAAGAAAACACTGGTCATACATGAATTAGAAACTCCAATCGGAAGTAGGCTAAAATCTTGCAAACGGTGCGAGATATCGAGAAAAAATAACCAAAAAATCCCATTTTTGATACCCCTTGGATTTTTTAAATCAATACGTCTTTCACTTGTGTCTGTAAAAGGACATGTACAGATGTTGTGAGGAATGAGAAGAAGATTTATGCTCATATGCGAATGATGCGCTGTGTAGAGAGCGCAGGTTCAGCAAGTAACCAATTAATATGCCTGTAACTTTTACCAAATTGGCATATCTTAAAAGTAACTTCACCAATGTCTTCTTAACTAGGAATGCAATGTATATACCCGATTGCAATGAAATGAGCTGAGCGAGCATAAACTACGTAATCAGGAAGCGTATTTCGGTTATTATTCCTCGATGGTACATCGGATTTTTGATTTCGACCTATGTTCTCACTCAGCACGACATACTCTATCAGCGTGCTAAGTTTGGTTGAGATCGGCCAAACGGTCTAGGAGGAGTTCGCGGACAACCAAACGGCTAACCCGAGTATAAGAGCTTCGCTTCGCTCAGCTCAATTAAATTATAGCCCGAAATTATGTATCGTATTACCTATTCCTATTTAAAAAACACTTGGCCTTAATTCAAAATGACGGATTTCAAGATGGATGCCGTCAAAGTCATACCTACCATACGACTTCCCCCTAAGCTTTATATATATATTGTTGTTGTTGTTGTTTTTTTCATTAACGCTCCGTTTACAAAGGGTAGTAAGGAAATTCTTCAGCAATCTCTAATAACCACATCACAACTCTTAAAAATTATAAAAAATAGAAACATGCACCACGGCAAACATTTCTATCATCACAAATAGTGCATACATGTCCTTTAACAGATAAAAATCATTGAAATCAGAGCCGGACAATTGAGTGATGTCCTTTGTTAGATTTAAAATCAATCCAGAACGATGGAGTGGATTCCACCCCACCCCTCTGCGACATGTTTCACACTGTGTTCGATTGATTGATTAATATATTAATTGAGATTTAACGTTCGTTTTCAATACTATTTTTACATGAGCGAGTTAAGCACCTTCCTTCCGCTGAAATCGATATTATACATGGCAATTGTAATAGAATAATCTAAATATTTCTTTGTTCTATCTACAAAAGTTATAATTCTGCCATTTCGAGATGTATAACAAGAAAGAAGCGTGAATTGGGAATTGTTGTTGGGAGTTCTAACAAAGATAGAATTGGAATGGAAAGATAGAAGACTCATAAGAAACTTATACATGAACCAACAAGTAAGTGTTAGGATAGGGGAAGAACTGACGGAAGAGAGTGCAATTGGAAGGGGAGTTCGACAAGGATACTGCCTCTCGCCAACACTATTTAATGTCTATCTAGAAGAAATAGTGAAAAAGAGCCTACATGATGATCATGGCATTTCGGTAGGGGGTAGAATGATTAGATGTATAAGATTTGCAGACGATATGGCGCTTGTTGCAGAATCTGAAAAGAAAATCAATAAAATGTTAGAAAAAATGAGAAAGGGCTTCGAAGAATATGGGATGAAAATAAATGTTAGAAAGACAAAAGGCATGGTGATTGGAACGAAGGGGTCTTTGTCAAATATAAAAGTACGAGGGGAGAAAATAGAACAAGTGAATAGTTTTCGATACCTGGGTAGTGTTCTTAGTAATGACATGAAATGCGAACGTGAAAGAAAAGCAAGGATAGGAATGGCGAAAGAAGCCTTTAAAAGAAAGAAAAGTCTGTTTTGTGGGACCTTGAACAAAGAGTTGAGAAAAAGACTCATAAAATGCTTCGTGTGGAGTGTTGTACTGTATGGGGCGGAAACGTGGACCTTACGTAAAGGTGACGAAAATCGACTGGAAGCCTTCGAAATGTGGGCGTGGAGAAGAATGGAAAGAATTAGTTGGGTCGAGCGGAAAACGAATGAGAGAGTGTTAGAAATGGTGGTTGAGAAAAGAACACTTTTAGATATTATTAGGAAGAGGAAGAGAAACTGGTTGGGACATTGCCTAAGAAGAGATTGTATCATGAGGGACGTCCTAGAGGGTATGGTGGCGGGAAAGAGAGGGAGGGGGCGAAAGAGACTACAATTAATGGATGATATTAAAACAGAAAGATCATACGCGAAGACGAAAAGGTTAGCGGAGGACCGTGGAGCATGGAAGCTTCTCAGCTGTGGCAAGTGACCTGCCAATAAAGGCAGAATACCTATGATGATGAACAAGAAACCAGTGAATTATTCTATTTGTTAAGAAAGCATTGAGGAATGATTTTATGTTACAAATCAGAAAGTAATAGTTGATTAATTAGAGTTTAACCATGGTTAGGACTCCACGCTAATCAGTAGGTCCATGTCTCATATAGCCTCGCTGCTGAAAGGGGTGTTAAACTCAAAATCAACTCAATTAGAGTTTAGCGTCCCTTTCAGCAGCGGGCCTACTTGAGATATGGAAACACAACTCAACGTGGGACCCGCACTGCATATGCTTCTACCTATAATCGAAATCTGGTGCCTCGCGTAAGAAATTACAGTAATACCGTTGAAACAGTGAAGATATTTACTATCCTCTTTTCAGCTATGGCATTTTACATTTACAGTTCTGATAATATGGTTTCCTAATCAAATTTGAAACGAAAACACTTGAATAAAGAATTATTTTTAAAAAATGTTCTCAGTCTCCGGGTAAGTTAGAAAGAAAATTAAAAAATCAAATATGACTTTCTCCATGTCTTGAACACACGATTAACAAATTATTCATCAAACTTTTGGACTATTGTGTACGCTACTTTAGGTTTATTTTGTGTAAAGTGGTTTTCTGTTCCACAGCCAGATACTATAGAATTGGCGACAAATAATTGGAAATTACATTTCTTGCAACATGTTGTATTTTCCTGTTTCGCCTATTTCCCCTTCGCCGAATGTATTTGCCTACTTAATTATCGCACACCTGTGTAGGCGGCCATGTTCGACGCATCAGCACTTCCTGTTATCCCGAAAACTAGTTAAAGGGAATTTATACCCACAACGGAGGGTCATGAAGTGGTTCCGCTGAGATCCGAACGAGGACAATTGTGTTTGCATTTGATATGTTATAATAACTAGACGAATCCCAAAGTTACACGTGCCACCGGGCGGGATATCGTGTTACAATATATTTTTTAGTGTAAAAGCTATAATACTACCAGAATAGTTGGAACCGAGTAATTTGTTCGGGAACGGTTGGGTAAGTGGAAGACTCGGCGAACACAAATCCCACCATTTTCAAGGGCACACAGTTTGGGGTAAAATAGTATGTCACAGGGTCCCCCACAGGGTTCCCGACGGGGTTCAACTCAAAAGTTTCAAATAAAAAGGGGAGATAAGTAGCATATAATTTGAAAGGTGTTGTTAAATGAAAGAAAATGGAACAAGTCTCGACTCTCTACGACAACCCTGTGCAAAATGGCGGCGGGTCAAAATGTAAACAAAAAATTAATTGAAAAGTCAATGGTTACTCCTATAAATCGGAAACGGTGAGGCAAATTTGAAAACAGGAAAGGACAACTGGCATTATTTGCAAAGTGCGGCATTATATTCAAACGATTTAAGTTGAAACGTCTTGTCCCAGGACCCCCACAGGATCCCAGGTGAGGTCCAATTCAAAAGTTTCAAATGGCAAGGGAGGTTTCGTTTTAAAGCTGTTGTTAAGTGAAAGAAGATGGAGCAAGTCTCGACTCTCTACGATAATCTTGTGGAACATGGCGGCGGGTTAAAGTATAAACACAAACCAAATTGAAAGCTCTATGGCTACTTTGAATCCAAGATGGCCGCTTAAAATCTACGTATGTCATTCATAACAGTACAAATCTAAATCTGTCTTTTTTTAAATTATGTATTTAGAAACAATAGGAAGACTAAATAACAACTGAATTTCGATTCACTTCAACTATTAGTTCATTCCGTAACAACACATATATGTTTTGTTCCTAATGCACGTTCGTCACGGTTCTCTTGATATCATTTGTGTTAATATAATGAATGTAATGTAATGTAATGTATCAAGCAATTATAAAGCATTGCTTATTATCCAATTGGTATTCGGTGTAGAGTTTCAATTTTCTCAAAGTTTCAAATAAGATAATGAAATATGGGTTATTATCGAATCGGAATTCGTGTCAGGTATTATTAATACTTTTATTTGTGTTTTCCTTTCTTCCAATTGTTAAAACAAAAAACTTCCTTGCACTGTCATAAAATATATGCTCTTTTCCAATAGCATACTAAGTGCTCATATAATTTTAAACTTTGAAATTAAGAATTGAATCAGTACAAGAAGTACAATTTGGATAACGAATGATCTATAATTGATGTTTAGTGGCGTACTGAAGGAAAGGGATTTCGGAATTTGAAACCCCCCCCCTTGAGCAAGGTATTATGCAAAAGTAAACACGTTTATCATATTAGCACGTTTATATATATATATATAAACACTTGATATAATATAAACTTATGTTCCTAAAGCCCCTGAACCCCCTAAACATTTGCGTAGAATACTGATTGTGTTTCTCTTATTATTTTAACCGTTTTATGCTTTGAACTGAATTTGAAGTGCAAGGACCCTGTGAAGGTTACCACCATTACTATCAAAATTTCTTTAATGCTTCTCAGTTTTTCTTCAAAACAATCAATAACGAACGAAAAATAAATGATTGAGTTTAATTTAGAATCGAAATTTGAAATACCACCAAAAAGTTGGACCACCCAACCTTATTTTGTAACTGACTCTTAATAATTTTCAAAACAAACTATTTTCTCTTCAAACCAATCAATAAGAAAGGAAAACACGTTATTAGCTTGAGCATTGAATCGATATTTAAAGGCAGAAAAAAAACAGTATGAAGTTGACCACCAAACGTATCGTGCAAATAGATATATTTAACTGGTTGTTTTGAAACAAGTGATTTTCTCCTCAAAATAAGCAACCCGCCCCGAAACAAATCACCTTCATCAACATTATTTCTTAAATATATTCTTATTTTTTCGAATCAAATTACTATTCTTCCTAACAAGCAACAACAAACGCTTGATCAAACGATTGATTTTGGTCTTGAATCGAAATTTGTAAGTAAGGGAATCAGATTGAATTTGATCACATTCTAAATTTATTTTGTAAATCTCTTTTTCTATTTTTTTTTCGAAACAAGCGATTTCCTCTTAAAAACAACCAATAAGAAACGCTTAGCTTCAGTTTTGATCCGAGACTTTATAGTGGAGCCAATATGAAATTCCATCACCCATTTCTCTTGAAAAGACTTTTTATGTTTTTCGAAACAGACTATTCTTTTTCAAAATAATTAATAGCATACTCATATCAATCAAAATTTTCAGTGGAGGAACAAGGGTAAATTTGGTCATATACCAACTTTATTTTGTAAACATCTCTTTATGTTTTAAGAAAAAAACGATTTTTGCGATTTTTTTCTTCAAAAAAGTCAATAACAAACGATTGGCTTCCCATTTAAAGTCGAAATTTGAAAGGAGGCAACTTCACATAGGTGCATTGCTTCGCTTAAAAAATTCCAAATTTCTAAACGCAAATTCTAAGCCTACAGTTTCAAAATTGCAGTTACATGTACACACTTCAACTTAGTATACATAAAAAATAACATTATAAAAACATCAGACAAATAATATTATTTATTCGATATTAACACGTCAGTACACGCCCCCCAATTGTAACATGAGGACACGCCATGACGGCAATTTGCTCTCTCAAGTTTTGATAGTTAATATCAGTATTCGTACATTTTTATTGAAAGTGAAAAATTTATTCTATGAAATTTTGGCTCCTTAGCTTATTAGAGACACTTTCAGTACCTAAAAAAGATTAACCTAAAGATTTTGAGAAAATTTTTGTTATGTTTTCACAGTTTTTCAATTTTCTATTACTATACGAGAACACGCCACGTTAGCATATTGCTGCACTCTTTGATTTACAAAGTAACGCTAGAACACGCGCTGTGAGCAAATTGCCGCATTAGCTATTTGGGCTATAGGAAATTTTCTCCGCCATATTGACACACGTTTTATTATTAGAAATACAAAAAAATGTACAAAAACATCATTGATGTACTACAACAGTGAAATTTAGAACGTATATTTACATGTCACCTTTTCCGTCCTTATCTGGTCCTTGGCCACGCTCGGTGCAGTTTGTACATGATGGTCTTATGATCCTTGCATTTCGGAGTGTTGCAGTTGATGCATAAGGCGGTAGTTTTCCTGTTCTTTCTACGAGGGCAGATACCGCAAACTCTATTGTGACCTCGCTGATCAGGTGCTGCTTGAGGTTCTTGCCTAATTGGCTGAAGTTGGAATATTTCAACTAGCCGGTCCTTTATTGACCTTGCGATTGGATAGTTTGTAGGTATTCTTCTTTGCGCATGATCCGAAAGAAGCTGTCGACCAAGTGATTTCAAGAAGTCTTTTGTTACAGGCTTGTTGAATTCATTATCTCCCATGTTGTTGGCTTTCCAAATAACAAACGAATTTATTCTACCAACATTCAATTCAAATAAAAACATGGTTAGTGGCCAGCGATTTGATACACTCGATACGCTATACTCTTTTTGCATTGCGTCACTGACATCTACACCACATTTGTTTTTGTTGTAGAAGGTAATTGATGGTTTGCATGCATCACCTGTACTTTCATCAATCTCATCGTCCTCGTGCCATGTGGAAAGTAATACAATATACTTGTTCTTTGCAGCTTTATACGATACTAATGCTACCTGTTGTTCTATTCTTCAAACAATACGTTTAAAGAATGAGTAAACGGCCCTTAAAATACAACACTTCACACTACAACATGCCCGTTAGCAGCCTGCTCACAACAATCTGTACGTGGTTATACGCGCCGTTTGCAATTTGCTCACGGTGACCAATATACACCCTTCCACTCCCGAACCATGCGCGTGACTGGCAAAACCGGCCAGGATCAGGGAGAGGTGGGGTGGGTAGGGGATAACTCGGCCCCTTCGCCCCTATTGTCTTAGAATAAGAAAAGTGCAGGTGTTTTTGCAAAACTGCGGCAATTTGCCGCGGGTGCGTGTAACGACGATTTAAAAACCCCGAATCAACTATTGCAGTTATTTAGCGTCATTTTTTTAATATCACAAAACTAAATGTGTTGGACATGGATATATTACGAACAGTACTTTTATACAATTTGTATATATATTAAATAAACCGTTTAGAATTATTTATCCTTACATTTTTTTATATCCCCAAATTCAAGGTGAGGGATATGCGATATTGATATATTCAGAAAATGTAGACCACCCTACAGAATGTCAGTCGTATGCTGTTTCGGTCCTATGCCGTGTCGATCCTATGCCGTTTGGGTCCTGTGCCGTGTCGATCCTGTGCCGTTTCGGTCCTATGCCGTGTTGACCCTGTCCCGTTTCGGTCCTATGCCGTGTCGATCCTACGCCGTTTCGTTCCTATGCCGTTTCGATCGTATGACAGTTCTCTCCTATATATCCTTAAGAAAATAATTGTTACTTAATATTGCGTAATTATAAAATAATGTATTTTTTATTATTTCGATCGTATGAAAGTTCTGCTGTCGATCCTATCCCGTGTCGATCCTATGCCGTTTCGGTTCTGTCCTGTGCCGATCCTATGCCATTTCGGTCGTATGCCGTGCCGATCCTACGACGTGTCGATCCTACGCCGTGTCGATCCCATGCCGTTTCGGCCCTACGCAGTGTCGGTCCTGTGCATGTAACCCAATGCAGACACTCTGAACGCTAGTTGAAGACATATTTGAGAATGTAATAAAAAACGGAATTGTCGTAAACAGTAAAATATTTACGTTTCAAAAGTGAGCTGAATCAATAGGAGGTGAGGAGAAGGAGAGACTCACAGTTGATAAGTGATGGAGGGGAACTGTCTTATGTTGTCGGATATTTACAAATAAAAAGTGTCGATTCATTAGGGCGAAAAAAGTGTATGCAATATGAGATACATTATCATTATCGTCAGTTAGTGTCCTATTTAAGAATAAAATGAAAGAACAGATTTTTTAAAATTGTCTGATGTTTAGAACTGAAAAGTATGTATATTCCGTAGGGCGTAAAGACAGTTCGAAAGAAGAAGCAGACTAGCTGATCTTTAGCTAATAAGATATTTAAGAATAAAACAACAACGAAATTATAGTAAATTGTCTGATTTTGTTAAATAAACTTAAGTCTATTAGGGCCAAAGTTGTGCTTGGGGGATCTAACATACTCTTGTTGATCGCTAGTTCCTGAGAAATTTAAGAGTAAAATGAGAGAATGTAATTGCCGAAAATGCAGTTATTTACAGTTAATAAGATAGTGCATTAATAGGGGATAGGGGTGTTTTGAAGATTAAGCTGATCGTTATTTACCTACATATTTAAGAATAAATTCAAAAATGAATTGTCGTAAATTGTCAGACATTTTCAATTTATTGTGAATCAATTCAATAGGGCCAAACAACTGTGGAAGCTCAAGCAGCTTCCTACACATCGATTGTTACCGACATATTTAAGAATGAATAGAAATAATGTAATTGTCACAAATTGTCAAATAGTTACAATTGAAAAGTGAGTTTTTTCAGCAGGCGAAGAGACTGATTCGCACATGAACCAGTCTCTTGGTGACCTTTTTTTATTCACGCATTTAGGAATACAGTGATAGAAAAGTATTGTTTTAAATTGTAGATATTTACAATTCAAACAAATATATTCCTGCTGATCGGTAGTTCTCGACATATTTTAGAAAGAAGTGAAACGACTCAATTGTTCTGTTTTGTCTGGTATTTAGAATTATAAAGTCAGTTCATTCAGTATGAAGAAGGGACTGTTTCATAGATGAATCAGATTCTTGCTAATCGTTACTTAATAATTATATTTAAGAATAAAATGATAAAGGGAATTGTCGTAAATTGTCAGACATTTTCAATTCAAAGTTATTCCATTTAATAAATCGAAATGAGGTATTGGAGGAAGAAGAGATATCTTCTTGGTCGTTAGTTACTGACATATTTAAGAATAAAATGAAAGAACGGGATAGCTGATCTTTGTCTTGCATTGCGAAAAGAGTGTTTCGAAGATAAAGCATACTCTCGCTGAATGTTAGTTATGACATATTTAAGAATAAAATAAAAGAACCGAATTCTTGTAAATTATCAGATATTTATAATTGATAACTGTGTAGATACAGTAAAATGAAGGGAGTGTATGGAGGATGAACCAGACACTTGCTGATCATTAGTTACTGACATAATTTAGAGTAAAACGAGTCAACGGAATTGTCGTAATTTGTCGAATATCTACAATTTTAAAGCGAGTCTATTCAATTCCGGTAAAGGACTGTTTCGAAGCCAAAATTGGCTTTTGCTAATCGGTAGTTTCCGACATATTAAAGAATGAAATGATAGAACGGAATTATCGAAAATTGTCAGATATTTACAAATGAAAAGTGAGTCCATAAAGCATGGCGTAACTAGTGTTTGGAAGATGAAAAAAACTGTTGTGTATCGTTAGTTACTAAGATATTTAAAAATAAAGTTAAATAAGAGAATTGTCGTATATACACATTTAAAAGTGATTACAATATATAGAGCCTAAGGAGTGTATGGAATTGTAGTAAATTGTAAGATATTAATAATTGAAAAGCGAGTAGACTGTGTAGGCCGAAAGGAATGTTTCAAAACCGATTCAGTCTCTTGGTCATCTTTGGTTGAAGACAGATTTTGAATAAAACGAAAAAACGAAGTTATTGTGAATTGTCAGATATTTACAGTCAAAACTGAGTTCGTTCAGTATGGAGAAGCGAGAGTTTAGAAAATGAAGCAGACCCTTGTTGATCGGTGGTTAATGGCATGCTAAAAACGATGAAATGTAAGAACGGTATTCTCGTAATTTGTCATATATTTTCAGTTAAGAGTTATTCGATTATATATATGCTGAGGGTGTAATTCTCGTTAGTTATCAAGTATTTACAATTGAAAAGTGTGTGCATTCAGGAAAGAAAAGGAGAGTTTGGAGGCTCTCATGGTCGTTAGTTACTGATCTATTTAGGAATAAAATAATACAATGTAATTGTCCTCAGTAGTCAGATATTAACAATTGGAAAGTAAGACCATTGAGTAAGATAAAAGCAGTTTTTGCATGATTTATATGACTCCAGGATGTCGAAGATGTAAATAGGGGATTTGCTGATCATTAATTACTAACGAATTTATGAATGAAATGGTACTAAATCGTCCTATTTTAATAATTGAATAGTTAAGTCATTCAGAATGGCGAATAGGGTGCTTCAAAGATTACGCTCACTAATGCGGATCGTTAGTTACTGACATATTTAAGAATAAAATGAAACAACGGAGATCTTTAAACTGTTAAGTATTTACAATCGAAAAGAGAGTCAATTCAGTAAGGCGATAAGAGTGTTTCGAAGATGTAGCGAACTCATGTAGATCGTAAATTACGGGAATATCTAAAAATAAAATAATGAAACGCAATTGTCGAAAATTGTCACATATTTACAATAGAAAAGTTAATCCGCTCAGTAGGGCGAAAAATATGTTTGAAGATGAAGTGAGTGTATTTAGCATGGCGATATGGTATTTGGAAGCAAAAATAGACTCTTGCTGATCTTTGCTTGAAGAGCATAATATGCAGGAGTTGAATTGTTTAAATTATTGGACATATACAATTGAAAAGTGAGTCCACTCAGCAGGGCGAAACAAGTGTTTGGAAGACTAAGAAAAACTTCTGATCGTTAGTTTCTGACCTATATAATTGTCAGATATTTACATTTCAAAAGCTAGTCTATTCACTATGCCAAAAGAGTGTTTGGAAGCTAAAGCAGACTCTTTAAAAAATGTGGTTGCCAACATATACAGGAATAAATGAAAGATCGTAATTGTCGTAAATTGTCAGATTTTTACAATTGAAAATGAGAGCACTCAGTATGGCGTGAGGCTCGGTTGAAATATGAAGCAGACTCGTGCTAATCGTTAGTTACTGAGATTTTTAAAAATAATATGAAAGAAAGAAATTGTTTAAATTGTCAGAGATTATCCATTGAAAATGCGTACATTCACTAGGGCAAAAGGGTGTTTTGAAGCTGAAGTAGACTCTTGCTGATCATTAGATACTGACTACTCTAAGTGTAAAATGAAAGAACTGAATTAGTTTACAATGCCTCATATTTAGATTTAAAAAGTGTCTCTTTAGAAGGGCAGAAAGTGTGTTTGTAAGACGATTCATTGTCAGAATTCTCGGTATCGCGGTCAGAATTTTTCCTGTATCTATTATCTACAATAGTTAAAAAGGAAACTAAATGTGACCTCGAGTGACTTAACCACACCTGATTGGACAAATCCTGTAATAAAGATATTATTAAAGCAAGTAAATTACAACTAGGTATCATTCACACCAGCATACAATCTTAATACCTAAAGTGAGTGAAGGTGGGTGATTAAAGTTATAGATTTTAGTGAAAGAAATTCCAAAAAATGTTAAATTAAAAAATTTAATGCAATTCAGATTCCTTCAAAACAATTATAACAATAATTAAGTTTCAAAATTCTTTAAATAAATCCTTAATAGGTCCTGAATTTCGAAGGTGGTGTTCAAAAATTTAATAGAAAAACCTTTACGCTAACAATTTCAGTTAATTTTCGCAAGGCAGAGATCATTTGCAGTAATTTAGATCAAGAATGAAGACAACACTATCAAAACTCTCAAATCATTAAATATTAAATGTTAAATTGAATTCGATAATTCAAAAACAGCAAAGGTAACAACCACGTCAATTAATTTATCTCACTGTAACAAACAGGTATCGAGACTTTCGAAGTAGCCTCTTATATTTATTAACAATTTAGTTCTGAACTATTTATCTCCATTTATTAATGAAAGTATATGCGCCGTGATAGTGCAACTAAAATACTATTCAACTAACTACAGTGCATTTAACTAGTTTAAATACTTCACACTTACCATATCTCAGCAGGAATTAATAGTTACAGAAAAGCAGAGGTAGTTACCATTCTAATCTCCAGATCCTCTTGGGTTTTAATGACTGTTCCATTACAATACCTAACCATACAATGCAGTGGACGCGGTTATTGCAATCATTTCAATATTTAAGAAAAATTATTCGGACGGACGGTATGTTCTAAAGTTTAATCAAAATTTATTCATTTTGTTTCAAATTTACATTGAAACGTAGCCAAAAAATCCAGGACAACTAATATAACAGTAAATGCACTTAACAGCAATTAATTAGTTAATTAGCTAACTAATGAAGTTTTCATTAACAGCACTGTAAGAATATTAAACTATTTCCACAGAAGGAAATACCTATTTATATTTTGCTTTAGTTCTTGAGAAACAGTTACACCTTTAAGAAAGGAAACACAGATTAATTAAACCCTATCTTAATTACGGCATTTACAGTAATTAAACATTTTTACTAAATTACTTTAGTCCTTCAATAACTATAATAACGTTATTAGAGACGGTTTAGATTTTAAAATTTAATTGACTATTTTCAAAATTAACGAAAAACTGAAGTAATTAGGAAATCAAATTACCGTTAATTAGTGACGAAGTTTAATAATGAACGAAAAGAAGTTATGGAAATCCTTCTCATATTAGTTACCACGAGAGTATGCAATTTAAGGGTGGAATTTTAAACTTGAATTTACGTTTTACTTCAAGTTTCATTCAAGAGAAGGAAAGGAGTTTTTGGAAGATGAAAAAGACTCCTCCAGCTCGTTAGTCACTAACTTATTTTAAATAAATTATAAACTGAATTGTTGTAAATTCTCATATATGCATTTTAAAAAGTGAGTCCATTCAGTAGAACAAAAGCGCTGTTTCGATTCTCTAGCAGAAAACGCTGATCGTTAGTTACTAACGTATCTTAGAGTGAATGAAAAAAAGGAATTGACATACATTGGCATATATTTACAATTAAAAAGTGAGTCCATTCAGTAGAACGACAGAATGTATGAAGGTGAAGTAGATTCTTGCTGATCGTATGTTACTAACAATTTTCACAACAAGATGATGGAAAGGAGTTGTTTTAAATGTTAGTTACTTAAATTCAAGAGTGAGTACAGTCAGTAGGGCCAAAGGAGTTTTTGAAAGTTGAGTCAGACTCTTGGTGATTATTACTTACTTACGTACTTACGAATAAAATGACAGAACGGAATTGTCGTAAATTGTCAGATATTTACAATTGAAAAATGAGTCCACTCAACAAGGCGAAAGAAGTGCGGAAGCTGAAACAGACTCTTGGAGATCGTTAGTTAATGACATATATTTGTCCAAATTAAAGAACAAGTTAAGCTAGCAGGTCGAAAAAAGGTTTGGAATCTGAAGGTTACTTTGGCAAATCGTTAGTTGAATACATATTTAAGAATAAAATGAAAGATCGGAATTCTCGTAGATTAACAGATACTTTCAATTTAATAGTGAGTCTATTAAATAGGAAGAAAAGTTTTTGTTTAGAAGAAAAAGTACGTTTGGTGGTTTTTAGTTACTGACACATTTAAGAATAAATAATGGAACGCAATTGCAATAAATTGTGAGATTTTTACAATGGAAAATAAGAGCATTCAGTATTGTGAAAAAATGTTAGAATTACGGAGCAGACTCATGCTAATCGTTAGTTACTGACATATTTAAGAGTAAACTTAAAGAACGAAATTGCTGTAAATTGTCAGATATTTACAAGTTAGGGCATTCACTAGCGTGAGATCAGTATGTGTTAGCTGAAGTTGAATCTTACTCAATGGTAGTTGAAGACATTATTTAGAATAAAATGAAAGAAGATAATTTTCTTAAATTGCCAAATATTCCTTTTGAAAAGTAAGTTACTTCAGTAGTGGTAAACTAATATATGGAAGATTTAGGAGACATGCTTATTGTTAGTTATTGACATATTTTAGGAAGAAAATGAAAAAAATCATATGTGTAAATGTGAGATCTTACAATTGAAATGTTGTTCTATTCAGTAAGGCAAGAAGACAGTTTGGAAGATGAACTAGTCTTCCATGATCATTAGTTGCCGATATATTTAACAATAAAGTGAAAGTTCGCAATTGTGTAAATTGACAGTTATTTAGAATTGAAAAGCGAGTGTACATTAGGCCGAAAAAGGTTTTTGAAAGTTTAGCCAATCTCATGGTGATCTTAGGATGAAGACAGATTTAGGAATAAAATGAAAGAGCGGATTTCTTAATTGTTAGATATTTACATTTCAAAACTGAGTCCATTCAGTACGCGAAGAGAGGGTTTCTAAGCTGAAACAGACTCTTGGTGATCGTTAGTTTTGCCATATTTAAGAAAAATGAAAAATCGAAATTTTCGTATATTGTCATATATTTACAATACAAAAGTGGGTCCATTCAGTAAGACGAAAGGATTGTATGGAAGTTGATGCCGATTGTTGCTGATTGTTAGCTGGAGATATATTTAAGAATAAAGTGAAAAAACCGATTCGTCGTATAATCTTAGATATTTACAATTGAAAGGATAGGCTCTCCATTAAGGCGAAAAGAGAGTGTGGATTAGTTACTGACAAACTTCAGAATAAAATGATAACTCGAAATTTTCAATAATTGTTTCATGTTTACAGTGGAAGAGTGCGTCTATTCCGTAGGGCGATAGGCGTGTTTGGAAGCAGAAGCAGAATCTTGCTGATTATTAGTTACTGACATATTAATGAATAAATGGAACAACGTAATTCACGTAAATTGAAACATATTTACAATTGATCAGTGAGTCCATTCAGTATAACGAAGTCAGTGTTTGAAGATACAACAGACTTTTCCTAATCGATAGTACCGGACTATATTTAAAAAAATTAAAAATAGAATGGTCGTAAATTGTCATATTTGCAATTAGAAAGTGAGTCCATTCAATACGGCGAAGGTATTTTTTCGAAGTGCAAGCCGACTGCTGGTCATTGGTTGTTACTAATATATTTAAGGATAGACGAAAGAACGGAATTGACGTCAATTATTAGATATTTACAATTGAAGGGTGAGTGCATTTAGCAGAAATTAATGAATGTTGAAACCTGTAGTAGGCTCTTGCTGATCGTAGGTTAGATATTTTTAAAAACAAAATGATAGAGTGAAAATACTATAATTAGTCATATATCAAAGTAGTAATGTGATTCCAGTCGCAAAGGCCAAAGCACTGTCTTGAAGATGAAGCAGCTCTTGGTGATCTTTACCTAGTGAAGTAGTAAAGAATAAAATGAAACAATGGAAACGACGTAAACTTTCCGATATTACCAATTTAAAAGCAATTATATTGAGTAGGGCAAAAGAAGTTTTTGGAAGATGTAGGAGTCCCTTGGTTATCATTATTTAATGAGTAATTTAAGAATAAAATGAACGAATTAAATTGTCGTAACTCGTCGCATTTTTAAAATTGAACAGTGATCAGTTCGGAATTTCGAAGGGAGTGTTTCAAACACGAAGCAGGCTCTTGCTAATCGTCAGTTACATACACATTTAGGAACAAAATGAAAGAATGGAATTGTTTAGACTTTCAGATGTGCAGTAGGCGAAAAGAGAGTTTGCGAAATGAAGCAAATTAGCTGATCGTTAGTTGCCAACATTCTTAGGAATAAAATCAACGTACCAGACTGTCGCCAATTGTCATACTATTACAATAGTAAAGCAAGTAGATTCAATAGAGCGAAAGGAGAGTTTGGAAACTAAAATATACTCTCATGATTTTTAGTGGCCAACATTATGTAGGGAAAAATTAGAGAATATAATAGTCGTAAATTGTCTGATACTTACGAATGAAATTGAGTCCATTCAATATGGTAAAAGTAGTTGAAAGCGTAGAAAATCTTTTTGGTCGTTAGATACTGTGATATTTAAGATTAAAATGAAACAAGTGAATTGTTGTAAATTGTCAGATTTTTACAATTTAATAGTGAAGGCTTTCAGTATGGCAAAGGTAGTGTTAGAAATATAAAATGATTTCATGCTTATCATTAGTTACTGAGATAATTAAGAATATTTACAACTAAAAGATAAGTCCATGCAGTAGAAGAAGGGAGGGTTTGGAAATTGTATCAGACTCTTGGTGACTGTTATTTACTCACATTTTAAAAAAACAAAATATCGAAATTGCCGTATATTATCAGATATTTACAACTGAAAAGTGAGTTCATTCAGTAAGATGAATGGGTAATTGAATGTAGAAGCAGATTCCTGCTGACTGTTAGTTGGAGACATACTTAAGAATAGAAAACATGGAATTGTAATATACAGTCAGGTATTAACAATTGAAAAAAAGAGTTTATGCAGTGAAACGAAAGAGTGATAGACTCTTCATCGTCCTGAGATTGACTCTTGATCGTTAGTTTCTGACATACTTAACAATAACATGAAAAAACGAAACTTTCCAAAATTGTCTGATGTTTACTATGGGAAGGTGCCTACATTCAGTAATGCGAAAGCAGAGATTGGAAGATGAAGCACACTAGCTGATCATTAGTTACCAACATGTTTAAAGATAAAATGAAGAATCGAAATTGTTGTAAATTGTCAGATATTTACGATTTAAAAGTTAGAGCAATTCACTAGTGTGATTTCAGTATTTGTCAGCTGAAGTTGTATCTTACTGAACGCTAGTTTAAAACATTATTTAGAATAGAATGAATGACGGTAATTTTCTTAAATTGCCAAATATCAGCAATTGAAAAGTAAGTTATTTGAGTAGTGCGAAACTAATCTTTGGAAGATGTAGCAGACTTAATCTTATTGTTAGTTATTGACATATTTTAGGAAGAAAATGAAAGAAATGAAATGTAAATGTAAGATATTTCCAATTGAAATCTTCTTCTATCAGTAGGGCAAGAGGTGAGTTTGGAAGATGAACTAGACTTCCGTGATCGTTAGTAACCGACATATTTACAATTAATTGGAAGTTCGCAATTATGTAAATTGACTGATATTTACAACTGAAAAGCGAGTGCATTCACAAGACGGAAAGAGTTTTTGAAAGCTAAGCCAGTCTCTTGGTGATCTTTACATGAAGACATACATAGGAATAAAGAGAATGTACAAATTCGTCGTATATTCTCAGATATTTACAATTGAAAACAGAGGCTATCCAGTAAGACGAAAAGGGAGTGTGGAAGCTGAGATAGACTCTCATGATTATTAGTTACTGACGAACTTAAGAATGAAATGAAAACTCGGAATTTTCGTAAATAGTTTATTGTTTACGGTGGAAAAGTGCGTCCATTTAGTAGGTCGAAGGGCGTGTTTGGGAGATGAAACAATCTTGCTGATTGTTAGATACTGACACATTAAAGAATAAACGAAACAACGTAATTGACTTAAATGCTATGATAGTTACAATTGAACAGTGAATCAATTCATTATAACGAAAGGAGTGTTTTGAAGATGCAACCGACTTCCTAATCGCTAGACCGGACTATGCTTAATGAAATGGAAAACAAAATTGGTCGCAAATTGTCATATTTGCAATTGAAAAGTGAGTCCATTCAAAAGAGCGAAAGGAGTGTTTCGAAGCGGAAGCAGATTCCTGGTGATTGTTAGTTACTAATATATTTAAGGATAGGTGAAAGAACGGAATTGACGTCATTTGTCAGATATTTGCAATTGAAAGGTGAGTGCATTTAGTAGAAATTAATGAGTGTGAAACCTGTAATAGACTCTTGCTGATCATAAGTTAGAACTAAAATGATATAATGTAGTTGCTTTAATTAGTCACATTTCTAAAATTGTAATTTGAGTCCAGTCGCAAGGGCCTAAGGAGTGTTTTGAAGATGAAGCAGCAGTAGAGAGGGGACACTTGGGGGTGTTTTAATCGTACTGCGCATGCGCAAAGAAGCCACGCCCCCTCAACGTCGATTTTCTGGCACTGGTCCGTGACCCCGGCCTCCCTTACTTTTCCCAACCCCGGCCACGTCCACGGCCCTCCCACCACCCCTCCCATGTGTGGGAAATCGAGCACCATGAACCGTCCACCCACGGAATTTTGCGACCTGCATTTTAGGAGTGTACTCGTTCCCTTTTATGAGGAGTTTTCTCAACCCATATTTTAAAATAGGAGAAATTACACAGAGCGTATGAACATAACAGATCGATAACACATTCCCCAACCGCGTATTTAACATAGCAGAGATAATAGAACAGCATGGTTTATTATCAACCCCCATTTTACCATAGCAGGAGTGTACCGAACACATAGAAGAGCAGGGAGGTATTCGTTTCCAACCCTGAACCGTCCCACGACCTCCAATTTAGGGATGTACTCGTTTCTTTTTATTCTACGAACACATAGTTGAGCTGAGAATACATTCTAGAACCACCTATTCAACATACCACATATTACATAAGACTATATAACCTAGCAGAGCTAATAAAAGAGCATGCCGAGACTACGAGCACATAGTAGAACAGATAATCTTTAAGGGGTGGAATCGTCTGGACTCACGTGCTCGTTCCCTCTTATGACCTACTGCGCACCTATTTCGAACTCGGCATATGGGGGTTTTCGAACATGACACCACCCCTTATTTTACCATAGTAGTGGAGACTACGAACACATAGCAGAGCAGATAATACATAAGACTACGTAACATAGCGGGGATGTATTCGTTCTCTTTTATGATCACTTTTTCAACCCCTATTTGAACATAGCAGATAATACATAAGACTACGTAACATAGTAGGGATGTATTATTCTCTTTTATGATCACTTTTTCAACCCCTATTTGAATATTTTGACATAGCAGAGAATGCATGGAGACTACGAACACACAGTAGTGCAGATAATACATAAGACTATGTAATATAGCAGGGACGTATTCGTTTCCAACCCTATCGAACACCGTGAACCGTCCAGCCATGGTCTTTTACGACCACCATCTTAGGGGTGCACTCCTTTTCTTTTATGAGCATTTTTCAGGGCTGTATTCGTTCTCTATTTTAACACAACAGAAATAGCAGACAATGAGCACATTATAGCAAAAAGTACCGGCATAATAAGGGGATGTACTTGTTTCCATCCCTTTAATTAACATAGCAGAATTTTCATAAGACTATGTAACATAGGAGGGGTGTACTCGTTCCTACTCCTATTTTAACATAACAGAAATAGCAGACAATGAGCACATTATAGGAAAGATTACAATCGAACACCATGAACCGTGCACCCACGGTCTTTTACGACCTCGATTTTACGGGTGGAAATAGCAGTAGCACAGATAATCGTTTTAGGGGGTGTGTTCATTCTCTTTGATGACATTTTTTCCACCCCTTATTGAACATAACAGAGAATTCATAAGACTACGAAACATAACATGGGTGTACTAGTTCCCTTTTGTTACTACCTATGTAACATAACACAAAATACTTAACGCGAAGAACACAGAACTACGAGCATAGCAGATCGATAAAAGACAATGAACACATTTTTCAACCACCTATTTAACATAGCTCATATTACATAAGAATATGTAACATAGCAGAGCTAATAAAAGAGTATGGCTTAATTTCCAACCCCTATTTTAACATAGCGAAGTTACACAGACACTACCAACAAATATTTTAACAGCACTCATATGTAATAAGGGCGTGTACTCGTTCCCTCTTATCAACCCCTGTGTAACATAGCATTCGTCAATTACTGCATGTTCCAAAAGTACTGACCATCGTGGTAAAAGGTCAAAGTCGTAAACGAAGCAACATATTGAAAAGGTGTTTCCACATTTAGAAATAGGTCATCAACTACTACATGTCCCAAAATTATTGACATCGAGGTCAAAGGTCAAATTTTTAAGCCTTCTTCTAAAGAAAAGCAATGTATGGAGTTACTGTCTCCACACTTAATAACAGGTCATCAACTTCTACATGTCCTAAAGGTACTTACCATGGAGATCAAAAATCAAAATTTTAAACCCGAATATCTCGTAAACGAAGCTACATATTGATGTCCATTTTCCACAATTAGTAACAAGCCATCAACTACTACATCCCCCAAAAGTACTTACCATCGAGGTCAATGGTCAAATATTTAAACAGAAGTAACTTGTAAACGGAGTGACGGAGAAATTTTGTACCAAGCAGAAAAAGTGGAGGAGGAATAAATTTGAGTGGCATATATACTTTTGTATTAACGAGAAAAAAACAAAACATGCCATTTTAACTAGCTCAGAATTTCAGTACTTTTTTGTGTTATTTAAAATAAACGTAAAAATTAATTTGGATGGAGTATTTATTTTTATACTAATGAAAAAAAAAGCAAAGATATGCCATTTTAACTAGCTGAGAAATTTATATAATCTTGTAGTATTTAAAGAAACAAAGGGATAAATTTGAGTAACCTACTCAATTTTCTACCAACGAGAAATGCCATTTCAAACAGCTCAGAATTTATGTGCCTTTTAGTGTCGTCCTAAAAAAGGCCAAGAAGGTCTGTTCTAACTAGCTGAAAATTATATGTCTTATTGTACTAATTAAATAGACGAAGGAATATATTTGAGTCGCCTATTCAATTTTGTGCCAATGAGAAATGCCCTTTTTAACTTGTCTAGATTTTCTAGATCATGTTCTAAAATTTAAACAAACGAAGTGGTGAATATGAGTTACCTATTCATTTTGCACCAACGACAAATGTCATTATAACTATGCGTATTTTAAACCATTTTGCACTATTTCAATAAACAATCGGATAAATTTGTACTAACCAGAAATGACCGTTTAACTGGCTCAGAAATTCAATACCATTTTGTACTATTTAAACAAACTAATGTTTCTTGAGTGAGCTTTCCATTTTTGTAGCAAGAAGGAAAAAGCGAAGAAGGAGCATTTTTTAAACTAACTCAGAATTTTACATCATTTTGTAATACTCAAATTTGGATGGAGTATTTAGTTTTGTACGAACCAGAAAAAGGTGAGGAATAAATAAAATTTGATTGGATTATTTCCTTATGTACCAACTGGAAAAAGTGAAGGGCCATCATAGCTTTTATACTATTCAAATAAACGAAGGAATAAATTGTTACTTACCAGCAAAGGCGAAGAAGGTTCATTTTAACTAACTCAGCATTTTATACCTGTTAGTGCTATTCAAACAGTCGAGGGAATAAATTTGGGTGGTCTATTTTAGTTTTGTACCAACCATAAAAAAAGCAAAGAAGGGCCATTTTAAATAGCCATTTTATAGCTTCTTGTACCATTAAAAAACTGAGGATAACTTGAGTAGTCTATTTTTTGTACTCATTCGAAGAAAAGCAAAGAAGAACCATTTTATACCTTTTTTACCATTTAAGGAAAGGAATAAATAAATATATGTGTCCTATTTCCTTTTGTACCAACTTGAAAAAAGGCGAAGAAGAGCCATTTATAACAGGCATAGTTTTATATGTCTTTTTTCTAATATTTAAACAAACGGAGGGTTAAATTTGTACCAAACAGAAAGAAGCTACACAAATAAACAAAGGAATAAATTTGTAATAACCACAAAAAGCGAAGAAAGACCATTTTAATTGGCTCAGCTTGATATAACATTTGAGCTACTCAAAAACATATGAGTGGCCTATTGAATTTTGTACCAACGAGAAATCTCATTTGTAACTAGCTCAGAACTTGCAGGGCGTGTTATACTATTTAAACAAACGAAGGGTCATTTTGTAATACCCAAATAAACGAAGAAATATATTTGGATGGATTGTTTAGTTTTGAACCAAGCAGAAGAAGAAAATAATTAGCACTTTCTACTAATCAAGTAAACAAAGGTATAAAATTGTCCTGACCAGAAAAGCGAAGAAGGATCAGAATTCTATACTTTTTGTACCATTAAAAAAATAATAAATTTATTGGGATGTCCTATTTCCTTTTGTACCAACGAGAAAAAATCCAAGAAGGACCATTTTTAACCGGCTTAGAATTTTATACCTCTTTGTAAGATTTTAACAAACGAAGAGATAAATTATTACCAAGCAAAAAAGCAAGGGAATAACCTTTAAAGTAACTAATAATAATTTTTGTGCTACACAAATAAAGGAATAAAAAGCGAAGAAAGACCATTTTAACTAGCTCAGCATGTTATAACTTTTTCTGTTACTCAAACAAAACGAAGCTACACATTTGAGTGGTCTATCCAATTTTGTACCAACGAGAGATGCCTTTTTAACTAGCTCAGAATTTCTTGACCATGCTGTACTATATAAAGAAGCGAAGGGATAAATTTGGGTCACCAACTCAATTTCTCACCAACGAGAAGTACCTTTTTAACTAGCTCAGAATTTCTAGACCATTTTGTACTATTTAAACAAACAAACGAATAAATTTGTACTAACCAGAAAAGGAGAAAAAGTTTCATTTTAACTAACTCACCATTTTATTCCTTCTTGTGCCATTTAAATACGGTTGTCCTATTTCCTTTTGTACCAACGAGAAAAAGGGCGAGGAAGGACCATTATTAACTGGCTTAGAATTTAATACTTTTTTGTAATATTTGAAGAAACGAAGAGTTAAATTTCTGTCACTTATTGAGTTTTATACGAAACAGAAAAAAACTTACACAAATAAACAGAGCAATCAATTTGTACTAACCAGAAAAGGCGAAGAAATACCATTTTTAACTAGCACAGAATTTCTAGACCATGTTGTACTATTTAAACAAACGAAGAGATAAATTTGAGTGGTTATTCAAATTTATAGCAAGAAGAAAGACTATTTTAACTAACTCAGTATTTTATATAATTTTGTAATACTCAAATAAACGAAGAAATAAATTTAATGGAGTATTAGGTTTTGTACCAAGGAGGAAAGGAAAGAATTAATCAAGCAAACAAAGGAATAAATTTCTACTGACCACAAAAGGCCAAGAAGGATCATTTTATACCTTTTTGTGCTATACAAATAATCGAGGGAATAAATTTTAGTGGTCTATTTTATTTTTGTTCCAATCAAAAGAAAAACAAAGAAAGTTCATTTTAACGAGCTCAGCATTTTATACCTTTTTGAGCCATTTCAAATCCTCGCTCACTCTACTCACGCAACAATTTTTATATAGGTGCGACTCTAGATTCCAAAGTTTCCCGATCACTAACTACATATTTGAATGTAAGATTTAACCAACAAGAAATGCCATTGGTTACAGATGAAAAATATTCAATTAGAAGAGAGTTGCGTCATAATTCAATTTTAACTTGATTGTGTTGAATAGACTCCATAGCAATTAGCGTTATTAAGGGATGAAGACGTTGTAAAGAAAACTGATGAATGACGACGAATCATGGCAATTAATAAAGAAAGAAGAAACAGCATACTTTGCCATTTTGGATCACAGTAGAAGGAAAACTAAACAAAGAAGAGATCATATCAAAGTAAAAATCAGCTCACCAAGCAAAAGAAAAGTTTTGAAAGTTCCATGTTGAACACCATCTATAAAGAGTGCTGAATTATTCATCCTGTTGCTGCAAATGTTTAAGCTTCTCAATATAAAAGCACTTCAAATAAAATAAAAAAGGAACGTTAATAATGTTTTACCTAACATTTTTATTGTTAGTATAATGAGGGTCCTAAAGTACAGTATATTGAACGCAAATTTGTTTCTTTTATAATATAGGGCCCCCTTACTAGTGTGGAAGGCAAATGACTATTGACATTATTTTTTAGTGTAATTTCAAAGCTCCTCATATAGTGCATTCTTTACATGACGGGAAACAAATGTTACTTTAAAGTTACCTTTTCTCTGGATGGCACAAGAATACAAAATAGTACCACAAAAAATAGAACACTCAAATATATTCCTTCCTTTATTTTGCTTTTCTTCCGATCGCTACAAAATTGAATAGATCACTCAAATTTATTTCTTCGTTTATTTGAGTAGTAAAAAATTGTGTAAAATGGTGAACTAGTTAAAACAGACCTTTGATTTTCTTCTGATTGCTACAAAAATGAAATAGATTACCCAAACTTATTCCTTCGTTTATTTGAGTAGTACATAATTGAACAGAAATATTGAGCTAGGTAAAATGGACCTTCTTCGCTTTTTTCGTGATTGGTCAAACGAATAAGTCACAAATGTATTCCTTCGTTTATTTGATTAGTACGAAATGTTATTTCCTTCCTTTTTCTGCTTGCTACAAACCTGAATATTTCACAAAAATTTATTCCTTCGTTTATTTGAGTATTACAAAATGAAACTTTCTCGCTTTTTCTTGTCAGTACAAATTTATTCCTCTGTTTGTTTAAATAGTGCAACATGGTCTAGAAATTCTGAGCTAGTTAAAAATGCCCTTTCTCGTTGGTACATAACTGAATAGAAAATTCAAATTTATTTCTTTGTTTCTTTAAATTTTACAACATGGTCTAGAATTTCTGTGCTAGTTAAAAATTGAATTTCTTCTCTTTTTCTGGTTAGTACAAATTGATTCCTTTGTTTATTTCTGTAACTTTTTTCTGTTTGGTATAAAGCTAAATAGGTCACAGAAATTTAACCCTTCGTTTGTTTAAACATTACAAAAAGGTATAAAATTCTAAGCAAGTCAAAGATGGTCCTTCCTCGCCTTTTTTCTCGTTGGTACAAAAGGAAATAAGACAACAGTATTTAAATGGCACAAAAAGGTATAAAATGGTGAGTTAGTTAAAATGAAATTCTTCGCCTTCTCTGGTTAGTACAAATTTATTCCTTTGTTTGTAAATACTACATCATGGTCTAGAAATTCTCAGCTAGTTAAAATAGCATTTCTCGTAGGTGAGGAATTGGTCACCAAAATTTATCCCTTCGCTTCTTTAAATAGTACAACATGGTCAAAAAAATCTGAGCTAGTAAAAAAGGCATTTCTCGTTATTACAAAATTGGGTAGACCACTCAAATGTGTAGCTTCGTTTTGTTTGAGTAGCACAAAAAATTATAACATGCTGAGCTAGTTAAAATGGTCTTTCTTTGCTTTTTATTCCTTTATTTGTGTAGCACAAAAATTATTTTTAGTTACTTTAAAGGTTATTCCCTTGCTTTTTTGCTTGGTAATAATTTATCTCTTCGTTTGTTAAAATATTACAAAAAGGTATAAAATTCTAAGCCGGTTAAAAATGGTCCTTCTTGGATTTTTTCCCGTAGGTACAAAAGGAAATACGACACCCCAATAAATTTATTATTTTTTTAAAAGGCACAAAAAGGAAAGAATGCTGATCCTTCTTCGCTTTTCTGCTCAGTATATATTTATACCTTTGTTTACTTCATTTGTTCAAAGTGTTAATTCTTTCCATTTTCTGCTTGGAACAAAACTAAATAATTCATCCAAATACATTTCATTGTTTATTTGATTATTACAAAATGATATAAAATGGTCCATGTTCGCTTTCTCAAATTTATCCCTTCGTTTGTTTAAATAGTATAACACGGTCTGGAAGTTCTGAGCTAGTTACAAATGAGATTCTCGTTACAAAATTCAATAGGCCACTGAAATGTGTTTCAGTAGCTCAAATCGTATATCAAGCTGAGCCAGTTTAAATGGTCTTTCTTCGCTTTTTGTGGTTATTACAAATTTATTCCTTTGTTTATTGGTGTACCTTTTTTCTGTTTGGTACAAATTTAACTTTTCGTTTGTTTAAATATTACAAAAAGGCATAAAAGTGAAAGCCTGTTGAAAATGGATCTTCTTTGCTTTTTTTCTCGTTGGTACAAAAGGAAATAGGACACATATATTTATTTATTCCTTTCCTTAAATTGCAAAAGAGGTATAAAATGGTTCTTCTTTGCTTTTCTTCGAATGAGTACAAAAAATAAAATAGACTACTCAAGTTATCCGCAGTTTTTTAATGGTACAAGAAGCTACAAAGTGCTGAGCTACCCTCCTTTGCTTTTATTATAGTTGGTACAAAAATAAAATAGACCACCCGAATTTATTCCCTCGATTATTTGATTAGCACCAAAAGGTATAAAATGCTAAGTTAGATAAAATGAACCTTCCTCGCCTTTGCTGGTAAGTAAAAATTTATTCCTTCGTTTATTTGAATAATATGAAAGCTATAATGGCCCTTCACTTTTTCCAGTTGGTACATAAGGAAATAATCCAGTCAAATTTTATTTATTCCTCACTTTTTTTCTGGTTCGTACGAAACTAAATACTCCATCCAAATTTGAGTGTTACAAAATAATATAAAATTCTGATTAGTTAAAAGAAATGGTGCTTCTTCGCTTCTTTCTTCTTGCTACAAAATTGAAAAAGCTCATTCAAGAGACACTCGTTTTTTTAAAATAGTACAATTGGTATTGAATTTCTGAGCCAGTTAAATGCTCTTTTCTGGTTAGTACAAATTTATCCGATTGTTTATTGAAATACTGCAAAATGGTTTAAAATACGCAGTTAGTTATAATGACATTTCTCGTTGGTGCAAATTGAATAGGAAACTCAAATTCACCCCTTCGTTTGTTTAAATATTAGAACATGGTCTAGAAAATCTAGACAAGTTAGAAATTGCATTCCTGATTGGCACAAAATTGAATAGACGACTAAAATATATTCCTTCCTTTATTTAATTAGTACAATAAGACATATAATTCTCAGCTATTTAAAACAGACCTTCTTCGCCTTTTTTTAGCATAGGACAAAAAGGCACATAAATTCTGAGCTAGTTGAGATGGCAATTCTCGTTCGTAGAAAATTGAGTAGGTTACTCAAATTTATCCCTTTGTTCTTTAAATGCTACAAGATTATATAAAATTCTCAGCTAGTTATTACTCTGGGGGAACGAGTACACGCTTTTATTACATGTGAGTGCTGTTAAAATATTGGTTAGTGGTGTTTGTGTAATTTTTGCAATGTTAAAATAGGGGTTGGAAATTAAGTCATACTCTTTCATTAGCTCTGCTATGTTACATATTCTTATGTAATATGAGCTATGTTAAATAGGTGGTTGAAAAATGTGTTCATTGTCTTTTATGGATCTGCTATGCTCGTAGTTCTGTGTTCTCCGCGTTAAGTATTCTATGTTATGTTACATAGGTAGTAACAAAAGGGAACTAGTACACCCATGCTATGTTTCGTAGTCTTATGAATTCTCTGTTATGTTCAATAAGGGGTGGGAAAAATGTCATCAAAGAGAATGAACACACCCCCTAAAACGATTATCTGTGCTACTGCTATGTCCACCTGTAAAATGGAGGTCGTAAAAGACCGTGGGTGCACGGTTCAGGGTGTTCGGTTGTAATCTTTGCTATAATGTGCTCATTGTCTGTTATTTCTGTTATGTTAAATTAGGGGTAGGAACGAGTACACCCCTCCTATGTTACATATCCTTATGTAATTTCTGCTATGTTAATTAAAGGGATGGAACCGAGTACATCCCCTTATTATGTCGGTAGTCTTTGCTATAATGTGCTCATTGTCTGCTATTTCTGTTAAGTTAAAATAGAGAACGAATACAGCCCTAAAAATGCTCATAAAAGGAAAGGAGTACACCCCTAAACTTGAGGTCGTAAGAGACCATGGCTGGACGGTTCACGGTGTTCGATAGGGTTGGAAACGAATTCATCCCGTCTATGTTACGTAGTCTTATGTATTATCTGCTCTGCTATGTGTTCGTAGTCTCCATGTACTCTCTGCAATGATAAAATGTTCAAATAGGGGTTGAAAAAGTGATCATAAGAATAATACATCTCTGCTATGTTACGTAGCCTTATGTATTACCTGCTATATTCAAATAGGAGTTGAAAAAGTGATCATAAAAGAGAACGAAAACATCCCTGCTATGTTACGTAGTCTTATGTACTATCTGTTCTGCTGTGTTCATAGTCTCCACTACTATGGTAAAATAAGGGGTGGTGTCATGTTCGAAAACCCCCATATGCCGAGTTCGACATAGGTGCGCAGTAGGTCATAAAAGGGAACGAGTACGTGAGTCCAGACGAGACCACCCCTTAAAGATTATCTGCTCTACTATGTGCTCTTAGTCTTCACTGCAATGTTAAAATAGGGGTTGATAATAAGCCATGCTCTTTTATTAGCGCTGCTATGTTAAATAGGCGGTTGGAGAATATGTTATGAATCTGCTATGTTCTTAGTCTGTGTAATTTCTGATATGTTAAAATATGGGTTGAGAAAATTGCTCATAAAAGGGAACAAGTACGTCCCTAAGATGGAGGTCTTAAATGTCTGTGCGTGGACGGTTCAAGGTGTTAGATTTCCAACAGGCAGGCGTGGCCAAGCGGGCGTGGCCGTGGAAGAGGCCGTGCCGTGGCCGGAGCGGGGCCAAGAAAACGGGAAGCCACGTGACCGGCGCCAACCAATCAGCGTGAAGGGGGCGTGGCTTGTTTGCGCTTGCGCAGTAGGAAAAAACACCCAGCAGTGTCCCCTCTCTACTGCTGCTCATCTTCAAAACACTCCTTAGGCCTGATAATATACGACAATTTCGATATTGTTTTTTTAAAATGTGAGTAAGTAACGGACACCAAGAGTCTAATACAATTTCCAAACCCTCCCTTCTTCTACTGAATGGACTTACCTTTCAGTTGTAAATATTCTTAAATATCTCAGTAACTAACGATTAGCATGAGTTCATTTTATATTTCAAACACTAGCTTTGCCATACTGAAAGTCTTCACTTTTAATTGTAAAAATCTGGCAATTTACTACTCGCTTGTTTCATTTTATTCTTAAATATGCCAGTAACTAACGATCAAAAAGGTCTTCTACATCTTCAACTAATTTTGCCCTATTGAATGGACTCAATTTCATTCGTAAATATCAAATAAATTACGACTATTATATATTCTAATTTTATCGTTCATAATGTTAGCCACTAGCAATCATGACAGTAAATTTTAGTTTCCAAACTCTCCTTTCGATCTATTGATTCTACTGGCTTTACTACTGTAAATGTATAACGACAGTCTGGTTCGTTAATTTTATTCCTCAGAATGTTGGCAACTAACGATCAGCTAGTTTGCTTCATTTTGCAAACTCTTTTCTCCTACTGCACATCTGAAGGTCTAAACAATTCCATTGTTTAATTTTGTTCCTAAATGTGTATGTAACTAACGATCAACAAGAGCCAGCTTCGTTTTTGAAACACTCCCTTCGAAATTCCGAACTGATCAGTGTTCAATTTTAAAAATACGACGAGTTACGACAATTTAATTCGTTCATTTTATTCTTAAATTCGTGAGTAAATAATGATAACCAAGGGACTCCTAGATCTTCCAAAAACTTCTTTTGCCTTACTCAATGGACTTGCTTTTAAATTGGTAATATCGGAGAATTTCTGTCGATTCCATTGTTTCATTTTATTCTTTATTACGCCACTAGGTAAAGATCTCCAAGAGCTTCTTCATCTTCAAGACAGTTCTTAGGAACTTGCGACTGGACTCACACTACAATTTTGATATATGACTAATTGAAGCAACTCCACTCCATCATTTTGTTTTTAAAAAAATCAAACTTACGATCAACAAGAACCTACTACAGGTTTCAAGATTCATTACTTTCTACTAAATGCACTCACCCTTCAATTGTAAATATCTGACAATTGAGGTCAATTCCGTTTTTTCGTCTATCAATAAATATATTAGAAAAATCAATCGCCAGCAGTCGGCTTCTGCATAGAAACACTCATTTCGCTCTATTGAATGGACTCACTTTTCAATTGCAAATTTGACAATTTACGACCACTCTGTTTTTCATTTTTTTTTAAATATAGTCGGGTACTATCGATTAGGAAGAGTCTGTTGAATCTTCAAAACACTCACTTCGTTATGTTGAATGGACTCACTGATCAATTGTAAATGTGGTTCGGATTCCACGTTAATCAGTAGGTCCGCGTCTCATATAGCCTCGCTGCTGAACGGGACGCTAAACTAAAATCAACTCAATTAAATTGTGAATGAGAAAGAATTTACAATAACTCCGTTTTTTCGTTTTATTCAAAATCTGTCTTCAACCAAAGATGACCAAGAGATTGAATCACTTTTGAAACACTCCTTTCGGCCTACGCAGTATACTCACTTTTCAATTATTAATATCTTACAATTTACTACAATTCCATACACTCCTTAGGCTCTATATACTGTAATCACTTTTAAATCTGTATATACGACAATTCTCTTATTTTACTTTATTCTTAAATATCTTAGAAACTAACGATAAACAAAAGTTTTTTTTATCTTCCAAACACTAGTTACGCCATGGTTTATGGACTCACTTTTGATTTGTAAATATATGACAATTTTCGAAAATTCCGTTCTATCATTTCATTCTTTAATATATCGGAAACTACCGATCAGCAAAAGCCAATTTTGGCTTCGAAACACTCCTTTACCGAAACTGAATAGACCCGCTTTTCAATTGTAGATATTCGACAAATTACGACAATTTCCGTTGTTTCGTTTTAGTTTAAATTATGTCAGTAACTAACGATCAGCAAGTGTCTGGTTCATCCTCCATACACTCCCTTCATTTTACTGAATGGACACACGTACCAATTATAAATATCTGATAATTTACAATAATTCGGTTCTTTCATTTTATTCTTAAATATGTGATAACTAACATTCAGCGAGAGTCTGCTTTATCTTCGAAACACTTCTTTCGCAATGCAAGACAATGATCAGTTATCCCGTTCTTTCATTTTATTCTTAAATATGTCAGTAACTAACGACCAAGAAATGTCACTTCTTCCTCCAATACCTCATTTCGATTTATTGAATGGAATAACTTTTTATTGAAAATGTCAGACCATTTACCACAATTCCCTTTAACATTTCATTCTTAAATATGTTGGTAACTATCGATTAGCAAGAATATGCTTTATGTATGAAACAGTCCCTTCTTCATACTGAATGAACTGACTTTCCATTTCTAAATACCAGACAAAATACGAAAATTAAGTCGTTTCACTTCTTTCTAAAATATGTCGAGAACTACGCTACAGCAAGAATCTACTTGTTTGAATATTAAATATCTCACAATTTAAGACAATATTTTTCTATCACTATATTCCTAAATGCGTCAATATAAAAAGGTCCCCAGGAGACTGCTTCATGTGCGAATCAGTCTCTTCGCCTGCTCAAAAAACTCACTTTTCAATTGTAACTATCTGACTATTTGTGACAATTTCATTATTTCATTTCACTCTTAAATATATCGTTAACAATCGATGTGTAAAAATCTGCTTGAGCTTCCACATTCGTTTGGCACTACTAAATAGATTCACAATAAATTGAAAATGTCTGACAATTTAGGACAATTCAGTTTTAATTTATTCTTAAATATGTAGATAAATAACGACCAGCTTAATCTTCTAAATTCCCCTCTCCCCTATGAATGTACTAACTTATTAATTGTAAATAACTGCGATTTTCGACAATTACATTCTTTCATTTTACTCTTAAATATCTCAGGAACTACAGATCAAGAAGAGTATGTTAGATCCCTAAGCACAACTTTGGCCCTAATAGACTCAAGTTTATTCAACAAAATCAGACAATTTACTGCAATTTCGTTCTTATTTTATTCTTAAATATCTTAGTAGCTAAAGATCAGCTAGTCTGCTTCTTCTCTCGAACTGTCCTTACGCGCTACTGAATACACATACTTTTCAGTTGTAAACATCAGACAATTTTAAAAAATCTGTTCTTTCATTTTATTCTTAAATATGACATTAACTGACGATCATGATAATGTGTCTCATATTGCAAACGCTCCTTGCGCCCTAATGAATCGACACTTTTTATTTCTAAATATCCGACAATACAAGACAATTCCCCTCCATCACTTATCGACTGAGAGACTCTGTTTCTCCTCACCTCCAATTGATTCAGCTCACTTTTCAAACGTAAATTTTTACTCTTTACTACAATTCCGTTCTTCATTTCATTCTCAAATATGTCTTCAACAAGCGTTTAGAGTGTCTGCATCAATTTACAGGCAATCCTTTCGCTTTCTACCAAGAATCAATTTTTAAATGTAATTATCTGACAATATTCCACTCCACGACTATGGTATTTCATTTTAAATTTGAAATTTCAGTAACTAATGATCAACCAGCGTCTGCTTCATCTTCCAAACACTCCTCTCACCGTACTGAATGGACTCATTTAGCAACTGTAAATATGTGAGAAACTACTACATTTTCATTATTTCATTTCATTCTTAAATATGAAGGCTAGTACTAATTAGCAAGAGTTTACTTCAGCTTCCAAACTCTTCTTTCGCCCTAATGAATCTTTTCGCTTTTTAATTGTAAATATCTGACAATTGACGTCACTTCCATTATTGCATTAATCCTATAATAGTTCAATAACGAACGATTACCAAGAGTCAGCGATGTATACCAAAACACACATTTCTCACTACTTAATGGACTTTGCTTTCAATTTACGACTGTTTCGTTCTTTGGTTTTAGTCTTAAATATGTTAGTAACTAGTAATCAAGAAGAGTCTTATTACTTCAGCTTTCTAATCCTTCTTTCACTCTCTTCAATTTTAAATACCTTTCAAATTACGACAATTATACTTATTTACCTTATTCTTAAATAAGTCTTGATCTATCGCCCTACTGTATCGACTTAGATTTTGATTGTAAATATCTGATAATTTACGACAATTCCGTTCTTTCGTTTTATTCTTAAATATGTCTTCAAACAAGGATCACCAAGATGCTGCTTCAGCTTTCAAACAATCCTTTCGACCTACTTACATTGAATCACTTTTCAATTGATAATATCTTTCAATTACGACAGTTCCGTTCTTTCATTCGGTTCACTAATATGTCAGTAACTAACCATCAGCAAGGGCACTTTCCAACCACGTCAGTAACTTTTGATCACCAAGGGACTGTACTGACAGGATTCACTTTTCAACTGCAAATATCTGCTATGACAATTCCCTTCTTTTATTTTTTGTTAAACGTGTCTTCAACTAGCGATCAGCAAGAGTCTGCTTAAGCTTCCTTTCGCCCTACTGCATAGACTCGATTTAAACTGTAAATATCTGACAATTTACGACAATGTTTTTCTTTCATTTAATTCTTACATTCCTCGGCAACTAACGATCAGTGAGAGTACACTTTATCTTTGAAACACTCCTTTCGCCCTACTGATCAGGCTCGCTTTCTATTGTAACGATCTAACAATTTACGACAATTCCGTTCTTTAACATTACTTTTCAATATGTCTGTAACTAATGACCAGCAACACTGTACTACATCTTCCACTCACTCCTTCCCCCCAACTGAATGGACCCTCGTTTCAATGTTAAATATCTGTCAATCAACGGCAATTATTTGCTTTCATTTTAGTTTTAAATATGTCTTCAATCAACTATCACAAAGAGTCTGCTTTAGAGTAAAAACCCTTGAGTCGCTCTACTGAGTAGACTCGCTTTTGAATTATAATATATATGACAATGTCCGACAATTCCGTTCTTTCATTTTATTCTGAAATATGTCAGTAACTAACAGTCACATAGAATCTGGTTTATCTTTGATACACTCCGTTCGTCATACTGAATGTCCTCACTATTATGTTGTAAAAATCTGACTACGACAATTCCGTTTTTCAATTTTAATCTCAAATTCGTTAGTAAATAATGATCACCAAATGTCTGGTAAATTTTCAAACACACTTTATGCTTTACTGAATCTAAACACTTTCCAATTCTTAATATCTGAGAATATACGACATTTCCATTTTTCATTTGATTCTTAAATATGCCATTAAGAAACGATCTGCAAGATTCTGCTACAGATTCCTCACCGCTTTCGCCCTACTGAGTAGACACAGTTTTCAATTGTAAATATTTTCAATTTACGACAACTCCGTTCTTTCATTTTATTTTCAAATATCTCAGTTACTAACGATTAGCAAGAGTCTGCTACACCTTCCAGACACTTCTTTCGCCTTACTGAATGTGTTCACATTTCAAATTGTAAATATCTGACATTTTACGACAATTCCGTTCTTTCATTTCTTTCTTATATAGGTCACTAAGTAATGAGCACCAAAGGTCTCCTTCATCTTCCAACCACTGCTTTCAAATTGTAAATATCTGGCATTTTACGACAATTACGTTCTTTCATTTCTTTCTTATATAGGTCACTAAATAATGAGCGCCAAAGGTCTCCTTCATCTTCCACCACTGCACTGTCTGTGGAATCTATATTCAATTCTAAATACCTCACATTTATGACAACTCCCTTCTATATTTTTTCTCTTAAAAATGTCAGTAACTTACGATCAACAAGAGTTTACTTCAGCTTCCAAACACTACTTTGGCCTACTGAACGGATTCACTTTTCAATAGATTCACTGATTATTTGCGATAAAAACGTTCTTTCATATTATTCTTAATATGTCAGTAACTAACGATCAGGAAGAGTCTGCTTCATCAATGAAACACAGCTTCCGTAATTCTGAATGGGCACACTGTTCAATTGTCAAATTACAATACCGTTTCTTCATTTTATTCTTAAATTCGTCAGTAAAGAATGATCACAAATGGTGTGCTACATAATCCAAACACTCCTTTCGTCTTACCGAATGGACTCACTTTTCACTTGTTAATATGAGACAATTTACTACAATTCCATTCTTTCATTTTATTGTTATATACGTCAGTAAATAGTTATCACAACGAGTCTGCATCTTGTTCCAACACACTTTTGGCCCTACCGGACGGACTCTATTTTCAATCGTTAGTTCTAAAAAATTTAAGAAACTCCGTTCTATCATTTTATTCTTTGAGTGTCAGTAAATTACTATCAGCAAGTGTATACTTCAGTTACGAAACACTCCCTTTGATCTACTTATGGATCCACTTCTCAAAGGTAAATATCTGAATTAAGTTATTTCATTTATTCTTAAATATGCCCGTAACTAACGATCAGCAAGAGTCTGATTCAGTTTCGAAACACTCATTCCGCCCCTACTGAATGGTCTCACTTTTCAATTGCAAAAACGACAATTTACGACAATTCCTTTTTTTCCAATATGTCAGTTACTAACGATCAGCAAGAGTCTACATCATCTTCCAAGCGCTCGTTTCGCCCCACTGACTGGAACTTTTTTTCAGTTGAAAATATCTAACATTTTACAATTCCGTTTTAATTTTGTTCTTAAATACCTCACTAACTAACGATTAGCATCAATCTGGTCCATATTTCTAAGTTCACTTCGCTATACTGAATATCCTCATTTTCAATTATGAAATCTGACAATATAGGACATTTGCGTTCCTTCATTTTATTATTATATATGTCGACAAGCGCAGTAAAAATAAAGTGTGTGTTTTAGCTTCCAAACACTTTTTCGGCCTATTGATACACTCGCTTTCCAATTGTAAATATCTGACAATTTACGACAATTGCGGACTTAAGTTTTATTCGTAAATAGGTCAGTAACAAACGAACAAAAACAGTTTGCTTAATCTTGAAACACTTCTTTGGGTCTACTGAATGCACTGACTTTTCAATTGTATATATGTAACAATTTAAACATTTCAACATTTTCATATTGTTCTTAAATAAGTCTTCAACGAAAGATGAGCAAGAGTCTTATTTTGCTTGAAAAGCCCCTGTCACCCCTCAAATTATACTCACTTTCCATATGTAAATATCTGACAATGCACGAATATTCCTTTCGTTCATTTTATTCTTAAATATGTCAGCAAGTAATGATTACGAAAATTTATTTCATCTTCGAAACTCACATCTTGAACTTATAATACAATGATTTTTCGATTGTAAATATCTGACAATTTAGAGCAATAACTTTCTTACATTTATTCCTAAATATCTCACCAACTAATGATTAGCATGAGTCTGTACCATAATTCTAACACTACCTTCACCATACAGAGTGCTGTTATTTTCAATTGTAAAATTCTCACAATTTACAACAATTTCGTTCCTCCATTTATTCTTAAATGTTTAAGTAACTAACGACCACCAAACGTCCTTTTTCTTCTAAACACACCTTTCGTCCTACTGAATAGACTCACTATTAAGCGGAAAATATCTGCTAATCTAGCAATAAGCATGTCTCGTAAATCTTCCATATACTAGTTTCCCACTACTGTAAAAACTTACTTTTCAAAAGGAATATTTGGCAATTTAAGAAAATTACCTTCTTTCATTTTATTCTAAATAATGTCTTCAACTACTAATGAGTAAGATTCAACTTCAACTAACAAATACTGATCTCACGCTAGTGAATGCACTAACTTGTAAATATCTGACAATTTACAGCAATTCCGTTGTTTAAGTTTATTCTTAAATATCTCTATACTGAATGCTCTTATTTTCCACTCTAAAAATCTCACAATTTATTGCAATTGCGTTACACTATTTATTCTTAAAAGTGTCAGTAACTAACGACCACCAAACGTATTTTTTCTTCTAAACACACCTTTCATCCTACTGTATAGACTGACTATTAAATTGAAAATATCTGTTAATCTACGACAATTCCGTTCTTTCATTTTATTTTTAAATATGTCTTCACCTAACGATTTGCCAAAGCAAGCTTCATCTTCCAAACATTTTTCGTCCTAGATGAACTTATCCTTTAATTTTGACTAATATATGTCAGTAACTAACGATCTCCAAGAGTCTGCTTCAGCTTCCGCGCTTGTTTCGCCTTGTTGAGTGGACTCAATTTTCAGTTGTAAATATCTGACAATTTGCAACTACTCCGTCCAGTCATTTCATTCTTAAGTACGTAAGTAAGTAATAATCACCAAGAATCTGGTTCATCTTCCAAAGACTTGTTTGGCCCTACTGACAGGACTCACTCTTCAATTTTAAAAATCTAAGCATTTAAGACAACTCCATTCCATCATCTTGTTATGAACTGTTAGAAATTTACGATCACCAAGAAACTATTTCAGCTTCAAACACTTCTGTCGTTCTACTGAATGGACGCACTTTTTAATTGTAAATATCTGACAATGTACGTTAATTCCTTTCTTTCATTTATTCTTAGATATGTCAGTAACTAACGATCAGCATTTTCTGCTAGAGAATCGAAACACCGCTTTCGCTCTTCTGAATGGACTCACATTTAAAATTGCATATATGACATTTTACGACTACTCCAGCTTCCAAACACTCCTTTCGCCCAACTAAATAGTCTCGACTTTCGGCACCACAGATCAGAAAGAATCTGCTTTAGCATGCAAACACTCTTTTGCCATAGTGAATAGTCTAGCTTTTGAAATGTAATTATCTGACAATTTACGACAATTGCAGTCGTTCATTTTATTCCTAAATAGGTCAGAAACTAACGATCAGCATGAGTTCTTTCTATTATGCCAAACAATCGTTTCGCCCTGGTGAGTAAACTCACTTTTCATTTGTAAATGTCTGATAATTTAATCAATTCAACTCCTGCATATTATACTCTTGAAGCAAAGATCAGCAAGAGTCAGCTTTTGATTCCAAACACCATATCGCCATGCTAAATACACTCACTTCATCTTCTAAAATATTTTTCGTCCTACTGAACGGATTAACTTTTCTATTTTAAATATGTGACAATTTTCAATAATTGCGATCCTTTATTTTATTCTTAGATTTTCTCGTAATTAAATCCGCTAACCTCTACGTCTTCGCGTATGATCTTTTTGTTGCATATCGTCCATAATTGTAGTGTTCTTCGCCCCCTCCCTCTCTTTCCGTCCACCATACCCTCTATGGCGTCCCTCGTGTTTCAATCTCTTCTAAAGCAATGTCCTAACCAGTTTCTATTCCTCTTCCTAATAATATCTAAAAGTGTTCTTTTCTAACGCACATTGTCTAACACTCTCTCATTCGTTTTTAGCTCGACCCAACTAATCTTTCCATTCTTCTCCACATCCACATTTCGATGGCTTCCAGGCGGTTTTCGTCACCTTTACGTAATGTGCACGTTCCGCTGCATTCAACACAGCACTCCACACGAAGCATTTTTGAGTCTTTATCTCAACTCTTTATTCAAGGTGCCACAAAACAAACTTTTCTTCCTTCTGAAGGCTTCTTTCGCCATTCCTATATTTGCTTTTATTTCACGTTCGCACTTCATGTTATTACTAAGAATACTACCCAGATATCGAAAACTATTCACTTGTTCTATTTTCCCCAATCCTACTTTTATGTTTGACACAGACCCGTTCGTTCCAAAATCCATGGCTTTTGTCTTTCTAACATTTACTTTCATCCCATATGCTTCAAAGCCCTTTCTTTTTTTCTAACATTTTATTGATATTCTTTTTCAGATTCTGCAAGAAGCTCCATATCGTCTTAAAATCTTACGCATCTAATCATTGTACCTCCTACCGAAATGCCATCATCATCATGTAGGCTCTTTTTCTCTATCTCTTCTAGATAGACATTAAATAGTGTTGGCGAGAGGCAACATCCTTGTCGAACTCCCCTTCCAATTGCACTCTCCTCCGTCAGTTTTCCCTTATTATAACACTTACTTATAGGTTCATGTGTAAGTTTCTTATGTTTTTTATCTTTCCATTCCAACCCTATTTTGGTTAGAACTCCCAACAACAATTCCCAATTCACGCGCTCAAAAGCCTTTTCTAGATCAACAAATACGACATATACCTCTTTCCTTTCTTCCTAAATCTTTCACCGATCGCCCTTAATAATCTAATAGCATCTCTTGTACCCTTGCCTCTTCTTAACCCGAACTGCTCCTCCTCAACATTTTTATTTGTTATTTCATATTCTTATTCCTGTTCAGTATTCGGAGCAGAATTTTAGCTGAATGAGATATGAGACTACAATCCTCACATCTCTTTGGGTTCGATTTTTCAGCCATCGATATCATGATCGTTTTCAGAAAGTCTTTTGGCCATTCTCCTGTTTCATATATTTCATTGCATGGTCGCAGCAATTCTTTCTTTCGCTTGTCTCCTATATGTTTAATGAATTCGATTGGTATGTTATATTTCCGGTTGTCTTTTCATTCCTAATCTTGGATATAGCCTTTTCAAACTGATCCCGAATAATACTAAATCCTTTATCATCCTCGCCTACTTCATTTTCTACTTCAACATTTACGCTAGACGGTCTATCCCTACTCTCATATAAGTCTTCAACGTATTCTTTCCACATTCATATGACCTCATTTCTCTCACTGACTTAACTTCCCATTTTTATTTTCTACTGCTATCATAGTACCCCTTGGTTTCCTACGAAATTCCATAGATTTCACCTCCTTGTACATTTCCTCATATTTGCGAACTCTTTCTAATTCTTCTAATTCTTCAATGACCTCGCATTTTCTTTTGTAAAACTCATCCCTCGCACTGTCTGTTTCTCTTCGTAATTCATTATTTATAGTGCGTCCAGTAAGAGAACGTCTGTGACAGCTCGCAGTGACATTGCCACTACTCGCGTTGAAGTTTTTCTCGGTGCAACTGTAGTGGTAATTTAATTAATGGTATCAGACCGAGTGATCGTGGTTGGTAACACTGGTATCAAAGTAGGGGCTGCAAAGTCCCACCGCATGTGGTAAGAAACGTCAGTGACCTTCTCTTGTTGGCCATGCTATAACTTTCTGTACAGCTTTCTGCCCTCTTCCGTGTCAACCTGTTTCCACATCTTCCTCTCCCTCATTTTCTGCAGCATCTGCTCTGTAACCCATAGTTTCTTAGCAGTTTTGTATTCGCAGTAACCTACTGCTTCTTCTGCAGCCTGCTCTAAGCAAAGTTTAATATGTTCCCACCGTGCGTTACTACCTGCGCTCATCCTTTCCTCGCTGGTACATTTTTCCTCGAATGTTTCAACGAAATGATTTCCACGGTTTTACACTTTTCAGTATTCAACATTTCTCGACACCTACTTTTCTCCTGCCTACATTTTTCAGTTGAATATCTACTTCAGTCAGCACAAGATTATAATCAGAGAATATATCAGCTCCAGGAAGAGTCTTCGCGTTCTATAAGCTATTTCTATTCCTGTCCTAAATCATAACATAGTCTATCCGATATCTTCTTCTGTCTATTGGTCATTTCCATGTATATCTTCTTCTCTTGTGGTGATTGAACCAAGTGTACCCAATAACTAGTGAATTCTATCTATAGAAATTCACCAGTCTCTCTCCCCTATTGTTTGTTTCAGCTAAACCACGTTTTTCAACTATACTACCTTCCTATTTTTCTCCCACAACTCCACTGATATCTCCCATTAGAATTATACATGCACCCTTCTTCTCCCTATCTATAATTTCTTCCATTTTCTCACAATTTTCCTCTACTTCTTCAGTTGGATGCCAAGTCGTCGGTGCATATGTCTGTTTCACCACTAGATCCTTCGTTGCGCCTTTAAGTCTTTACATCATAACTCTAAATCATCAATAAATCCTACTTCCACTACCTTCTCCTTTGGGCGCTTTCCAAGAATTATTCCTACGCCATTATGAAAGTTCTTTGACTACCTGACTAAAGAATCCTATATCCTTCACTGTCAAATACGCCATTATCTTCCCATCTAACTTCACAGAGGCCTACTAAATCTAAATCATTTTGTTTCATTTCTTCTTTAAACGTTTTTAATTTTCCCAACCCTGTAACATCGTACGTACGTTTCATGTGCCTATCCTAAACTGACACACACACACACACACACACACACATATATATATATATATATATATATATATATGATTAAAATTAAAGACCCGAATTATTGTAAATTCTCACATATTTACAAAAGGCAAGTGAGTCAATTCAGTAGGGCGAAAGGTGTGTTAGAAAGATGGAAGTTGTTGATGGTTGTTAGTTACTGACACTTTTAAAAATTATATGAAAAGACGGAATTGTAGTAAATTCTCAGATATTTATACAATTGGAAAACTAGTCTATTAAGCAGGGAGAAAGGAATGTCTGCAAGCTGAAGTATGCTCTTGCTGATCCTAAGTTGCCGACATATGTAAGAATAAAATGAAAGAAATAAATTTTCGTAAATTCTCAGATAAAATTGAAAAGTTGTTGTATTCAGTAGGGCAAGAGGGGGCGCGGTGGCTCAGTGGTAGAGCGTTCACCTCTGGTGCTTGGGGTCCCGGGTTCGATCCCAGCCCCCGCCAAGTGAACTTTGTGGTGGACAAACATCGCGCTCGTGGGTTTTCTCGGGGTTCTCCCGTTTCCTCCCACTTTCTTCATTCCACCATTTTCACTCATCTCTCATTATCACCGTCTCCTTTAGCCTAACCGGCATAACCGTGGGACGTAAAACTCAAAGATTTCATTTCATTTCAGTAGGGCAAGAAGGGATATTGGAAGGGAAATAGAATTTCATGATCGTTAGTTACTGACATATTTATGAATAAAATGAAAGAACGGAATTGTCGTAAATTGTAAGTCATTTGTGAGTCTATTGAAAAATGATTCCATTTAGTAGGGGAACGCGATATCGGGAAACTGAAGTAGACTCTTGCTGATCGTTAGTTACTGCCTTATTAAAGAATAAAATGAAAGCTCGGAGTTGTACATTGTCACAAATTTACATTTGAAACGTAAGTATATTTAGAAGGGAGAAAGGCGTGTTTGGATGATGATGGAGACACTTGCTGATCCTCAGTTGAATACATATATTAGAATGAAATCAAAAAAGAGCGAAATTGTCGTAAATTGTCGGATATCTTCAGTTGAAAAGAGATTGCATTAAGTTAGGTGAAAGGTATATTGGGAAGGTGAAGTAGATTCTTGCTAATCATTAGTTAATGACATTTTTTACTTTAAATTTAAGAACGAAATTGCCGTACATTCTCACATATTTATATTTGAAAAGTGAGTGTATTTTGCAGGGCGGAAGGAGTGTTTGGGAGTTATTTAAGAATACACTTAAAAAACAGAATTTTTCTAAATTGCGTGATGTTTTCAATTGAAATATGTGTCCATTCAGTAAAGCGGAAAGAGAGATTGCTTGTCGTTAGTTACTGATATATTTAAGAATAAAATGAGAGAACGGGAAGGTAATTTTTACGAAAAAGTTCTAATTTGTCAAACACTTTTTCATGGAAAAACGATTCCGTTCAGTAAAGTAAAATTATCTTTGGAAGATGGAGTAGACTCTTGCAGATCGTTAGTTGCCGACATATATAAGAATAAAATGAAAGAACGGGATTGTTGGAAATTATCAGATATTTCCAATTGAAAAGCGAAACATTCAGTAGGGCGAAAATTGTCGTTTGGTATATAAAGAAGACACTGATGATTGATGTTACTAACCTTTTTAGAATATTACGAATTAACGGAATTGTAGTAATTTCTCTGATATATACAGTTGGTAAGTGTGTCCATTCAGTGAGGCGTAAGGAATTTTAGAAGATCGAGCTGGCTCTTTTTTGTTAGCCTAGTAGCCTATTTAGTAGGCCACACAGGCGTTTGAAGCTGAAGTGGACTCTTGCTCAACCACAGTTTTCGACATATTTAACAATGAAATGATAGAACAAAACTGTATTAAATTGTTAGCTAATTACAATTAAAAAGTTAGTCGATTCAATAGTCGAAAGAAGTTCTTGGAAGCTGATGCATACTTTTGGCTATCGTTAATTGAAGGCATACTTAACAATAAAACGAAACGACGAAATTATCGAAAATTGTCAGATAAATAAAATTAATTAGTTAGTAAACTAAGCAGGGTGAAATGAGTGTTTCGAAGATGTTTGAGAGTCTCGCTGGTCGTTTCTCTCATTTAAGAATAAATGAGAGAACGGAATTGTCGAAATTCGTCAGATATGTATAACTGAAACGTGGATCATTTCAGTAAGGCCAAAAGAGCGTTTTGAAGTAGACTCTTACTTTTCGGTATTTGTCGATATATTTTGAAATGAAATGAAAGAGCGGAATTCTCGTAAATTGTCCGAAATCTTTAATTGAAAAGCTATTCCATTCAATAAGGGATTGTTTGGAAGATTAAGAAGACTTCGGTTGATCGTAAGTTCAAGAATTATTTAAGAATAAAATGAATAAACGGAATTGTCGTAATTTGTCAGATATTTGAAACTGAAGAGTGATTCCAATATAGAGGCGAAGGACATGGAAGGGCTTGGAAGCTGAAGTAGTTCGACTTATTGAAGGCTAGTTACTTAAATATTTATATATAAAATGAAGGAGCGAAGCAGTTCTAATTTGTCAGATATTTAGAATCGGAAAGTGAGTCCATTGAGTAGGGAGAAAGGTGTGTTTTAGAATATAAAGCAGACTCTTCATGGTCGTTCGTTACTGATTTCTTTTAGAATGAAATGAAGTAATGGAGTTGTCATAAATTGTCAGATATTTACAGTTGATAACCCAGTCTATTCGGTACGGCGAAGGAGTTCTTGGAAGCTTATCGTCAGTTGCCGTCATATTTAAGAATAAGGTGAAAAAATGGTATTGTACTAAATGGTTACATATTTACAATTTAAAAGTGAATCCATACAGTAGTGCGAAAGGAGTGTTAGGAAGGTTGAGCAGACTCATGCTAATCGTTAGTTGAAGACATACTTAAGAATAAAATGAAATAAAGGAATTGTCGGGAACTGTCAGATTTTGAATGTTGAAAACTTAATCCACTCAATAGGACGAAACAACTTTTTGGAATATGAAGCAAACTCTTGCCGGTCGTTATTTGCCGACATGTTTAAGAATATAATGAAATTACGGTATTGTAAATAGTTAGTTATATATAATTGAAACGCTATTCTTTACAGAAGGGCAAGAGAAGAGTTAGAAAGATGAAATAGACCCTCATTATCGTTATTTACAGACATATTTAAGTATAAAGTGAAAGCACGGAATTATCGTAAATTGGTTATCATTTACAATTGAAAAGAATGTCTATTCAGTGGGGCGAAAAGAGTGTTTAAAACTTGAACTAGACTCTTGCTGATCGTTAGTTCGAAACTTATTTAAGACTAAAATGATAGAACTTTGTTGTCATAATCGGACTGAGTTGTCAATTGAAAAGTGAATCCATTCAGTTGAACGTAAGGAGTGTTTGGAAGATTAAGCTTCCTTTTGCTTATCGTTAGTTAAACACAGAGTGAAGAATAAAACGAGCGAACGGAACAGACGTAAAAGTCAGATATCTGCAATTGAGAATTAGTGCATTGACTAGGACAAAAGTATATAAAGTTATAATATATATAGCAGATTCTTGAGTATTGTTAGTTACTGAACTATTTGAGAATAATATGAAATAATGGAATTGACTTAAAATGACAGATATATACAATTGAAAGGGAGTCTTGTCATTTAGTTAAAACAAGTTTTTGGAATGTGAAGTAACTCTTGCTGATCGGTAGTTGCTGAAGTGTTTAACAATGAAATGAATAAAATTAGCATCTTGCTAATCATCAGTTACTGACATATTTATGATAGAATGAAAAGCTCAATTTACGTAAATTTTTCATTATAAACAAGCAAAAACTTAGTCGACCCGCTACGGCGAAAGGAGAGTTTGGGGGATGAGGCAGCCTGTTGCTGTTCGTCTGTTAATGATATATTTGTGAATAAAACGATACAACGGAATTTTCGTATATTTTAAGATATATACAATTGATAAGAGAGTCTATCCAGTAAAGAGAAAGTAGAGCGAGGAAGCTGAGAAAAATTCTGACTATCGTTAGCCACTGACATCTTTAAGAATAAAATGAAGAAACGGAATTTTCGTAAATTGTCTCTGATTAAAACTGAAAAGTATGTCCATTTAGTAGGGCGAAAGAAGAGTTTGGAAGACGAATCAGACTGGCATATCATTGGTTACTAGGATATTTAAGAATAAAATAAAAGAATGGAATTGTATTATATTGTGAGGTATTTTCAAATAAAATTGAGTCTATTCAGTAAGGCAAAGGATGTGCTTGGAAGATGTAGCAGACTCTTGCTGATTTTTAGTTACAGAGGTGTTTAATTACAACCGAATTTTCGTAAATTGTCAGATATTTACAATTAAAAAGTTAGTGCATTTATCTGGGGAGAAATGTAAGAACGGAATTATCCTACATTGTCAGAAATTTTCAGTTGAAAAATTCAATTGAATAGGGCGCAAGGAGTTTTTGGAAGGCGTAATAAATTCTAGCTGACCGTTAGTGTCTGACATGTTTAAGAACAAAATGAAAGGAATTATCGCTTATTATCAAATGTTTACAATTTAAAAATGACTTTACTTAGGCGGGCGAAAGGACTGATTGGAAGATGATACAGATTTTGAAGATCATTTCTTTGTAACGTATTTAAGAATAAAATGAAAGAAAGGAATTGTCAGAAAATGTCAGACATTTACAATAGAAAGGAGATGTCATTGAGTAAGACGAAAGGAGTGTTCCGAAGCCGAAATAGACTGTTCTTCATTTTCAGTTGCTGACGTATTTAAGAATAAAATGAAAAATGGAAATTATCATAAATTTTCAAATATCTACAATTGAAAAGCGAGTCTACTCTGTTGCGCGATTGGAGTGTTTGCAAGCTGAAGTAGATTCTTCGTGATTTGTAGTAGCCGATATATTTAAGAATGAAATTGAAAAACGGAATTGACGTAAATTATCACATATTTTCAGTTGAAAGTGAGTCCATTCAACACGGCGAAAAGTTTTGAAGACGAGACAAAATCTTGCTGATCTTTAGTTACTGATATACTTGTGAATAAAATTAAATTTGACAATTGTTGTAAATTGTCCCATATTACAGTTGAGAAGTGAATCTTTTAAGTAGACCGAAAGGACTGTTTGGAAGCTGGACAAGACGTTTGGTGATGTACGGTTTAAGACGTAATTAAGAATAAAACGTAATAACGGAGTTTTCGCAAGTTCTGTCATTCACAATTTAAAAGTGATTCCATTCACTTGCGCGGAAGGAATCTTTGGAAGACGTAGCAGTCTCTTGCTGATAATAGGCTACTAATATATTTAAAAATGAAAAAAAACATTTCTGTCGTAAATTATCAGATATTTACAACTGAAAAGCCAGTTTGTTCAGTATGGAGAACAGAGAGTTTAGATTATGAAGCAGACCCTTCCTGATCATTAGTTACTGACATACTAAAAAGGATGAAATTAAATAACGGTATTGTTGTAATTTGTCAGTTGTTTACAATTGTAATGTGAGGCCATTCAGTAGGTGAAAAGAGTGTTTGGTAAATGGAGCAGACTCTTGGTGATCATTACTACCTGTTATATTTAAAAATCAAACGTAAGAACAGAATTGTCTTAAATTGTCAGAAATTTACAATTAAAAATGTGTCCACTCAGTCAGACGCAGGGACTTTTTCTAAGATATAGCAGACTTTTCTTGATCTTTAGTTACTGGCATATTTAAAATTAAAATGTAATAATACATTTGTCGTAACTTTTCAAATATTTACAATTGAAAAAAGGGTCTATTCAGTAAAGCGAAAGAAGAGTTTGGAAGCTGAAATAGACTGTCATGGTTTTTAGTTACTGACATATTTAAGAATGAAATCAAAGAACGGTATAGTCTCAAATCGCCACATCTTACAATTGAAAAGTGAGTCCATTCTTTAGAATGAAAGGGATGTTTTTAAGCTGAAGTAGAATCGTGGTCATCGTAAGTTACAGATATTTTTAAGAATAAATTGATAGAACGAAGTTGTGTTCAATTTTCAGATATTTACAATTCGAAAGAGTGTATTCAGTAAGGCGAAACAAGTGTTTGGAAGATGAAGCACACGCTTGTTGAATGTGGTTACTGAAACTTTTAAGTCTAAAACGAAATAATGGAATTGTCTTACATTTTCATCTAATGACGTTAGAGCAGAGCCTTTTTAGAAGGCAAACGGATTGTTTGGAAGTTGAGGCAGATGTTTCCACATCTTTAGTTTAAGACATATTAAAGAAAAAAATGAAAGACATATGTAAGAATAAATGTAAATTGTCAGATATTTATAATTTGAAAGCGAGTCTGTTCAGTAAAGCAAAAGGAGTATGTGGAAGCCGTAGTGTGGGCTGATTATTAACTGCTGACATACATATGGATAAAATGAAACTATGGAACAAACGTACAATTTCAAATATTTAAATTCCATTAGTTAGTCTTTTGAGTAGGATGAAAGGTGTGTTTTTGGTAAATAAAGCAGACCCTAGATGATCGATAGTTATGAACTATTTTAGAATATTATGATCTAATGGAATTGTAGTAATTTTTCAGAAATGTACTATTAGTACGCGAGTCCACTCAGTAAGGCGTAAGGAGTGTTTGGAACATGAAACATGCTCTTTTTGATCGTTAGTAATTGACATATGTACGAATTAAATGAACGGACGCAATGTAGCCCCATATTTACAGTTCAAAAGTTCGTCCATTGAGGAGGACGAAAGGTGTTTTTAGTACACAAATTAGACTCTTGCTGACTGTTAGTTTCTACATTTTGTTTAGAAAAAGTGAAGGAACGGAATTTTCGAAAATTATCTGATATTTAGAATTGATAAATCAGTTTATTCTTTAGGCGAAATGTGTGTTTGGAAGCTGAGGCAGACTGTTGGCGATGGCTAGTTTAAATCATAATTAAGAATAAAATGAGAAAGCAATTCTGAGATATTTAAAGTGAAAAGTATATCCACTAAGCACAGCGTGTTAGAAGCTTAAGGTGTCTTGCTGGTCGTTAGGTACTGACATATTTAAGAATAAAATCGAAGAACGGAATTCTCGCAATTTGTCACATATTTACAATTGGTAAAAGAGTGCATTGAGTAGTCTTTCTAACTGAAAAGTGAGTCCATCCCGTAGAACGTTAGGAGTGTTTCGAAGATGAAGCAAAGGTGAAATTACTTAGTGACATGTTTAAGAACAAAATGAAAGAACCTAAATGTCGCAAATTGTCAGATATTTACAATTGAAAACTGGCCAGTCAGTAAAGCAAAGGAATCTTTGGAAGACGTATAAGTCTCTTGGTGATAGGTAGCTAATATGTTAAAAATGAAAGAACAGAGTTGTCATACATTGTCAGGTATTTACAAGTAAAAAGCAAGTTCCTCCAGTAGGGAGAAAAGACAATTTGGAGTATGAAGCAAACCTTGCTGAACATTAGTTACTTACATACAAAAGGATGAATTGAAATACCGGTATTGTCGTAAATGATCAGTTATTAGAATTGAAATGTGAGAGCATTCAGTAGAGCGAATGGAGTGTTCGGAAAATGCGCAAACTATTGATGATCATTACTACCTGAAGTATTTAAGAATAAAATGTTAGAACAGAATTGTCTTAAATTGTCTGATATTTAGACTTTCAAAGTGAGTCCACTCAGTAAGACGAAAGGAGTTAAGTGAAAGAACGGAATCGTCTTAAACTGACTCTCATTTACTATCGAAATTGAAGTCTATTGATTAGGGCGAAAAGAATGTTTGGACTTGACCTAGACTGTTGCTGGTCGTTATTTCTAGAGTTATTTTGGATAAAATGACTGAAATCAATTGTCGTAGTCAGATATTTTGAAATGAAAAGTGAATCCGTTCAGTAGAACGAACGTAGTGTAATTTCCAGCATTTCCCTTATTTCGATTTATCCTTTTGTATGTAAGTAACTGGCGGTAATGTCATATTTTGAACTCTTCTTTTGCCATACTCTATTCAACTACTTTTCAATTGTAAATATCTAACAATTAGCGGCAATTCCGTTCTTTCATTTTATTCTTATATATGTCGGTTACTAAGGGTAACAAGAGCATACTTCAGCTTCCAAACGCTCCTCTCTCCCGGCTGTATAGATTCGTTTTTCAATTGTAAACATCAGATTTTTCGACAATTCCGTCCTTTCATTTTATTTTTAAATCTTTCAGTAACTAAAGATCAGTAACAGGTTGCATGATCTCTCTAACAATCCTTTCGCCCTACTGAATGGAGTCACTTTTCTTTTGTAAATATCTGACAATTTACAAAAATGTGGATCTTTCCTTTTATTCTTATACATGTCAATAACAAACGATTGGCAAGACCCTGCTACATATTCCGAACACTACTTTGGCCCTATTGAATGACTTAATTTCAGCTTCCAAAACCTCCTTTCGCCCAACTGACTCGACTTGCTTTACAATTGTAAATGCCTAACATTTGCGACAATTTGGTTATTCCAGTTTATTCTTAAATAGGTTTTCATCTAATCATTAGCTAATCTGCTAAATTTTCCAAACTCTTCCTTCGCCCAACTGAATGGACACGTTTTCTATTGTAAACATCAGAAAATTTACGAAAATTGTGGCCTTTCATTTTACTCTTAAGTATGTCAATTACTATGCATCATGAGAGTTTACTTCAGCTTCCAAACGCTCCTTTAGTACTACTGAATGGATTTACTTTTTAATTGTAAATATCATATTTTACGACAATTCCGTTCTTTCGTTTTATTCTTATACATGTTGGCAACCAAAGATAACAAAGAATCTGCTTCAGCTTCCAACACTCCTTCGGGATAACGAAAAGACACGCCTTACAATAACAAATATCTGACAATTTAGGACAATGGCAGTATTTCAATTTGTTCTTGAAAATGTCATAAAGCAACGGTAACACTAGGTCTGCTACGTGTTAAAAGCACACCTTTCCTCCTTACTTAATGAACTCTCTTTTTAATTGTAAATATCTGAACATTTACATTTCCGTTTTTTCAATTAATTCTTAAATATGTTGGAAATTAATGATAAGCTAGTCTCCATCTTCCAAATTCTTCTTTCGTCCTAATGAACAGGCACTCTTTTCAATTGTAAACATCAGACAATTTATTAAAATTCCTTTTTCATCTTATTCTTAAATATTTCATTATTAAGTCTCATTTGAGTTAAAAGTAATTAGGGTTTATTTCGGCTTGCAAACGCTCCTTTCGCTTTACTTGATAGACTGACATTTCAATTGTAAATATCTGACTGTATAAGACAATGTCGATTTTTAGTATTTAAGATTGTCAGTAACTAACGATCACCAAAAGTCTGATTTACCTTCCATCTACTCCCTTCGCCCACTGAATGGTAACACTCTTCAATTGAAAGTATAACATTTTACGACAATTCCGTTTTTTTTTAAATAAGTCATTTGTTACCGATCAGCAAGTTTCTCCTAAAGATTCGAAAACCTTTTTCCGCCCTACACAAAGGACTCACATTTTAATTGCATATATGACAATTTAAGACAATTCCGTTAATTCACTTTTTTTCTTAAATATGTTAGTAACTGACGATCACCTACAGTCTACTGCTTTTACAAACACTTCTATGGTCTCAACTTCATTTGTACCATAAGAAATTTACGACAATGCGTTCCTTTAATTTATTCTTCGTAATGTGGGCAACTAACGATCACGAGGGTATTTTTCAGCACAAAACTGCTTTCGCTCCACTGCATCGACTTGCCTTATCATAGTAAGTGTCTGACAATTTGAGACATTTTGTTTCCTTGATGTTATTATGAAGTTTGCTTCTTCTCTCAAACACTCCTTTCGCCGTACTAAATGGACACTTTCCAATTGTAATATCTGACATATAAAACAAATCCGTTCTATCATTATATTCTTAAATATATCAGTACCTAAGGATCAGCAGGGGTCTGCTTCCACTCTTAAACACACTTCGATCTACTGAATGGCCTCACTGTTCAATTTTAAAAATCTGATGATTTTAACAATTGCCTTCTTTGGTAATATTCTTAATTAGTGATTAAATAATGATCACCAAGTTTCTGCTACATCTTCCAAAAACTCCTTACGCCTTACTGAATGGAATCACTTTGCAATTGTTAATTACTGACAGTTTACGACAATTCCAAATCATTCATTCTATTTTTTTTAAACGTAAGTAATGATCATTTCAGTAAGTAATGATCACCATGAGTCTACTTTATCTTGAAAACCGTCTTTTGACCCTACTGACTGAACTCATATTCTTATTTTAAATATGTCATAATTTAAGACGACTGCTTTCAATCATCTTATTCTAAAAATATCAATAATTTATGATCAGCAAGAGTATTCCTCATCCTCCAAACACTCCTTTCCTCCTGCTGAACACATTTTCCAATTATAAATATCTGAATATTTACGTCAATTCCGCTATTAATTTATTTTTGAGTATGTCAATAACTATAAATCACGAAGAGTATTTTTCAGCTTCGAAATATTCCTCTCACCCTACTGAATGGACTCACTTTTGAATTGGTGATAATACTATTTACGACCATTCCGTTTTTTTATTTTCTTAAAAAACAAGATAATGACAACGATCAGGAAGAGCTTGCTTGATGTTGTAAACTCGCCTTTCGCCCTACTGAATGGACGCACTTTTCCACTGTAAACTCAAAGAATTTACGAAAGTTTCGAGTTTTCATTTTAGTCTCAAGTTTGTCAGTAACTAACGATCATAAGAGTGTATCTCAGCTTCCAAACTCTCCTTTTGCCTTACTGGATAGACTCTCTTTTTAATTACAAATATCTGAGAAAATACGATAAATCCGTTCTTTCATTTTATTCTTAAGTATGTCTTAATCAAAAGATCACCAATAGACTCGCTTTGCTTCTGAAAACCCCCTTCGGCCTAGTGAATCCATTCGCTTTTCAATTACAAATATCTACCAATTTACACAATTTCGAACTTTCATTAGTTCTTAAATATTTCGGCCAGTAACTATCATGAAAGTCTATTTGATCTTCCAAACTCTCGTCTTGACCTACTGAATAGAAAAACATTTCAATTGTAAATATCTGTCAGTTTTCTACATTTCCTTTCTTTTATTATGTTCCTAAAGTATGTCAATACCTAATAATAAGCATGTACTACATCTCCCATACATTAGTTTCCCACTACTGAAAAAACTTACTTTTCAATTGCAAATATTTGGCAATTTAGGAAAAATACCTTCTTTCATTTTATTCTAAATAATGACTTCAACTAGCGTTCAGCAAGATTCAACGTGAGCTTCCAAATACTGATCTCCCCATAGTGAATGCTCTAACTTTTAAATTGTATATATTTGACAATTTACAATTATTTCTTTCCATTTTATCTTTAAATGTGTTGGAAACTAATAATCAGTTCGTCTGCTTCTTCTTCTAATCTCTGCTTTCGCCCTACTGAATGTACGAACTTTTCCATTATAAATATTAGACAATTTACGAAAATCCTTTTTTTTATGTTATTCTTAGGTATATCAGAAAGTAACCATCATGAGTATCTATCTAAGCATCCAAGCACTCCTTTCACTTGACTGCATAAACTCTCTCTTCAATTGTAAATATATGACAACATACTAGAATTCCGTCCTTCATTTTATACACAAATATATCTCGAACTAACAATCTGCTGGAGTCTGCTTCTACTTCCTAATACTCGTTTCGTCTTACTGAATGGACTCACTTTTCAACTGTAAATATGTGGTAATATACGACATTTGGGATATGTCATTTTTTAATTATGCCACAAAGTAACGATCACCAATAGTTTGCTTCAACTTCCAAACCCTCCCTTTGCCTACTGAATGGATTCAGCTTTCAATTGAAAATATCCTTAAATATCTCAGCAACTTACGATTAGCTTGAATTTCTTTCATATTTCTAACACTGCCTTCCCCTTACTGAACGCCTTCACTTTTCAATTGAAAAACTCTGCAATTTTCGACAATCCGTTCCTACATTTCATTCTTATGTATAAAGGCAAGCAAGGATGAAAAAGAGCCTGGTTTATTATCAGAACACTAAAATAAGTCTTCAACCAAGGACAAGCAAGATTTTGCTATGCTTCTAAACCCCTTTCAACCATCAAAATACCCTAACTTTTATTTGTAAATATTTCACAACTTACGGGAATTCCCTTCTTTCTTTTTAATTTTAAATTTGTCACTCAGGAATGATCCCGAAAGTCTAATTCATCTTCAAAGCACATTTTGTACCACTAAGAAGAACCATTTTTTAATTGTACAAATCTAACAATTTACAATTCCGTTGTTTCATTTTATTCTTAAATATTTCAGTAACAAACAATCAGCATTTTCTGCTATTGCATCGTAATATTCTTTCGCGATAGGGAATGGACTCACTGTTCAATTCCATTTATTACAATTTACGAAAATTCCATTTATAATTTGCCAAAATAAGTCAGTGACCATTCGTCTGCTCAACTTCCAAACCCTCCTTTCGTTCTACTGAATGGCGTCACTTTTCATTTGTAAATATGCGCCAAATTGGGAAAATTCAGTTCATTCATTTATTCTTAAATATGTCGGCAACTAAGGGTAAGCGATAGTTTACTACTATTTGCACACACTCTTTGCGCCCTACTAAATAACTCGTTTCTCTATTTGAAATATCTGACAATTTAAGTCAAATCCGTCCTTTCATTTATACTTAAATATGTGCATAACTAACAATCAGCAAGAGTCTGCTACATCTTCCAATCACATCTTTCGCACTACTCTGTGTACTCAATTTTCCACTGTAAATATCTGACAATTTACGACTTTCCCGTACTTTCGTTTTATTTCTAAATATGTCAGTAACTAAATATCACCATGAGACTGCTTCATCTTCGAAACACTCATTTCCTTCTAGGGAATGGAATGAATTTATACTATCTCTGGCAAAGTTCGTTTCCTCAGATACCTTGTTCGTAGCACGCTTTCAGAAATCGTATTCATTGTCCGTTTTATATTGAAATCTTTCTACATTGTGCTCCACAAAATCTTGCACAGCACAAAGATCTTTTTTTGTCTAATTATAAAATCCCATATGTTATTTCCTCAAAAACCAAATCAAAACTGCACTAATAATCGTATGATCACTAAGTAGCCACTTCTTCATGAATCAGTATTCAATTGTAAATATCAATTTACAATTCCACTATATCATTTCACTCTTTTATGTGTCTCCAAACAACGATTTGGAAGAGTCTGCATCATCTTCGAAACACTCCTCTCGCTTTTCTAAATAGACTCACTATTCAAATGTAAACATGTGACAATGTACGACAAGTCCGTCCTTTCATTTTGTTCTTATATAAATCAGTAAGTAACGATCAGCAAGGGTCCTCCACAGCTTTCAAAAATCGTTTTGCTCTATTGAATGGAATCACCTCAAGTGGAAAATGTCTGACGTTTTACGACAATTAAATTTTTTCATTTTATTCGTACATATGTTAGTAACTAACGATTAGCAACAGTTCCTAGTTCTCCCAAACACTGCTTTGGCCCTACTGAATGGACTCACTTTTCAATTCTATATTAGTGATAATTAAAATTCCGTTCTTTCATTTAATTCTTTAGTAAGTCTTCATCCGGTTTATATTCCAGAACACATCTTTCTCAATACTCAATGGACTCACTTTTCGATTCTAAATATCTAAGTTAGGACTGTCTCGCTCCTTCATTTTATTCATAAACGTTTAAGTAACTAGCCCTCAAATAGTTTTACTTCAGCTTCCAAGCATTTCTTTCGCATCTATATTAGAAACACACTTCAATTTCACATATCTGACAAATTACGAGTATTCCATTTTTTCATTTTCTTTTAAAATAATTCTTGAACTTACGATCAACTGGAGTTTTCTTAATCTTCCAAACAATCCCTTATTGAAGGGAATAGCTTTTCAATTGATGATTTCTGACAATTTACGAGAATTACGCTTTCTCATTTCATTTCAAAATATATTGACAACTACCGATCAGGACAAGTCTACTTCAAATTCGAAACGCTCGTTTTGCATTACTGAAATGACCCACGCTTCAGTTGTAAATATATCACAAATTTCGACAATTCCGTTTTCTCCTTTATTCCTAAATATATCAGTAAGGAACGACCAGCGAGATTCTTAAACCCATTAATTTTAAATATCTGACAATTTTCGATAATTTCGTCGTTTCATTTTATTCTTAAGTATGCATTCTACTAGCGATAACGAAAAGTGTGCATCAGCTTCTAAGAACTTCTTTCGACTTATTGAATGGATTCACTTTTCAATTGTAGATACTTAACAATTTAATACACTTTTATTCTATGATTTCATTGTTAAATATTTCGAAAACTGTGCATGAGCAAGAGTCTTCTTCAGCTTGTAAACACTTCTGTGGCCTTCTATAGGCTAATAAAAAACAACCAGTTAGATCTTCCAAACACTCCTTACGCCTTACTGAATGGACACACTTACCAATTCTATATATCAGAGAAATTACTATAATTCCATTATTTCATAATATTTTGAAAAGATTACTAACATCGATCATCAGTGTCTTCTATATTTTTGCCCTACTGAATGTGTTCACTTTTCAATTGGAAATATCTGATAATTTCCAACAATCCCGTTCTTTCAAATTATTCTTATATATATCAGCAACTCACGATCTGCAAGAGTCTACTTCAGCTTCCAGAAATTAGTTGCTATAATGAACGGAATAGCTTTTCCATAAAAAAGTGTTTGACAAATTACAATATTTCCGTACGAATTACATTTCCGGTCCCATATTTTATTCTTAAATATGTCAGTAACTAACGACAAGCAACAGTCTCATACATCTAGCAAACTCGCCTTTCGCCCTTTCGAATGGAAACACAATTGAATTGAAAACCTCAGGCAAATTTGAAAAATTCTTTTTTTTATGTGTATTCTTAAATGACTAACAAACACTCCTTCCGCCCTGCAAAATACGCTCCCTTTTCAAATATAAATATTTGAGAACGATGTACAAGTGTCTGCATCATCTTCCAAACACGCCTTTCTCCCTTCTAAATATACTTACCACTAACGATCACCAAGACTCTTTTTCAGCTTCCCAATATCGCATTTCCCTACTAAATGGAATCACTTTTCAATAGAAAATGTCTCACAATATACGACAATTCCGTTCTTTCATTTTATTCATAAATATGTCAGTAACCAACGATCATGAAATTCTATATTTCACCCACCAATCTCTCATCTTGCCCTACTGAATACAAGAACTTTTCAATTGTATCTGAGAATTTACGAAAATTCAGTTCTTTTAGTTTATTCTTCTATATGTCGACAACTTGGGATCAGCAAGAGCATACTTCAGCTTCCAGACACTCTTTTCACCTGCCTAATACAGTTCTTTTTCAATTGTATAAATATCTGAGAATTTACGATGTAGCGTTCCCATCCGCTATCAAGACAAGAGCCGATGTTAAAAGGACAACATTCATGGATACCAAAGCTCATGCAATGTTGACCAATCAACACTACCCAAGTCCGACCTCAGAGGGATCTACGAAGAAGAACGCAATTCCGAGTCATACGGCAGGTACAGATGGATAATTCAGCATAATCAACAATAAGTAAATGTAAATACCAATTACCAGTCATAAATATATGTAAATATATATATAAATAAATAATAACAACAACAACAATTCAAGTGTATATAATTTATTATAATAATATACAATATTATTTCGGGAAAAAAAATGTTGAGCAACAAATAATTCTTTATTCCTTCGACGTCTGTTCGTAATATAGATTCAACGATAATATTCAGTCATTGATCATATATAGTTCAACTCTTATCGGAATAATAAGCCTATCCAGGAACAATAACAATTTAATCTCAATATGAATTCCGTAAATAATATTTATAATTCCTTTTTCTTTTTATCAATTTCAATTTACTTGACCAGAGTAGAGAGAATAAATTCCTTAAATCGAATTTCAGAATCTTAAATCAAAGTTCTCAGGAGAAAAAAAAAATCTAGAAAAACGATCAAGAAAAATCCTTTTTTGGGGGGGGGGAAATCTCCAATATCGAGAGATCCGTTAGGTTTATGTTGAAAACAACAATAATAATTAAATTAACAAGTATGTCAAAATCTTTCAGCAAATTTGGAGTGCCGTGCCTCACCGCACCATTCGCCTACAATAGCAAGCAACAGGATAAATCTCAAAAATTGTTCAAAAACTATTTGGCTCAATTTCAATACTAATCGCATTAATATATGCTGAAAATAAAGCAGATTATAAACAATTACTATATGCATCGGGTTTTTGCCCGCTTACCAAAAATACAATGCTGAATTATCAATCGAAATTCACGTAATTATTAACGCGGTCCAAAGAAATAATCTATTAATCGACTATTTTGGAATCAAAAATGACGACCCACAAACATAGAACACAAACAAAGGACAATCAACTATAATATATATATTAATGAACACTCACCTCTTATATTCTTCTTTTTTTTTTTTTACCTTTCTTTGGTATTTACTACCTCGCTCTCAGTCTGCTTGTCGTCTGTTCTTTATCAAATTACAAGAATAAACGTGCTTAGGCAGTGATCGAAAAAGTAACTCAAAGACCAATGCTTAGGTCTGAAAACCGAAAACGTCCGAAAGTAACTAGTTCTATCACTGATTCAGTCGGCTCTCTCTCGGACCACAAAACATCGCGAGTCACTAAAGTAATCAGTGATACTACGAGACAAGCCCAGGATAAGGTATAGTGTCTCTTACCAAACGACATTCACCACTACTCTCACCTCAATCTTCAACATTCTCATTCCCCCATTCAGCCAAACTAATTTCCATTCAAAGATCGAAAGTCACGCTCTGTTTCCAGATTCGCTAAAACCACTATGACCAAACTTAGGTCTGGTTTCAACAAATTGAAATGCTCTCCCTCGTTTTCCACATTATCATTCCACCAATCCGTCAGACAATTGAACCCAGAGAGTGGTCGTTGCTACGATTGCAGGGAATATTATTATATTGCAAGACTATACGTTCCAACGTGCAATGGGGAGCAAACCTCTGTTCTCACTCGAAATATCCCACTTTATCATTCCACCAACAAAGGAAAAACCACCTCAGATTCTGGATATTACGAGTATTAATGCATGCATAACATGCTATTTTTAAGGCAACAGCCAAGAACAGATTTATTTTACTCACTAGCACATCTAATCTTCCTGCCGAAAGGAACCCACATAGAAATACACCATTTAACACTCTCGATAAAATACGATAGATTTTGGCGAGGAAAGAAATAGCGACTTATTGACCAAGACTTAGGTCAACTATACAGATTTCTACGTTACTAATTGAATTCGTCAAATGCCCCTGCACACCTGAACACGAAACAAACTTGTCTGACTTAAAAGTATGGAAATATGAACAAATACAAATTTCACTCAATACTTCGAGCACCATTTAGACACTGGATAATCACAGAGCATAATCTAACCTCTTCAATTTTACTCAGACAGCACCAATGCACATGGTCAAACACCAACCTTCCGTTTGCAACTTTTCGTATCACTATTTTTCTTCCTTTCTTTTCAAGAAGAAAGAAAATCACGAAACACAACACAACTTGCACTTTTATTCTTGTATATTGAATCAACTCCTTCCAGATATAACTTATGCAAAAAATAGCAGACACTACAAACTAAGTCAAACGAACAAGACACGCGTCCCATATTCTAACATCGACGATAAATTATCCGCCTGCTAGGAGACTGCAGGAAAACGTCCTCCTTCCTTCCAAATTAATACGTCAGTTCGCAGCCGGAAAGGCTGCGAGCTCCCACGAAGGACAGCGGCGCTACGATCGCGATAAGGCACGTCACCTACCGCGCAAGCGACCTTGAATTGACCAAACAGAAAAGGAATGTATTTCTCTCTCTCTCACTCACCACAATCGTAGATTCACATTATTTTTTTTAAAAAAAAAAAAAAAGCAAACGAGGAAAGGTTACTAATTCTTGTTAGTTTTTACAGATCAGAGAAAGTTAATCATCGATATTACATAATTATAAACATTTTCTTTCTTCTTCTTTTTTTTACTTAGTTTTTCCATTATTTCTTCATCTCCAACTCATAGTAACGGGATCGTTACAACGACTATTCCATCCTTTCATATAATTTTTAGAAATGTCAGTAACTAACAAGCAGCAACAGCTTGCTTCATCTTTCTAACACTCCTTTCGCCCTCCTAAATTGACTCACTTTCTTTTTGTATATGCCTGAAAATTTACTAAAATTTGGGTCCTTAATTTTAGTCATATATATACTAACTCTTTAGAATTTGCTGTTTATTTGTAACAAACTTTAAAACTGTATATTTCCATAATGTAAAATGCAAAAAATAATAATTATAAAAATACCAACTAAATAAATAAATAAATAAATTTATATATATAAAAACAACAATTAAAATTATAGAAATAAATATGATAACTAACGGCTGAAGAAGATATAAGATTTACTGTCATCTGTCTTTTCTCAATGTCTGATGAAGAGGGCGTTAGGTCCTTGAAACTATAACAAAAAACGTTTATTAATATAATTTATTTCGTTCTGATCATATATATATATATATATATATATATATATATATATATATATATATATATATATATATATATATATGTCTGTTTAGGATATGGACATGCAACAAACGTACTATGTTGTAGAGAATGAGGGAGAGGAGGATGTGGAAACAGGTTGATACAGAAGAGGGTAGAATGATGTACAGAAAGTTAAATAATGCATTACGAAGAGAAACAGACAGAGCGAGGGAAGAGTTTTACAAAAGAAAATGCAGGGACATGGAAGAATTAGAAAGAGTTGGGAAACATGAGGAAATACAAGCAGGTGAAATCTTTGTTGAACGCAGCGGAAACGTGGCGATTACGCAAAGGTGACGAAAATCGACTGGAAGCCTTCGAAATGTGGGTGTGGAGAAGAATGTGCAAACATTAGTTGGGTAGAGCGGAAATCGAATGAGAGAGTGTTAAACATGGTGGGTTAGAAAAGAACACCTTTAGTTATTATTAGGAAGAGGAAGAGAAGCTGGTTAGGACATTGCCTAAGAAAATATTGTATCACGAGAGACGCCCTAGAGGCTATGGTGGACGGAAAGAGAGGGAGGGGCAAAGAACATTAGAATTAATGGATGATATTAAAACAGAAAGATCGTACGCGAAGACGAAGAAGTTAGCGGATATCGTGGGGCATGGAAGCTTATCAGCTGCAGCAAGTGACCTGCCAATAAAGACACAATGCCTATGGTGATAATGATGATATGTCAGTCACTAAGTAACGACAAGAAAGACCCTACTACATATTCCAAACAATACTTTCCTCCTATACAATGGATTAGTTTCAATTGCAAATATCAGACAAAATAAGACAGTAATGTCATTTACTTCACTGTTCATAAGATGAAGGTGCTCTCCATTTCAGTCTCCAAACACTCTATTTTGTTATCCAAACTCTACTCTACCTATACTGAATAGTATAACTTTTGAATTTTAAATATTTGACAATTTACTAGAAATTTGTTCTTCCATTTTATTCTTAAATATGTTAGAAACAAACTAAAGGTAAGCAACAGTGTGCTACATTTTCCAAACACTCCATCCGCACTACTGAATTGGATCACTTTGCAATTGAAAACATTTGACAATATACAAAAATTTTGAATTTTCATATTTTAAAATATGACAGTAAACAACGATCACCAAGAGTCTGGTCAAACTTCCCAATTCTCCCTCCGTATACTGAATATTCTCACTTTTTAACATTTAATATCTGACATTTTGAACATATTCCGTTCTTTCTATTTGTTCTTAAATATGTCATAATAACGATCAACAACAATCAGCTTCTTCTTCCTAACGCTCGTTTCTCACTACTGAAACGGACTCATTTTTCAATTATAACTATCTGAGAATTTACGACGACAATTCCGTTTTCTCATTTTATTCCTAAATGTGCCAGTATCTAACTACCAGCAAGGGTCTGCTTCATCATTGAAACACTCACCTCAATCTACTGAATGGCCTCAGTGTTCAATTTTAAAAATGTGACGAATGACGATCATTGCCTTCTTTGATTTTATTCTTAAATTCGTCAGTGTATAATGATCAAGAAGAGTCTGCTATATATTCGAAAAAACTCCTTATTCCTTACTTAATGGACTCACTTTTCAATTGTAATATGGGAATTTACGTCAATGCCCTTCTTTCATTTAATATTAAATATATCAATAACTATGATTAAGTTCTACTACAGCCCCCAAACACCCTTTCGCCGTATTGAGTGGACTCACTTTTCAATTGCAAATATTGCAATTTACATCAATCTGTTCTTTTTGTTTTTTAAAATAAGTCAGTGACTGACAAGCAGCAAGACTCTGCTTCACCTTCGAAAGACTCTTTTCGTTCTACTGATTCGAATCTCATTTCACTTCAAAATATCTGATAATTTTCAACAATTCCATTGTTTCACTTACTTTTTAAATACCCACTAAATAATTATCACCAAGAGTCTACTTCATGTTCAAAAAGTTCCGTTGGCCCAACTGAATTGAATCAGTATTCAATTGTAAATATCAGACAATTTGAGACAATTCCACTCTTTCATTTCACTCTTTTATGTGTCTCCAATTAACGATCAGGAATAGTCCTCATCATCTTCGAAACACTCATTTCGCTCTTCTAAATAGAAACTATTCAAATGTAAACATGTGACAATGTACGACAATTCTGTTCTTTCATTTTATTTTAACACAAATCAGTAAGTAACGATCAGATAGGGTCTTCCACAGCTTCCAAAAATCGTTTTGCCCTATTGAATGGAATCACCTCCAATGGAAAATGTCTGATAATTTACGACAATTAAATTCTTTCATTCAATTACATTCTTTCATTAAATTCTTTTTTTGATGTTAGTAACTAACGATCAGCAACAGTTTCCTTCTTCTCCGGAACATTCCTTTGGCCCTACTGAATGGTCTCACTTTTCAATTGTAAATTTGTGATAATTAAAATTCCGTTCTTTCATTTTATTCTTAAGTAAGTCTTCATCCAGAAATCACCAAGGGACTGCCTTAGCTTTAAAAAACTCCTTTCGGCCTAGTGAATAGACACGCTTTTAAATTCGAAATATCTGATAATTTACACAATTGTGGTATTTGATTTTATTCTTAAATATGTCTGTAACTAACAATCATGAAAGTATATTCCATCTTTCAAACTCTCCTCCTGCTCTAGCCAATTGAAAGACATTTCTTTGTAAATAGCTTACAATTTAATACAATTTTCTTCTTTCATTTTCTTCCTAAAAAATTACAATAATGATAAGCATAAATCTGCTACATTTTCCAAACACTACTTTTATACTACTGAATTAATTTCCTTTTCATTTGCAAATATATGACAATTTACGACAATTACCTTCTTTCACTTTATTCTAAGTAATATCTTCAACCACCGTTAAGCAAGATTTCCCTTCAGCTTCCAACTCAGATTCCTCTGCCCTTAGTGAATGCCCTAACTCTTACATTGGAAATATCTTACACTTTCCAACAATTTCGTTTCTTCATTTTATCCTTAAATATACTGGAAACTAATGATCAGCTAGTGCGCTACATGTTCAATCTCTCGTTTCGCTCTACTAAATGTACACACTTTTCCACTGTAAACATCAGAATATTTACGAAAATTCCGTTTGTTAATTTTATCATTAAGGATGTCGGTGACTAATGATAATGAGAGTCTATCTCACATTCCAAAAACTAATTTCGTTTCACTCCATATACTCTCTTTTCAATTGTAAATATCTGGCAATATACAACAAATCCGTCTTTGATTTTATTCTTCAATATGTCAGTAAGTAAGGATCAGCAAAGGCTGCTTCATCATCTACGCTCTCTTTTCGCCATAGTGATCGAACTCACTTTTCAATGGTAGATATGTAACAATTTACGACAATTGCTTTCTTTTACTTTCCAATTGTAAATAAATTACAAATTACAAAAATTCCATTGTTTGATTTTACTTTTAATTTATAAGTAAATAACGATCTACAAGGGTCTGCTCACCTTCAACACTCCTGTTGCCCTGCTGAGTGGACTTATTGTTCAATAGTAAATATCTGACCATTTACTACAACTAATTTCTATCATTTTATTTTTAAATATCTCACTAGTTAATGATAAAAATAGTCAGCTAAAAAATCAGAACACTCCTTTCGCGCTAATGAAAGCAATCTCTTATCGAACGGAAATATCTGACAAGTTACGACAATTGATTTATTTCATTTTATACTTAAATATGCTCATTTTTTACTAATGATAAGCATAAATCTGCTACACCTTAAAAACACTAGTTTCCTCCTACTGAATTAACTAACTTTTAAATTGCAAATATAAGATAATTTAAGACAATTACCTTCTTTCACTTTATTCTAAGTAATATTTTCAACCAGCGTTGAACAAGAGTCTCCTTCAGCTTCCAAAAAAAACGTTTCAATTCTAAATGTTATAATTTACGAAAAATACATACATTGATTATATTCCCAATAAAGGCTTCAAATTGCGATGAGCAAGATCCTGCTTCAAGTTCTAAATACTCTTCTCCCAGTAGAAAATGTACTAACTTTTCAATTGTAAATGTCTCAAATTTACAGCAATTCGTCTGTTACATTTTATTCTTAAATTTTGCAAAGTAATGATATGCTATTCTCCTTCATCTTCCAAATTCTCTTTCGCCCTACTGAATTTACAAACTTTTCAATTGTAAATATCTGAAATTTTTGACAATTTCGATTTTTCATTTTTAAAAATATCTCACTAACCAAAGATCTCTAAAATTGTGCTATAACTTCCACACACTCACTTCGCCTACTGAATGGACTCACTTTTCATTAGTAATTTCTGACTATTTACGACAATTCTGTTCTTTCTTTTTTATTAAATATGTAAGTAACTAACGATCAGCAATAGTTTGCTTCAACTTCCAAACACACCTTTCCTCCTACTGAATATACTCACCTTGCAATTGTAAATATCAGACTATTTTCAACAGTGGCGTTCTTTAATTTTGTTTATGAATATGTCAGTAACCAACTATCTTGAAATTCTATTTCCTCCTCAAAACCCTCCTTCTGAATTCTTGATCAGAAATATTTTGATATACCAGACAATTTAATTCAATTTCTTTCCTTCATTTTATTCTTAAATGTGTCAGTAACTAAGGATAAGCAACATAGTGCTACATCTTCCAAACACTATTTTCCCGGTACTGAATGAACTCACTTTTGAATTGTAAATTTTGTATATACGACAGTGACGTTCTTTCATTTTATTCTCAAATATGTCTTCAACTAGCAATCAGCAATAGTTGCATTACATCCGAACACTCCTCTGCCCTTAGTAAATTTAATTACTTTTCCATTGTAATTAACTGACAATTTAAATAATACCGTTTTTACAATTTAAACACAATGTTCGGTCTACTGAATTGCCTCAATTTCGTTTTTAAATAGAACAAAATTTACAACAATTCCGCAACTTTTTTTTATTCTTCATATTGTCGGTTACTGATAATCGTGAGAGTGTGTTTCAGCAACCAGACTTTTCTCTCGTCCTATTGAATCGACTTGTTTCACAATTGAAAATCCAGATTATATGCGACGGTCTGCTTCTTGATTTTATTGTTAAATATGTTGACAACTAAGGATCAGCTAGTCTGCTTCATCTTGCAAACTCTGTTTGCGACCGACTGAATTGGGACATCTTTCCATTGTAAACATCAGATAATTCACGAAAAATCCGTTTTTTTTTCATTTTATTCTTAAATATGTCAGTTACCAACAACCATGAGAATCAATTTCAGCTTCCAATCTCTCATTTCGCCTTACTGGATAGACTCTCTTTTCAATTGTAAATATCTACAATTTACGTCCGTGATTTCATATGTTCATTGATAAGTCAGTACTAACTATTATTATATTCTGCTACATCTCCCAAAGACACCTTTCCCCCTACTGAGTGTACTCGCATTTGAATTCCAAATATTACAATTTACTTCAATACGTTCTTTCTTTTTTTAAATAACTCAGTGAGTGACGATCAACTAGTGTCTGCTTCATCTTTGAGGCTCTTTTCGTTCTACTGAATGGAATCTCTTTTCACTTCAAATGTCCCAGAATTTTCGACATTTCCTTTCTTTACTCAGTACTGAGTAACTAATTATCACGAAGAGTTTGCTTCATATTCATAGCGATCCCATTTGCCAAACTGAATTGAATCAGTATTCAATTTTAATATCTGGCAATTTACGACAATTCCACTGTTTCTTTTCACTCTTTTATGTGTCTCCAAATAACGGATTGCAAGAGTCTCCACCATCTTTCAAACACTCCTTTCGGTCTTCTAATTAGTCTCACTATCAAATGTAAATACGTGACGATTTAGGAAATTTTTTTTCTCCCATTTATTGTTAAGTAAGTCTGTAAGTAACGATCAGCAAGAGTCTTCTTGAGGTTGCAAAAATCCTTTTGCTCTACTGAGTGGAATTCTGAATAAAAAATGAAAATATACGACAAAAAGTTCTTTCATTTTAATCTTAAATGTGTCAGTAACTGACGGCTATCAAGTGACTGTTTCATATCTGTAACACACTTTTCGCAATAATGAAAGCTCTAACTTTTCTATTGTAAATATACGAGAATATTCTATAATACCGTTTTTCATTGTTTTCTTCAATATGTCAGCATCTGACAATCAGCATCAGTTTCCTTCTCCTCCCAAACACTCCTTTCCCTTTCTGAATGGACTTGCTTTTCAATTGTAAATTTCTGGTAAAAAAATTCCGTTCTATGATTTTATTCTTAGATATGTCTTCACCCAAAATCACCGAGAATGCCTTAGTCTTAAAGAAGTCTTTTTTGCGTAGTGAACAGACCTGCTTCTCAATTGTAAATATCTTATAATTTAAACAATTCCATTCTATTCTAAAGCATCTCTATAACTTAGGATTAGCAACAGTTTTCTTCATCTTCCAAACATTCCTTTCGCACTACTGAATGGACTCACTTTTGAATTACAAATATCTGAGAATTTACGATAATTGCATTGTTTCATTTTATTCATAATATGTCAGTTAGTAACGATCATGAAAATCCATTTCGTCCTACAAAATGATCTCTTGAACTATTGGATAGAACAACTTTGAAATTGTAAGTATCTTACAATTTACTAGAATTTTGTTCTTTGATTTTATTGTTTAATATGTCTGTAACTAACGATAAGCAAGTCTGCTACTTCTTCCAGACACTCCTTTCCCATTGGTGAACCAACTTTTAGAATGTATCCATCTGGCAGTTTACACTAATTCCGTTTTCCACTTTATTCTCAAATGTCAGTAACTATTGATCACCAAGAGTCTGCTACATATTCCAAACACTACTTTCGCCCTATTGAATGATGTCAATTTTATTTGTAAATACAAAATTTACGACAATTTCATTGTTTTTTTTTATGCTTCGTAATGGTGGCCACTAATGTTCATGAGATTATATTTCTGTTTCCCACATATTCTTTCGACCTATTGAATTCTTTCATTATTGTAAATGTCTGACAGTTGGAGACAGATTGCTTTTTTAGTTTATTCTTAATGTGGTGGCAACTAATGTTCAGCTAGTTTGCTCCAGTTTCCAAACTGGCCTACTGAATGAACGCCTTCTGAATGTATATATTTGATGATATACGACAATTAAATTGTTGTATTTTATTGTCAAATATATCTTCAACTAACGATCACGAGGAGTCTGCTTCACCTTCCAAACATTCCTTTCCCTCTAAAGAATGAACTCCTTTTTCAAATGTAAACATCTGACAAACAAAAATGGCGTTCTTTTATCTTATTCACAAATATGTTAGTAACTGACGATCAGCAAGAGTCTACTTCATCTTAGAACACTCCTTTCGCCTTAGTGAATATCCTCAGTGCTCAAATGTAAAAATTTGACACTTCACTACACTTCCGTTCCTTCATTTTATTTTCAAATTTTGTCAGTAATTAATGATCACCAAGAGTCTGGTACATCTTCCAAACACTCTTTTTGCATTACTGAATGCACACATATTTTAATTTCAATATCACAATTTACGAGAATTCCAATGTTTCGCTATGTTCATAAGTATGTCAGTAAGAAACGATCTGCAATAGTCTGCTTCAGTTTCCATACACCTTCCACCTGCTGTCTCATTTTTTAATTGTAACCATCTGACAATCTGAATAATTCCGTTCTTTAATTTTATTCCTAATTGATCACCAAGAGTCTGCATCATCTTCCAAACACTGCTTTGTCTTTACAGAATGGAACTCACTTTTCAATTTGCGATTTTTAAGTTCTTTTTTTAAACGTCAGTGACTAACGAACAGCAAAGGTTTGAATCATCTTAGGAACACTCTTTTCGCTCTACTAAATGCGGAACTTGTCTTTGGAAAATGTCTGACAATTTACGACAATCCGATCCTTCATTTTATTCTAATATATGTTGGCAACCAAATATCACAGTCTAATTTAGCTTCCAAACACTCTTTCGGCCTAGTGATTATACTCGCTTTCCAATTTTAAATATGTGACAATTTACGACAATTACGGTTTTTCATTTTATTCTTAAATGTTTCGGTAGCTACGGATAAGCAACAGTTGGCTTAATCGTCCAAAAACTTCTTTCGCTCATCGTTCCTTTCCTCAGATAACCTGTCCGTATCATTAGAAGCATTCTCTCAGCCATCGTATTGATTGTCTGTTTTGTATTGAAATACCTGTATTTGTGCATGAGTTGCATAAATTGTTGCTCAGCACAGAGATCTTTTCCTCTAATTATAAAATCCCATTACTTCCTCAACAAGAGAATCACAAACTGCACAAAAAATCACACCATCACCAAGTAGCCCTGTCTTCATGAATTTCTTCACTGCTAGATAATCTCCGCTTGGCTTTTTCGGCTGCTACCTTGTAATGTTCATGCTTACTTACAGAGGTCGTCGACGTCGCAGTGTTATCAAGAAAGGAAGAAGAAATTACTACTCGATAATACTGATTACTCCCAAGTGCTTTCAACAGAACGAGCAATGGATTTATTTCTTCTTTCATAAACTATCACTGAATTAACAATTTACAATTCCATCGTTTCGCTTCGTTCATAAATAAATCAGTAACTCACGATTCTGCTATATCTTCCGAACACTCCCTTCGCCTTACTCAATCTCCTGACCTTTCAATTGTAAATTTCTTACAAATATACCACAATTCCGTTCTTTTATTTTATTCTTAAATAAGTCACTAATTGTCATCACCTAGAGTCTGATTCATCTTCCAAACACTTTTGTGGCCCTACTGAATGGACACTTTTCAATTAGAAACATATGAAAATTGACAATTTGTCTTATCAAAATAAGTCAGTAAATAGCGATCAGCAAGTGTCTGTTTCATCTTCGAAAAGGTAATAGCGACCTACTCAACGGACTCACTTTTCAATTGCAAAGACGAAATCGAAAATTTGGATTTTTCATGTTATAAATTGTCTCTAACCAACGATTACCAAGAGTCTGCATTAACTTCCTAATACTCCCTCCGCCTACTGAATAAACACACTTGTCAATAGTTAATATCTCAAAATTATAACAATTCCGTTGTTTCTAATTATTCTTTAATATATCTTAATTAGCGATGAAGAACAGGTAGCTTTATCTTCCTAACACACCTTTTGCCCTACTGAATGAACTCACTTTTTAGTTGTAACGATCTGCCAATTTAAACAATTTCCTTCATTCAATCTAAACTTAAATATGTCGGTAACTAACAATCAGCAAGAATTCGCTTTATCTTTGAGACACTCCCTACGCCATACTGAATAGCCTCAATGTTCAATTTCAAAAAATTGACGATTCAAAACAATTGCTTCCTCATTTTATTAGAAAATTCATCAGTTAATAATGATCAACAAGAGTGCTACATCTTCCAGAAACTCCTTTCCGCTTATTGTATAAATTTCTTTGAAGTCTTAATATCAGACAGTTTACGTAAATTCCATTGTTTCATTTTATTCTTATACACGTCAGAAGCTAATGTTCACCAGGAGTCTGCTTCCTATTGAAAACACTCCTTTTGCCCTAGTGACTCAACTCATATTTGTATCTCAATATCTGACAATTTAATCTGACAATATCTGATTTTACAACAATTGGGTTCCTCAACTTTATTCTTAAATATGCCAGTAACTAACATTCAAAAAAGGGTGCCACATCTTGGAATCACTATCACCAGAGTAACTTTATCTCTTTTTCCAGCTGTAAAAATCCGACAATGTATGACAATTCCGCCCTTTTATTTTAATCTTAAATATGTCTCCAACTAACGAACTAGAAGGGTCTTCTGCATCTTTAAAACACTCCTTACGACTCACTTTTCAATTGCTTTCCTTTATTCCTTTTGTACGCTCCACGCATAGGAATCTTACTGTCTTAAAAATGCTCCCATTTTCATATTAGTTATGATTTATAATCTATAGTGGTGCATCCTTATATTCAGGCAATATTAGGAGCTCAAGATAACCCCTAAGTCAGTATACTTTGAACTACGGGAAACCATGTATAATAAGCAGGGATGCTGTGTGTTATATGGAGATAGAGCATAGATTGTTAGTAGATTTATCCTGATAAGAGGAAATCAAAGTGCCTAAATTAAGTCTTTTCTGAAATTCCATTCCTTTCTTTCATATTATTCTCGGACACGTCAGTAAGTAATGATCACCAAAAGACTACTGGCTGTAGTCATTTTTCAATTATAAATATCTGCTATGACAACTCTGCTTTTTCATTTTTTGTTAAACATGTCTTCATCTAGTGATCAGCAAGAATCTGCTTAAGGTTCCAAAACATTTTTCGCCCCACTGCATCGACTCGATATCAATTGTAAACATCTGACAAAATACGACAATTCTTTTCTTTCATTTAATTCTTATATTTGTCAACAACTAACGATCAACAAGAGTCCACTTAAGATTTGGGCCTATTGAATAGACGTACGCTTCACTGTTAAATACCTGACAATAAACGAAATTTCGGTTCGTTGATTTAATTCTTAAATATGTCTTCCATCAACGATCACCAACAGTTAGCCTTAACTTCAAATCACTCCTTTCTTTTTACTGAATAGAATTGCTTTTCAATTATAAATATATGACAATTTTCGACAATTTCGTGCTATCATTTTATTCTGAAATATGTCATTAACTAACAATCAGTAAGAGTCTGCTTCAGCCTTGATACACTCCCTTCGGCATAGACAAGGTCCTCACTGTTCAATTGAAAGAAACTGAGAATTTACAATTCCATCCTTCATTTTAGTCTTAAATTTGTCAGTAAATAATCATCACCAAGTGTCTGCTACATCTTCCAAACACTACATTCACTTTACCGAATGCGCTCAGTTTTCCATTGTAAGTATATGACAATTTGCGATAATACCGTTCCTTCAGTCTATTCTTAAGTATGTCAGTAATAACTAACGATCACCAAACGTCTATTATATATTCTAAAGTCTCTTTCCTCCGTAGAGAAGGGCCTCACTTTTCAATTGTAAATATCTGACATTTATACGAACATTTCGATGTTCCCATTTTATGTTTTAAAATATGTCAGTAACAAGAGATCGCCAGGAGTCTGTTTCTATTTCCAAACCCTCTGTTCGCCTACTGAATGCACTCACTTTACAATTCTAAAATTTGATAATTTATAATAACACCGTTCCTTGACTTTATTCTTAAATATCCTAGTAACTAACGTTCAACAAATGTCTACTAAAGTTTCGAAACACTATATCACCTGACTGACTAACTCTTTTTCCACTTTTAAATATCTGACAATATCACAATTCCGTCCTTTCATTTTAGTCTTAACTATGTTTCCAACTAACGACAACAAGGTTCTTCTGCATCTTCCAAACACTCCTTTTTCTTTACTGAATCACTGCTTTCCTTCTAATAGTGAACTCAATTTTCAATTGTTATTATTTTACAATTTACGACAATTACATTTTATATTCTATTCTCAAATAAGTCTTCTTCTAGAGTTCAGGAAGAGTTTTCTTCACCTTCCAAGGACTCCCTTCCCACTAGTAATTGCACAAAGTTTTCGATTGTAACTATCGGAATTTAAAATAATTTCGTTCTTTCATTTTATTAGCAAATGTCAGGAACAAACAAACACCTAGATTGTGCTACATATTCCAAACACTACTGTCACCCTATTGAATGGTGTCAATTTCATTTGTAAATATAAACAAAATTTACTACTATTACATTCTCTAATTTTATTCTTTATAATGTTGGCCACTAACAATCATGGGAGTATATTTTAGTTTCCAAACTCTCCTATCGCTCTATTGGATTTACTTGCCTTACTATCTTAAATTTCTGACAGTTGGCGAGAGTCTGGTTATTTGATTTTATTCTTATATATGTTGACATCTAATGATCACTCAGCTTGCTTCATTTGGCAAACTATCTTTTCGCCTACTGAACATCTGACAGTCTAAACAATTCCATTCTCTCATTTTGTTCTTAAACATATAAGTCACTAACGATCAGCAAGACTCTTCCTCGTCTTTGAAACACTTCCTTTAAAATTCCGAATTTCCTAACTGTTCAATTTTTGTAATCCGACGAATTACTACAATTGAATACGTTCATTTTATTCTTATATTCTTCAGTAAATAATGATAATCAAGGGATTTTTACATCTTCGAAAAACACCTTTTGCCTTACCCAATGGACTTCCTTTTGAATTTGTAATATCGGACAATTTACGTCGATTCCATTGTTTCATTTTATTTTTAAGTACGTCACTAGGTAAAGATCACCAAGAGCTGCTTCATCTGCAAAACACTCCTTTGGCCCTTGCGACTGGACTCACATTACAATTTTAGATATCTCACTAATTGAAGCAACTTCATTCTATAATTTTGTTCTTAAAAAAAGTAATTTACGAACGACAAGAGTCTACTACTGGTTTCAACACTCATTACTTTCTACTAAATGCACTCACCCTTCAATTGTAAATATCTAATAATTGACGTCAATTCCGTTCTTTCATCTATCCTTAAATATATTAGTAAGTAACAATCACGAGGACTCTGCTTCCGCTTCGAAACAAACCTTTCGCCCTTTTAAATAGACTTACTTCTCAATTGCCACTTTTCAATTGCAAAATTGAACAATCCCGTTTGTTTTTTTTTTTTTTTTTTTTTTTTTGTAAATTTTGTCCGGTACTAGCAATTAGGAAGAAGCTGTTGCATCTTCAAAACACTCTCTTCGTTATACTGAATGGACTCACTGTTCAATTGTAAATATCTTACAATTTACGTCAATTACGTTGTTTTATTTTATTCTTTCATATGTTAGTATCTAACATTCAGCAAGATACTGCTTCATCTTCCAAACACACCTTTCGCCCTTCTGAATGGACACACTTTTCCACTGAAAACATCAAACATTTTACGAAAATTCCGAGTTTTCGTTTTGTTCATAAGTTTGTTAGTAACTAACGATCTTGAGAGTTTGTCTCAGGTTCCAAACTCCCCTTTCGCCCTAATGGATTGACTCTGTTTTCAATTATAAATACCTGAGAATATAAGACAATTCCTTTCTTTGATTTTATTCTTAAATATGTTTGATCCAAAGATCACCAGTAGACTGGCGTAGCTTTTGAAAACTCCCTTCGGCCTAGTGAATACACTCGCTTTTCAATGGTAAATATCTGTCAGCTTACATAATTTCGAACTTTCATTCTGCTTAAATATTTAGGCCAGTAAGTATCATGAAAGTCCATTTCATCTTCCAGACTTTCCTCATGCCCTACTGAATAGAAAACATAATAATTGTAAATATCTGACAGTTTAGTACATTTCTTTTCTTTCATTTTCTTCCTAATGAAAGTCTATTTCATCTTCCAAACTTTATATACGTCGGCAACCAAAGTTGAGAAGAGACTGCTTTAGCTTCCAAAAACTCTTTCGCCGTAGTGAATGGAATCGCTTTTTATTTTAAATACCTGACATTTTACAACACTTGCCGTCTTCCATTTTCTTCTTAAATATTTCAGTAGATAACGATCAGCAAAATTTTCCATAAGATTGCAAACACTCCTTTCGGTCTACTGAATACACTCTCTTTTCAAATGTAAATACTGACAATATGAACAATTGCACTCTTTGATACTATTCTTAAATAAGTCTTCAAACAAGGACAAGTATGAGTCCCTCTAATCAGCGTTTCCCAACATTTTTCAACTTGCGGCACACTACGGGTGTAACTTGAATTCTCGCGGCACACTCATAAATATTACTATTATTAGTAGTTGTAGTAAATAGAAAATACCGTGGTAATTTTTTTCTGTGATTACTCACCTTCTCACAGAGAAGTTAAGTCGATCACTAGTTTTCCCCGTCGTAAATCATTATACATATTTTTCATTGTAATTCAAAAATAGAAAACAATTCCAATGAAATATAGCTCAGGATTTTAAAAATACACTTTCTTCTCGAAGACTGCATCCAACCTTTCACTAAGGAAGAACACTAAAACAAACGACGAAATCTCTTGTACTTTTAAAACAGGTGGAGGTAATTTGTATGCTTGCTTTGTCGAAAGGGAAGAATGAGATTTTAAGTTTTCAAGTTAAAAGATAGCCTGTAACAATAAAGAAGCAATAATTATCATAACAATGATAATAAATACTTTTTTTCAACATTGAAAATGTACAGACAAGTAACACAGTGTGGAAACATATTTTATTAACATGGTTAATATACATCACAATTTTTAAATATTAATAAAATTATATTTTCGAAATAAAATCTGTGTACTAGTAATGAATGTATATACATTAATATATTATAACTACACTATTTTTTCCGTAGTAGAGGTTCATGGAAGTGTAAAATACAAATACACAATTTTCTTCTCTTGTAATTTGATTGCTATGAAATTAATAACTTTGTATCGTTTTCTCGCGGCACCCCAATAGCTCATTCACGGCACACTGGTTGGGAAACGCTGCTCTAAATACTCTCACTTCTTATATGTAAATATTTCACAATGTAAGGCAATTCCCTTCCATCATTTTATTCTTAAATATGATAGTAAAAAAGGATCACAAAAGTCTATTTCATCTTCCAAACTCACATTTTGTGCCACTAAACACAACCATTTATCGATTGTACAAATCTGACAATTTACAACAATTCCGTTGTTTCATTTCATTCTTAAATATACCAGTAACTAACGATGAACAACGGTCTGCTACATCTTCCATTACTTTCGCCCTATTGAATGACTCAATTTCATTTCTAAATATCAGACAATGTACGACAATTCCGTTCTTTCATTTTTTCTTAAGTATCTCAATTACAAACAATCAGCATTTTCTGCTACAGCATCGTAGACCCCTTTCGCTTTACTGAATGGACTACTGTTTAATTGCATACATTACAATTTACGTAAATTACGTTTACAATTTGTCATACTAAGTCATTGGCTATTGATCATGAAGAGTCTGCTCAACATCAAAGCATTCCTTTCGTTCTACTGAATGGCGTCACTTTTCAATTGTAAATGTGCGGCCTTAAATATTTCGGCAACTAAGGGTAAGCAATAGTTTATTACTCCTTGTATACACTCTTTTCTTATTTAAATATCCTACATTTTACGTTAATTCCGTGGTATCATTTATACTTAAATATGTGCTTAACTAAGAATAAGCAATAGTCTGCTGCATCTTCCAAACACATCTTTCGTTATATACGGAATTGTTTAACTTACCAGATCGTTACAACTGAAAAGTGAGTTAATTCAATAGGGCGAAAGGAGTGTAAGGAAGATGATGCTAACTGTTCCTAATCATAATTTAAGACATATTAAAGAATAATTAGAAAGAAGGGAATTGTTTAATTTCTCAGAAATTAACTTTTGAAAAGTGTGCCCATTCAGTAGGCGGATAGAGTAATTGGAAGTTGATGTAGACTCTTGGTAATCATTGGTTACTGACAATATATAACATGAAAAATCACTACTTTCGTATTTTGTCAAGTCTTTACAATTGAAAAGTGAGTCGTTCAAGAGGACTGGAGGAACTTTTCCAACATGAAGCAGAGTCTTGGTGATCGCTATTTACTGACATATTTAAGAAAAAATTAAAGAACGGTATTGCCAAAAAAATCATGCATTTTCCATTGAAAAGCAATTCAATTCAAAAGGGCAAAAGAATGTATGGAAGCTGAAGTAGACTTTAGGTGATCATTAGTTACTGACATATTTGAAAACAAATGAAAGTTCGGAATTGACACAAATTGTCTGACATTTACAATTGAAAAGTGAGTTCGTTTAGCAGAACGAAAGCAGGTTTCTAAAGATGAAGCAGGTATTTCTGATCTTTATTCACTGACTTATTTTGATAAAAGGAGAAATATTCGTGAATTTTCATATATTTCGAATTTAAAAGAGTCCATTCAGTAGGGTGAAGGAGTGTTTCGAAGCTGAAGCAGACTCTTGCTGATCGTTAGTGACTGACATATTTAAGAATAAATGAAAGATCGGAATTGATGTAAATTGTTAGATTTTTACAATTGAAAACTGAATTAATTCAGTTTAACAAAAGGAGTGTTTGAAGCTGGTGTAGACTCATACTGACCGCAAGTAACTGACATTTTAAGAGTAAAACAATAGAAAGGATTTGTCGTAAATTGTCTGATACTTACAGTTGAAAAGTGGTATTCAGTAGAGCCAAAAGAAAGTATAGAAGATGAAGCAGACTTTAGGTGATCACTATTAGTAACTCATTTATGAATAAAATGAAAGGAATTGTACGAGTATATTAGTCAGATATTTACATTTGACAAGTGAAGATATTGAATAAGGCGAAAGGAATGTTCGGAAGATTTAGCAGAATCGTGAAGATCGTTAATTAAAAACTTACTTATTAACAAAGCGAATCGATAAAATTGTTGTAAATTGTCAGATATTTATTTGAAGATGTAGCAGACACTTCGTGATCATTGTTTACTGACGTATTTAAGAATAACATGAAAACGCTGACCGGAGTCTCAGAAAGACTAAAATTAAGTACTTCACATTTCCTCTTGTGAGGATATGCCTACTAAAAGTCAATCATCTCTTTCCACAACTCGCACAGCATCCCGGCTTCTCATAGATGCATTAGCGTTATTAAAATGATACTGACTTAGCAATCATCTTGAGCTTCTGCCTGAATGCCTCATTACATGAATGTAATGATGCGCAATTATAGATTATAAATCTTAACTAATATAAATTGGGAGCTCATTTAAGACGCTAAAACTCCTATGCGCAAAGCGCGCCTAAGAATAATACTAAGCAAATTCTACGTAACCGATGGAAAAGAAAAAAAGCAATAATATTTTCTAAAAAAAGGTTTTACAGACGTTTTACTCACATTAATTTTACATAAGTATCTTTAGTAATTAGTATAGATCAAAAGTATAATTACATTATGTTTACTAAAGATGGTATTTGCATATAAGTAAAGTCATTTATTACTAGAAGCAGCGATGTTCTCATACTTAGAAAGGGGGTAAGGATATTTTTCGATAAACACTACTACGTTAAAAGTTTATGTCTAATTCATTGATATATTACGAGGGAAAAAAAATAAATGCATTGCACGTTCCGTTAAAAGTATTTGGGAGTTATCAGTATTATCGAGGTGTCAATTCCTTCTTGTTTTCCTGATAACACTGCGATGTCAACGACCTCTGTATATAAGAATCGACATTACATGGTAGTAGCTGAAAAAGAGCCAAGCGGTGATTATCTAGTAGTCAAGGAATTCATGAAGATGGGGCTACTTACTGATGGTGTGAATTTTAGTGCAGTTTGTGATTTTCTTGTTGATGAAGTAATGTATGGGATTTTATAATTGGAGGAAAGGATCTTTGTGTTGTACAAGATTTTATGCAACTCATGCAGAAGTGTTTCAATACAAAACAGACAATCAATACGATGGCTGAGAGAGTGCTTCTAACGATACGGACAGATTATGTGAAGAAAGGAACGATATTGCAGAGCCAGAATAGCCTCAAGGAAAGGAATTTTCGTAAATAGTAAGGTATTTACATTTGAAAAGCAAACGCAATCACTAGTACTAAAGGAGTGTTTCGAAGATGAAGTAGTATCTTGCTGATCATTCCTAACAAACATATTAAAAAATAAAACGAAAGAACGGAAAAGTCGTAAATTGTCAATTTACAATAGAAAATCTGGTATGATCTGTCAGGAAAGTAAATGAACACCTATTTTTCGAGTCTGGCATTTCTGCGCTCCATCCGTGGAGAGTATGAGAATTAAATCAATCAAATGTTTACTGAGGGGCAAAAAGAAAAGCTTAATCTGAATAAGACATTGCAGAGGGGCACAAGCTGTGAATACGAATAGTGCATAGTGTAAATAAAGGACGACACCGAAAGAGAAAGCCAGAAACAGCTGTTAAACTTACAAAAAAGGAGTAAAAATTGTCGAAGTGGGAACATAAAACACAAATACAACAAATTCGCCGACAACTGAATGATCACCATGCCATGATCTTGGTGTAGTGGTTAAGGTGCTGGCTTACAAATGCAAAGGTCGTAAGTTCGAATCCTCGGCAATGACGTTTAAAAATTTTTGTTAATAATACATACAACTCATGAGAGATGGTGAAAGAGGTCGTATTTAGTTTTTCGTAGCAATTATTATTGGTAATGTTTAGTACTGATAATACTTTTTGTCTTTGCGTATTGCTTTTGTTCTTGTCTTCATTTCGAAAGAGAAGAATATCCGAACAAATGCCACCAAAATTCCTCATATTTTGAATGTAAACGCCATTTGCAATTAGTAAAGAATAAAAATTGAACGTTCCGAAGTAGCTGCAAAAAGTAAAAGGAAAAACATGGAAGTCGACCATACTCATGGTTATTAAAAATACAATTTCTACATGCCTTACACCTCCCGACCACGTTTCTACGTTAGCAAGTAAGAGGCTTGTGTTTAGGTTAGGCTGGTCAATACGTTTTGCAAAGGGGCCCGGTTTAGCTCTGACGCACCACAGGTGCGAGAAGGGAGAAAAACACTTTTTCTCTCTCCCTCTGTGTGTCTATTTATCTATCTATTTGTATATATATAACGCTATTTGTGAATGCCATAACCGCCCTAATTTTCAGCGGATTGAGACGAAACTTGGCACAAACATTAATTGTTGAAATATCTTGATGAGTTCGTTAACCAGAATAATCAGATGAAAATGTTCAAAATGGTGGCCCTTCAAACTCTTAAAAAGTTCCAAGGGAACCAAATTTCGCCCATAAATAGGTATTCAGAAAGTTTGAATAAATTTTCCTCTTTTACTGAAATATTTGTGTGCAGAAACTTATTGAAATATTGGACCCGATTAATCGCCTAAAGAAGGTTCACGCCCTTTCCCTACGGTCATGTTTTTTTTTTTTTTTTTTTTTTTTTGCAGGAGGGGGTTATTTTCCTATCGGAACAAGATGATTGTTAGTGATGATATGAAATTACACATTGAAAGTGAAGTAACTTGTGTAACGTGTTATTTGAAAGAATAATATAATAAATGTGCATTCCTCTAACACAGAGAACTGTAAATCATGTATTTCGAGTTCGGGAGCCTGAATAGCGAGGAGTGTTATTTGATTTGCTTTTTAGTAACACATTACATTGCAAATAAAGGTAGGCAATATTAGTGGTAAGTAAAACAATAATAATAATAATAATAATAATAATAATAATAATAATAATAATAATAATAATAATAATAATAATAATAGTTGTTGTTTGTGGCAAGGCAATATCTTCCTCAGTTCTTCTTCAAACGTAATGATTGTAACGCCATATCTCCCTTACAAACAAAATATTAGCAATTTATATCGAGAGAACGGGAAACTGTAGAGCGATGGGACCAACGTTGGACAGTATGCACTCATAGTACTCAGAAAAGTAAGCGATTTCAATGCAAAAGGAACGAAGAGTCATTGTCATGGGTACTCATAGGGCCACGGCAGAGCCCTCTTTAGGCAAAATGTCGATAGCTTATATCGAGAAAACAGGAGGTGATAGTGGGATGGGACCAACGTTGGACACCGTGGACCCATAAGGCGCATCGAAAAAATTAGGGAGGCGGGCGCCAGCCAGCCTTACTTATTTCCACATAATAATATAAAATTATATTGTCGAAATACACACACGAGTTAGCTACTAATATTTCATATTATTATTATTATTATTATTATTATTATTATTATTATTATTATTATTATTATTATGTTATTATTATTATTATTATTATTATTATTATTATTATGTTATTATTATTATTATTATTATTATTATTATTATTATTATCTACAGCGTCTTTTCATTACGTGAGCATGTTTGACATGAAACCAAAGAGATAATCCATCCTGTAGCGAGAAGAAACAATACTTTCTCTCAAATGGATAAAATATCAAGCCGAGGTTGATTCGAACTCGCATGGACGGCGCGAAAAGCCAGTGCTTTGTCCACTGTTTTCTTAACTGACTCACCGAACGCGTTTCAGTAACTTACTTATTGCTAATTTTACTTGCTTCACTCGTTTAACTTGCTTTTTCTAATAACTTATAACGACAGGGACACGAACACAGAAACATCGAGAACAGTTAAAAATGATAGATGCTCTCCCGCCGAGAATCGAACCCGAGACTCCATACACCCAAGGCTCACGTGCTAGCCTCTAGACCAGCGGCGATGGCAACTCTCGCTCTCTGTGTCGTTAGGGATTACGACCACTGAATTGCCAGCTATCACTTCTGTGGGTTGTATACTATGATCACATGTTTCTTCTTTGCTGGAAGAGTAAAACCTACATTATATGTAATACATGAGGTATTTAGACCTGCATGCTCTTCATATAATGTAATAAAAGGGTCATGGTGTCGGATTTTAATACATGACGTATTGCAGGATACAACATGCTTTACATTACTTGTTTGTTTGTAGACAGCTACTAGCTTAGTGTTCTGAAAGGTTGTGTATAAACTAGGGATAGCCCGTTCCGGAATTATTAGTTTTCGGACTCTCGAAAGATAAGCCGGACAAATTTCGGAATTCGGAAAATTCCAATTTTGTAATAATTTCGGAATTCGGAAAAATCCGGAATTTAGAAATTTCTGATTTCGTTAACATTCCGGAATTCGGAAAATCCGGATTTTTTCGAAAGTCGGAGTTTTTCTCAATTCCGGAATTTTCTAAATTCCGGATTCTTTCCGAGTTCCGAAATTCTTCTGAGTTCCGGAGTATAACTGAATTCCATAATTTTGCGAAATCCGGAAAGTGAAAGTTCCGCTTCCGAAAAATGAATTTATTTTGGTTAATATGAATCGTGGCGGAAATAAGTCTTTGACCAGGTAATGGCGACTGCTTTGAAAGAAATGGGGAGTATGAGAATTCAATCTGTCATATTTGTAGTTTCGTGTGGAGAAAGAACGAACTTGTGAACCAGTGGTTTAAGAAAAACTCAAGTTATTAATGTAAACTTTGCCGACTTCATAAAAGAAATACGAAAGACATTTTGAATCGAAAAATATAACATACAAGTTTGCAAGCGGAGACAAAGAAACCTAACGTAACCAGACTAAAAACGGATCGTTTACCGCGTAGCGATCGCGGTTCAGTGGTCAAGGTGCTTATGCGAATGCACGTTGCAATTTTTTTTCTTACTTTAGAATTTTTGATGGCGATTGATCAGCGATAACATACGTTTTATTATATTCAGATATTTGAATACTCGGATGTTTCAATACTTGAACTATCAAATCTTCAGGAATAATAATAGTAATAATAATAATTATTATTATCTCGTAGAAGATTAAAAGCTAGAAGCTAAATTATCGCTCAGGTCATACCATTACAAGGAGAAACGTGACATTTGGAAAGAATATTTTGGTTTGGTTTAATGTTGCTCACGAGAAGAGGAGTTTCTCATCTCGTTTCTAAAACAAATAAAATAACATGAGAATTAACATTTTACATTCGAGACGGGTCAGGGCTAAATCAAAATTTTCGTCTCTCTTTGGAGATGAGAATCGAGACGAGACGAAAAGTATCGTAAACATTTCCCGTCTTGTCTCGATTCTCGAAATAGTGTATGTCCATTCTTTAAGTAACAATTGCTCTGTAGACTGAATCTCATAGGATATTTCGTTACATTGTATTTCAGAGCTCATTGAATTATGCTCTGTGTAGGTATTTTTGTAGCAAACCTTTTATATTTACCTCTGCATATTCTAAAAATTAGTTTATTATATGCCTTACTGTCGCGTGATATTCAGTTATATTTATTACAGTTATTTTCCTCAAAACATACTTTCTACATGAAACTTCAATGAAAGGTTCTAGTTTAAAATGTTGGTAGTTGCAGAGGTGTGTCTTGAAGGTACGGAACCCTTTCCCCGAAATCTCTACTTTAAATATCATTACAATAAGATTATTGGTTCGTTCCAAACATGTTCATGTAATGATATTTCCACCAAAGTGCATGCCGTAGTTAATTTATTCGTTGATCTGGAGACAATTTAGTGCCCATTAATAAATTAAATAACATACAATGGAATAAAATTACTGAAATGATATCGTATTATACAGTAATTTCGCCGTGCAAGTTCAATAGTATAATAATAATAATAATAATAATAATAATAATAATAATAATAATAATAAAAACATTTTCATCGGTCGTGCGCGGAAAGTGAGGATTAAATCAATCACATGTCAAGTCAATGTAAGGAGAAAAGCCTAAACTGAATAAGACATTGAAGCGGGTCACAAGCTGGTAATAAAAATAGTGCATGGTGTTAATAAAGGACGACACCGACAGAGAAATCCAGAAACAATAGGTAATCGAAGAAAAAAAAGAGTAGAAATTGTTGAAGTGGAAACAAAATACAAATACGAATAGGGATGAGCAGGAGTCGAGCCAAAATTCGACTCGACTCGAGTTCAATCCAAGTCGAGTCAAAGGTGTTTTTCTTGAGTTGAGTTCCAAGCCAAGGCGCTGTTTTCGAGGTCGAGTTTCGAGTTGAGTCGAGTTTTATAATGGCTCTCTCGCTCGTTCAGCTCGTTTTAACTCGGTTTGAAATAATGGCCTGATTGGACTGGAAACCGAAAGCCATGAGAAATGTAGGCAGTAAAGTGGGATACTTTTAGTGTTGCTCACGGCAAGGGTGCGTCTTCTCTCGTAATTTTGGTGCATCTCGTGGGGCAATTTTAGTGTATCTCGTCTCGTCTAGATAACGAGAAGACAAGAGTTTTTTTATTATTATTACGAGACAGCCTCAAATGTCGTAATCACCAATATAAGTATATACTGTAGTTCTTAAAATTAAGGCTGAGACCTGCACGGTCGAATTCTTGAGCCCAAGCAGAAGACCAACTCGGGTAGTGATATCAACCGGCTCGGCTCGTATCAACTGAGCGAAGTTGTTGTATTACTATACATTTGCTTCCGCCCCTGTCAAATCTGGTCGATCTCGTTGACGCGACATATTTGCTTTTTATACCCCTTTCTTCGTTTACTGAACAAAACAGTAACTATTCTGAAATATACTACTGCGCATGCCTCGTTGATAAATATTTCTGATGCCAATAGTTTCCGTTTTGTCCAAGGAATGTTCTTTTTCTTATTCCCAGCATGACCCTTTTATTACATTATATGAAGAGCATGTAGGTCTAAATACATCATGTATTACATATAATGTAGGTTTTACTCTTCCAGCAAAGAAGAAACATGTGATCATAGTATACAACCCACAGAAGTGATAGCTCGCAATTCAGTGGTCGTAATCCCTAACGACACAGGGAGAGAGTGGTGCCCTTCGCGCTGGTCTAGTCGCTAGCACGTGCGCCTTTGGTGTATGGAGTTCCGGGTTCGATTCCCGGCGGGAGAGCATCTATGATTTTTAACTGTTCTCGATGTTTCTGTGTTCGTGTCCCTGTCGTTATAAGTTATTAGAAAAAGCAAGTTGAACGAGTGAAGCAAGTAAAATTAGCAATAAGTAAGTTACTGAAACACGTTCAGTGAGTCAGTTTAAAAAAAAGTGGACATAGCACTGGCTCTTCGCGCCGTCCATGTGAGTTCGAATCAATCTCGGCTTGATCTTTTATAGATTTTAGAGAAAATATTGCTTCTTTACGCTACAGGTAGTCCAGTCTTTTCGTATTTTTCGCTGTCGTTCACAGTTAAAGTAACTGACTATTATTCTTTCTACGAATGATGGATCTTCTCTTTGGCTTCATGTCAAACACGCACACGTAATGAAAAGACGCTGTCGATGATAATAATAATAATAATATGAAATATTAGTAGCTAACTCGTGTGTGTATTTCGACAACATAATTTTATATTATTATGTGGAAATAAGTAAGGCTGGCTGGCGCCCCCCCCCTATTTTTTTCGATGCACTTTATGGGTCCACGGTGTCCAAAGTTGGTCCCATCCCAGTATCACCTCTCGATATAAGTTATTGACACATTGCCTAAAGAGGGCTCTGCCGTGGCCCCATGAGTACCCATGACAATGACTCTTCGTTCCTTTTGCATTGAAATCGCTTACTTTTCTGAGTACTATGAGTGCATACTGTCCAACGTTGCTTCCATCGCTCTACAGTTTCTCGTTCTCTCGATATAAATTGCTAATATTTTGTTTATAAGGGAGATATGGCGTTACAATCATTACGTTTGAAGAAGAAATGATTAAGATATTACCTTGCCACAAACAACACCTATTATTATTATTATTATTATTATTATTATTATTATTATTATTATTATTATTACTATTATTATTATTATTTTACTTACCACTAATGTTGCCTAACTTTATTTGCAATGTAATGTGTTACTAAAAAGCAAATCAAATAACACTCCTCGCTATTCAGGCTCCCGAACTCGAAATACATGATTTACAGTTCTCTGTGTTAGAGGAATGCACATTTATTATATTATTCTTTGAAATAACACGTTTCACAAGTTACTTCACTTTCAATGTGTAATTTCATATCATCACTAACAATCATCTTGTTACGATAGGAAAATAACCCCCTCCTGCAAAAAAAAAAAAAAAAAAACCTGACCGTAGCGAAAGGGCGTGAACCTTCTTTAGGCGATTAATCGGGTCCAATATTTCAATAAGTTTCTGCACACAAATATTTCAGTGACAGAGGAAAATTTATTCAAACTTTCTGAATACCTATTTATCGGCGAAATTTGGTTCCCTTGGAACTTTTTAAGAGTTTGAAGGGCCACCATTTTGAACATTTTCATCTGATTATTCTGGTTAACGAACTCATCAAGATATTTCAACAATTAATGTTTGTGCCAAGTTTCGTCTCAATCCGCTGAAAATTAGGGTGGTAATGGCATTCACAAATAGCGTTATATATATACAAATAGATAGATAAATAGACACACAGAGGGAGAGAGAAAAAGTGTTTTTCTCCCTTCTCGCACCTGTGGTGCGTCAGAGCTAAACCGGGCCCCTTTGCAAAACGTATTGACGAGCCTAACCTAAACACAAGCCTCTTACTTGCTAACGTAGAAACGTGGTCGGGAGGTGTAAGGCATGTAGAAATTGTATTTTTAATAACCATGAGTATGGTCGACTTTCATGTTTTTCCTTTTACTTTTTGCAGCTACATCGGAACGTTCAATTTTTATTCTTCACTAATTGCAAATGGCGTTTACATTCAAAATATGAGGAATTTTGGTGGCATTTGTTCGGATATTCTTCTCTTTGGAAATGAAGAAAAGAACAAAAGCAATACGCAAAGACAAAAAGTATTATCGGTACTAAACATTACCAATAATAATTGCTACGAAAAACTAAATACGACCTGTTTTACCATCTTTCATGAGCTGCATGTATTATTAACGAAAATTTTTAAAATGTCCTCGCTTAAGATTCGAACTGGCGACCTTTGCATTTGTAAGCCAGCAGCTTAACCACTACACCAAGATCATGGCATGGTGATCGTTCAGTTGTCGGCGAATTTGTTGTATTTGTGTTTTGTGTTCTCACTTCGACAATTTTTACTCTTTTTTTGTAAGTTTAACAGCTGTTTCTGGCCTTCTCTTTCGGTGTCGTCCTTTATTTACACTATGCACTATTCGTATTCACAGCTTGTGCCCCTCTGCAATGTCTTATTCAGATTAAGCTTTTCTTTTTGCCCCTCAGTAAACATTTGATTGATTTAATTCTCATACTCTCCACGGATGGAGCGCAGGAATGCCAGACTCGAAAAATAGGTATACATTTACTTTCCTTACAGATCATACATAAAGTACTTATTAACATATTAACATATTATATAGATAGTTATTAACATGTTTAAGTATAAAGCAAAGAACCGAATTGTCGCATAATGGCAGAAATTTACAATTGAAAAGTGAGGCCATTTAGTAGAACGAAAGGAATGTACGGAAGATGAAGCTGACTCTTCCTGATGTTAGTCACTGACTTATTTTGCCAATGTTAAAAACGGAATTTTCGTATATTGTCATATATGCAATTGAAAAGTAAGTCCACTCAGTAAAGCAACGCGGGTGTTTCGATATCGTAGCAGAACATGCTGATCGTTACTTGCTGATTTAATTAAGAATTAATAAAATATTGGAATTGACGTACATTCACTGATATTTACAAATGAAATTGAGTCCATTGAATGAGGTAAGAGTAGTGTTTTAAAAGTGTAGCAGACTTGTTGATTTTTAAGAAAAAAATGAAAGAACGGAATTGTAAATTTTTAAGATATTTACAATCGAAAATAAAAGGACAAAATGTGAGTTTGGAAGATGAAATAGACTTCCGTGATCATTAGTTACTGACACATTTGAGAATAAAATAAAAAAAAGGCTATTGTCGTATATTGTCAGATATCTACATATGAAGGTGTGTATCTGTAGATGGTTGAAAGGGGGTTTGGAAGTAATGCAGACTGTTGCTGATGGTTGAAGGCATATAAAAGTAATATCATAGAGTAGAATTATGTAAATCGACGAATATTTAGAATTGAATAGTTAATGCATTCACTAGAGTGAATAAAGTGTTTGGACGGCCAAGCCAACTGTTGCTGATCGCTAGCTACCGAAACATTTAAGAATAAAATGAAAAAACGTAATTGTCGTAAATTGTCAGATATTTAAAATTGAAAAGTGAGTATATTCACTAAGCCGATAGAGTGCTTGGAACATAAAGCATGCTCTTTGTGATCTTTGGTTCCAACATATATTAGAATGAAGTGAAGGAACGAATTGTCGTAAATTATCAGATCTTTACAGCTGAAATTGAGAACATTCAGGATGGCGAAGGAAGTGTTAGAAATATGAAGCAGACTTAAGTTAATTGTCAGTTAGTGTGATATTTGAGAATAATATGAGAGAACGGACTTGTCGTAGATTGTCAGACATTTTCCAAAGACAAGTTGCGCATTCAGTAGAGCGAAAAGAGTGTTTGGAAGATGATTCAAACTTCTGCTGATCATTAGTCACTGACTTGTTTAAAACAAGAACGTAATAGTGATAAATTGTCATATTTGCAATTGAAAAGTGAGTCCACTCACCAGGGCGAAAGAAGTGTTTCGAAATTGAAGAAGATACTTGCTGCTCGTTAGTTACAGACATATTTCAGAATAAATCAAAGAACTTAACTCAAGCAAGTTGTCAGATAGTTACAATAGGAAGGTGAGTCCATTCAGTAGTTCAAAGATAGTATTTGATGGCGGCAGATGAAGCAGAATCTTGGTGATCATTACTTAGTGACCTGTTTCAGAAGCAAATGTAATAACGGAATTGTGATCAATTCCCAGATATTTACAATTGAAAAGTGAGGATATTCAGTGTGGCGAAGGGAGTGTTTCAATGATGAAGCAGACTCTTGTTGATCGTTAGCTAGAAGCAAACTCTTCCTCAGTGTTAGTTATGCGCACATTTAGGTATAAATGAAAGGACGGAATTGTCGTAAATTTTCAAATATATAAATTAAAAATGGGAGTGAACTGCTGTATTGCAGAGTAATGGGAGTGTATGGGCGAAAAGAGTGTATTGCTGACCCATTTAAGAATAAATCAATCAATGGAATCTCCTAAATAGGCGCACTTTTACAATTGAAAAAAGACGCCATTCAGTAGAACGAAAGGAGTGTTTGCATGATGAAGCAGACTCTTCATGATCATTAGTTACTGATTTATTTTGACAAATTATAAACGTATTTTACGTAAATTGTAATATATGCAATTGAAAAGTGAGTCCATTCAGTACAGCAAGAGGGGTATTACGATGCTGTAGCACAAAATGATGATTGTGTGTTACTGACATATTTAAAAAAAAATGAAAGAACGGAATTGCCGTAAATTGTCTGATATTTACAAATGAAATTGAGTCCATTCAATAGGGCGAAAGTAGTGGAAGATGTAGGAGACCCTTGTTGATCGACAGTTACTGGCCTATTTAAGAATAAAATGAAACAATGGATTTGTTGTAAATTGTCAGATTTTCACAATCAAAAAGTGGTTGTGTTTAGTGCCACAAACGTGATTTAAGAAGATGAAATAGACCTTTTTGATCATTCCTTACTGATAAATTTAAGAATAAAATAAAAGAAGGGAATTGCGGTGCATTGTGGTATACTTACATATGAGAAGAGAGTATTTAGTGTGTTGAAAGGGGCTTAGAACCAAAGCAGACTTGTCCTTCGTTGAAGACATTTAAGAATAGTATCAAAGAGTACAACTGTTTATATAGTCAGTACTTATATTTGAAAAGTGAGTGCATTCAGTAGGGCGAAAGGAGTGTTTAGAAGATTAAGAAAAATTTTGCTGATCGCTACCTATTGAAATATTTATGAATAAAATGATGGACTGGTAGTGTAAAATGTCAGATATTTAAAATAAGAAAGTGAGTCTTCACACTACGACGAAAGAGTGTTAGGAAGCTAAAGCAGGCTCTTTTTCATTTTTGTTTGCGACATATATATAAATAAAATATAGGAACGGATTGTCGAAAGTCGCAGATTTTTACAATTTAAAAGTGAAGGCATTCAGTATAGCAAAGGGAGTGTTAGAAATATGAAATTGACTCATGCTAATCTTTTTTTACATAGATATTTAAGAATATTTACAATTGAAAGGTGAGTCCAATCAGTAGGAGATGGGAGGGTTTCAAAGTGAAGCAGACTGGTGGTGACCGTTACTAACTCACATTAAAAAATAACAAATATCAAAATTGTCGTATATTGTGAGATATTTACTTTTGATAATTGAGTCCATTCAGTAAAACGAAGGAGTATTTGGTTCTAGATCCAGACTCCTCTGATTGTTAGATGGAGACATATTCAAGAATAAAATTAAAGACGGAACCGTAGTATATAGTCAGATATTCACAATTCAAAAAAGAGTTTATGCAGTGAAGCCTAAGGAGTGCTTGGATCCTGAGATACACTCTTGATCGTTAGTCTCTGACGTACTTGAGAATATCATGAAAAAATGGAATTTTCCTAAATTGTCCGATGTTTAATATAGAAAAGTGAATACATTCAGTTGGGCGAAACAGAGATTGAAAGATCAAGCACACAAGCTGAACATTAGTTAACAACATATTTAAAGATAAAATGAGGATCGAAATTGATGGAAATATACAAGTATTTACAATTTAAAAGTTAGTGCATTCACTAGGGTGAGATCAGTATTTATCAGCTGAAGTATCTTACTAAATGCTAGTTGAAGACATTGAAGCGAGTGCTACGAAACACTCCCTTTGTTCTACTTATGGACCCACTACTCAATTGTAAATATCTGACAATATACCTGCTTTAAGTTCTTTCATTTATTCTTAAATAAGTTAGTAACTAACGATCAGCGAGAGTCTGATTCAGCTTCGAAACACTCATTCCGCCCTACTGAATGTTCTCACTTTTCAATTGCAAATATTACAATTTACTACTACTCCTTTTTGTTCAATAAGTCAATTACTAACGATCAGCAAGAGTCTGCATCATCTTCCAAACGCTCCTTTTGCCCCACTGACTGGAACCTCTTTTCAATGAAATTATCTCACAATTTACGAGAATTCGGTTCATTAATTTTATTTTTAATTATCTCAGCCACTAACATTTAGAATGTCTCTCTCTTCCTTCGCCATAAAGAATGCTCTTATTTTCAATTGTAAAATTCTCACAATTAATGCATTAGCTTTTCAATTCTAAATATCCGACGATTTGCATAATTCTACGCTATGATATTACTTTTATATAAGTCTTCAACTATCAGCAAAAGTCCGCTTTCCTTCCAAACCCTCTTTCAACCATCTAAAGATACACACTTTCATACGTAAATATCTGACAATATACGACAATACCCTTTTTTCATTTTATTCTCAAATGTCAGTAACTAATGATCACGAAAGTCTATTTCATCTTCCAAACTCACATTTTGTCCTTTTATTTTCGATTGTAAATATCCAAAAATTTACAATTCCGTTCTTTCATTTTTTTCTTAAATATCACAGTGACTAATGATCAACAGGTCTGCTGCACTTTCAAAACACTACTTTTGCCTTATTCAATGGACTTAATTTCATTTGTCAATATCGGACAATGTACGTCAATTCCAATATTTCATTAATTCTTAACTATATCAGCAAGTAATGATCAGCATATTTGGCTACGATATCGAAACACCCCTATTGCTTTACTGAGTGGACTCACTTTCAATTGCATATATGACAATATACGAAAATTCCGTTTATAATATTGACAAAATAAGTCCGTGACTAACATCATGAAGTGTCAGCTTCATTTTCCGAACATTCCTTTCGTTCTACTAAATGGCCTCACTTTTCAATTGTAAATTTCTGCCATTATGCGACAATTCGGTTCTTTCATTTATACTTAAATATGTTAATAACTGTCAGCAAAAGTCTGCTTCGTTTTCCACACACATCTTTCGCACTACTTTATGTACCAAATTTTCAATTAAAAAATTGACAATTTACGATTTTTCCGTTCTTTCCTTCTATTTTTAAATATGTTTGCTACTAATGATCAGCAAGATACTACTTCTTCTTCGAAACACTCCTTTAGTAGTAGTGAATCCGTTTGCTTTTCAATTGTAAATACCTTACTATTTACGACAATTCCTTTCCTTGAGACTATTCTGGCCCTGGAATATCGTTCCATTTTTCAGATAACTTGTCCGTATCATTCGAAGCAATCTCTCAGCCATCGTATTGATTGTCTGTTTCGTATTGAAATACTTCTGCATGAGTTGCATAAAATCTTGTTCAGCACAGAGACCCTTTACTCTAATCATAAAATCCCATGCATTACTTCATCAACAACAGAATCACAAACTGCACTAAAATTCACACCAACACATCTTCATGAATTCCTTGACTACTAGATAATCACCGCTTGGCTCTTTTTCAGCTACTACCATGTAATGTCGATTCTTACATACAGAGGTCGTCGACATCGCAGTGTTATCAAGAAAACAAGAAGGAATCGACACCTCGATAATACTGATTACTCCATGTACTTTCAACAGAACGAGCAATGCGTTTATTTCTTCTCGTAATATATCAATGAATTAGACATAACCTTTTAACGTATTAGTGTTTATTGAGAAATATCCTTACCCCCTTTCTAAGTATGAGAACATCGCTGCTTCTAGTAATAAATGACTTTACTTACATGCAAATACCATCTTTAGTAAACATAATGTAATTATACTTTTGATCTATACTAATTACTAAAGATACTTATGTAAAATTAATGTGAGTAAAACGTCTGTAAAACCTTTCTATAGAAAATAATATTGCTTTTTTTCTTTTCCATCGGTTACGTAGAATTTGCTTAGTATTAATCTTAGGCGCGCTTTGCGCATAGGAGTTTTAGCGTCTTAAATGAGCTCCCAATTTGCATTTGTTAAGATTTATAATCTATAATTGCGCATCATTACATTCACGCAATGAGGCATTCAGGCAGAAGCTCAAGATGCCTCCTAAGTCAGTGTCATTTTAACAACGCTAATGCATCTATGAGAAGCCGGGATGCTGTGCGAGCTGTGGAGAGAGAGGATTGACTTTTGGTAAGCATATCCTCACAAGAGGAAATGTGAAGTACATAATTTTAGTCTTTCTGAGACTCCGGTCAGCGTTTTCATGTTATTCTTAAATACGTCAATAGGTAATAATCACCAAAAGACTGTTACAGACTGGATTAAATTTTCTATTGTGAATATCTGCCTATAACAATTGTTCTTTCATTTTTTAAATATATTCTCAACTAACGAACTGCAAGACTGCTTAAGCTTCTAAACACTTTTTATGCTCTACTGCTAGATTCGGGTACAATTGTAAGCATCTAATAATTTACAATCCTGTTCAGAAAATTGCAGAAATCAAAATTCTTACCGTAAATGCATTAGTTTACTCAAACGAAATTCTACAAAAGATGCAGAAAGCTTTTGTGTATCGTTAGTTACATATTTAAGAATTTGCATATTTAAGAATAAAGTGAAGGAACGCAATTGTCGTACATTGTCACATATGTACCATTGAAAAGTAAGTTCGATCAGTATGGGGAAAAGAGAGTGTAGAAGTAGAAGGCTTTTACTGATCCCTACTTACTGATATATTGAAGAATAAAATCAAGAATAGATTTCTTGTATATTGGCAGATATTTACAATTGACAAGAGAGTAGATACAGTGAAGCGAAATTAGTGTTTGCAATCCCTGACAGACTTTCATTATGATTAGTCAGTGACATACTTAAGGATGATATTAAGGAATAGAATTTTCGTAAATATTCTGACGTTTGCAATAGAAAAGTATGTACATTTAGCAGACGGAACGAGAGATTGAACATGAAGCACACAAGCGCACGAGATCGAACCCTTACCTTTGGCTTTTAAACCTATAACCTAAATCTTTTATTTACGGGTATGTGTGATTTCAGGCTTAACAGAGAAAAACATTTTAACTATTTGTACTTTAAATAGCCTAAATATTTAACTATATCTTTTTCATAAAGTTTATGATATAAAATTATTGTCTAAAGCCTTTGTATTTTAATAAGCTTTCTCTATAATCAATGAACGTGAAATATGCTTCCATATTCCAAGTTCTTTTAAACTATATATTGTGGACGTTTGTGTTTGTGGTCAATCCTTTTGGCAACGAGATCTCGGAAACTACAGGCTGTAGAAAGATGAGGTTTTCACTGATCGATTGGAAATTTTGCGTAGATTGTCTAGTTATAATTTAAAATTTAAAAGACATGGCTATGATTTACTTATTACATTTTTTAAGTTACTCTTGAAGAGTTGAAATTTAAAAAAAAAGAAAAAGAATCATATCTACGTAGTATATATTTTAACATCACACGGTTGTATATACATTTTAACATCACACTTCTCCCGCTAGTAAATGCACTAAATTTTCAATTGTAAATATCTCACAATTTACAGCAATTCGTCTGTTTCATTTTATTCTTAATTTTTTGGAACGTAATGATATGCTATTGTGCTACATATTCCAAACTCTCCTTCGCCCTACTGAATGTATACACTTTTCAATTGTAAATATCTGACTATTTTCAACAGTTGCGTTTTTTCGTTTTATGTATATGGCAGTAACCAACTATCATGAAATTCTATTTCCTCCCCCAAACCCCCCTTCTGAATAGAACAATTTTAAAATATCTGATAATTTATTTCAATTTCGTGCTTTCAATTTATTCTTAAATATGTCAGTTAGTAACGATAAGGAACAGAGTGCTATATCTTCCAAACACCCTCTCCCCGTACCGTATGAACACACTTTTCAAATGTAAATATTTGATATTTACGACAGTGAAGTTCTTTCATTTTATTCTCAAATATGTCTTCAACTAGCGATCAGCAATAGTTGCAATACCTTCCAAACACTCCGCTGCCCCTAGTGAATTTTGTTACTTTTCGATTATAAAAATCTGACAATTTAAATAATTCCGTTTTTACAATTTAAACACTATGTTCGACCATTGAGTTGACTTAATTTCATTTTTAAATAGAACATAATTTAAGACAGTTCCATTACTTCATATTGTCGGCTACTAATGATCGTGAGAGTATGTTTCAGCTACCAGACTTCTTTCGCCCTATTGAATCGACTTGTCTCACAATTGTAAATGTCTGACAATATGCGAGAGTTTGGTACTTTGATTTTATTCTTAAATATGTTGACAACCAAGGATCAGCTAGTCTGCTTCATCTTGCAAACTGTGTTATCGACCTACTGAATGGAGACACCTTTCAATTGTAAACGCCAGATAATTTACGAAAATCCGTTTTTTCATTTTATTCTTTGACATGTCAGTTAGCAACAACCATGAGAGTCTATTTCAGCTTCCGAACTCTCATTTCGCCTTACTGGATAGACTCTCCTTTCAATTGTAAATGTCTTAGAGCTTACGACAATTCCGTTCGTTCATTTTATTCTTATATATTTCAGTAACTAACGATCAGAAATAGTTTGCTCTTTGTTCCCACCACTACTTTCATCCTACTAAAGGGAATCTCTTTTCAACTGTAAATATCTGAGAATGTAAACAATTCGTTTCTATCATTTTATTCTTAAATGTGTCAGTAACTAACGATCAGCAAGAGTCTGCTTCATCTTTAAAACACTCAATTTAATCCACTGAATGACCTCGCCGTTTAATTTTAAAAATGTGCCTTCGTTGATTTCATTCTTAAATTTGTTAGTATATAATGATCAGCTAGGGTCTGCTATATCTTCCAAATACTCCTTTCATCTTACTAAATGTACTCACTTTTCAATTAAAAATATGACAATTTACGACCATTAAGTTTTTAATTTTTTTTAAAAGTAGAGACTAACGATCAGCAAAGGTCTGCCTCATATTCCAAACACTCCTTTCTTTCTAGTGAATGGAGTCAGCTTTCAATTGTAAAAATCATAAAATTTACGTCAATTCCGTTTTTCCATATTTTCTTAAATATGTCAGTAACTAACTATGATTACATTCTGCTATATCTTCAAACACACCTTTCCACCTACTGAGTGGACTCGCATTTGAATTGCAAATATTACAATTTACTTCAATCCGTTCATTCTTTTTTTTAAAAACAACTCAGTGACTGACGATCAGCAAGTGTATGCTTCATCTTTGAGACTATTTTCGTTCTACTGAATGGAATTTCTTTTCACTTCAAAATGTCTGACAATTTTCGACATTTCCATTGCTTCACTTTATTCTTAAATACTCAGTAAGTAATTATTACGAAGAGTCTGCTTCATATTCGAAGCTATCCAATTAAGTTCTTTATTTTATTTTTAAATATGTCAGTAACTAACGATTAGCTAGAGACTTTTAAAAATTTGCAACACTCTTTTCGCCTTAATGAAAGCTCTCTCTTTTCAATTCTAAATATCCGAGAATTTTCTATAATTCCGTTCTTTCATTGTCTTCTTCAATATGTCAGCATCTAACGATCAGCATCAGTATCCTTCTTCTCCGAAACACTCCTATTTCCCTTCTAAGTGGACTCACTTTTCAATAAAAAATATCTGAGAATTTACGATAATTCCATTCTTTCATTTTATTAATAAATATGTCAGTAAGTAACGATCATGAAAATCCATTTCGTCCTACAAAATGACCTCTGGAACTACTGAATAGAATAACTTTGAAATTGTAAGTAACCTACAATTTACTAGAATTTTGTTCTTTGATTTTATTCTTTAATATGTCAGTAACTGACGATAAGCAAGTCAGTAAATAACGATATGTCAGTAACTATATCTTCCAAGCACTCCTTTCCCCCTACTGAATGAACTCCCTTTTCAATTATAAATATTTGACAATTTAAGACAATCACGTTCTTTTCTTTTTTCTCAAATACAGTATGTCTTCAACTAGCGATCAGCAAGAGTCTGCTTCATCTTCCAAACACTCCTCTCCCATTGGTGAACGAACAAACTTTTCGAATATAACTATCTGACAGTTTACACTAATTCCGTTTTTCCACTTTATTCCCAAATGTCAGTAACTATTGATCAGCAAGAGTCAGCTACCTATTCTAAATACTACTTTCGACCTATTGAATTATGTCAATTTCATTTTTAAATATACACAATTTACGACAATTCCATTGTTTTTTAACTTCGTAATGGTGGCCAACAATGTTCATAATATTATATTTCTATTTCCCAGATACTCCTTCGACCTATTGAATCGACTTCTTTGACTATTATAAATGTCTGACAGTTTGAGACATATTGCTTTTTTTTTTATTCTTAAATATGTTGGCAACTAATGTTCAGTTAGTTTGCTTCAGTTTCCAAACTCTTTTTCGCCAACTGAATGAACCCCTTTTCAATGTATGTATTTGACAATATGCGATATTTAAGTTGTTTTACTTTATTCTCCAAATATGTCTTCAACTAGCGATCACCAGGAGTCTGCATCACTTTCGAAACAATCCTTTCTCTGTAAAGAATGAACTCCCTTTTCAATTGTAATAAACTGACAAAGAAAAATATTTCGTTCTTTCATCTTATTCTTAAATATGTTTGTAACTGACGATCAGCAAGAGTCTATCGCATCTTCGAAACACTCCTTCCCTTCTAGTGAATGCGTTTGCTTTTCAATTTAAATATCTTACTATTTACGACAGTTCCGTCCTTGACACTATTTTGGCTTTGGCATATCGTTAATTTCCTCAGGTAGCGAATATCCTCAGTGTTCAAATGTAAAAATTTGACTCTTTACGACAATTCCGTTTCTTCATTTTAATCTCAAATTTGTGAAGAAATAATGATCGCCAAAAGTCAGATACACTCTTTTTTCATTACTGAACGCACACACGTTTTAATTGTTAATATCACAATTTAGGAGAATTCCATTGTTTCGTTATATTCATAAATATATCAGTAAGAAACGATCTGCAATAGTCTGCTTGAGTTTCGATACTCCTTCCTCCTGCTGTGCCTCATTTTTCAATTGTAACCATCTGACAATCTAAACAGTTCCGTTCTTTAATTTTATTCCTAATTATGTTAGTAATTAACGAACAGCAAGAGTCTCCTTCATCTTTGAAACACCACCTTCACCATACTGAATATCCTCACTTTTCAATTGTAAATGTCTGGCAATTTACGAAAATTCCGTTGTTTCATTTCCTTCTTAAATAGGTCACTAAGTAATGATCACCAAGAGTCTGCTTCATCTTCCAAACTCTGCTTTGGCTTTACAGAATGGACTCACTTTTCACTTGTATATGTGTGAAAATTTAAGACAATTTCGTTCTATCATTTTATTCCTGAGAGTGTCAGTAAATTACAATCAACAAGAGCCACTTCAGCTATCAAATACTACCTTTGTTCTACTGAATGGACTCACCTTCCTATTGAAACTATCTTACAATTAACTTAAGTTCTTTGATTTATTCTGCGATATGTCAGTAACTAACGATCTCCAGGTGTCTTCTTCAATTTCGAAAAACTTCTTTGGCCCTCCTGAATGCACTCACTTTTCAATTGCAAATATGACAATTTACCATTATTACGTTTTTTTTTAATACAAGTCAGTGACTAACGATGAACTAAGGTATGAATCAACTGCCAAACACTCCTTTTGCCTTACTGTATGGAATTGTCTTTTCAAAATGTCTGACAATTTACGACAAATCCGTTCTTTCATTTTATTCTCAAATATCTCAGTAACTAACGATTAGCATGAGCCTCCCTCTTATTTCTAACACTTCGTTCGCCATCCTGAATGATTTCAATTTTTTTAAATACGTTAGTTACTAATGATCAGCAAGATACTACTTTATCTTCGAAACACTCCTTTCGTTCTAGTGAGTGCGTTTGCTTTTCAATTTAAATACATTACTATTTACGACAATTCCGTCCTTAACACTATTCTGGCTTTGGCATATCGTTAATTTCCTCAGATAACCTGTCCGTATCATTAGAATCCAAACTATTGAATGTCTATTTTGTATTGAAGTATTTCTGCATGAGTTGCACAAATTCTTGTTCAGCACAGAGATCTTTTCCTCTAATTAAAAAATCCCATACATTACTTCCTCAACAAGGGAATCACAAACTGCACTATAATTCACACGATCACTAAGTAGCCCCTTCTTCATGAATTCGTTGACTAGATAATCTCCGCTTGGCTCCTTTCCTACGATGCTGTAAGAGTTGTGAAGAGAGAGGATGTATTTTAGTAGACATATCCTCACAAGAGGAACTTTGCAGTACACAATTTTAGTATTTCTGAAATTCCGTTCAGTGTTTTAATCTTATTAATAAATACGTCAATAAGTAATAATCACCAAGAGACTTTACAAACTGGATTCATTATCCTGTTGTGAATATCTGCCTATGACAATTCAGTTCTCAACTAACGAACAGCAAGAATCTGCTTAAACTCCTAAATACTTTTTATGCTTACTGCATACCCTCAATTTGAATTCTAAACATCTGACAATTTACGAGAATTGTGTTCATTCATTTATTTCTTGTATTTGTCAGCAACTAAAGATAAGCAAGAGTCCACTTTAGCTTCCAATTCTTCTTTCTCCCTAATGAATAGACTCGATTTCAATTGTAACTATCTGATAAATTTGGAGAATTCCGTTCTTTCATTTTACTCTTAAATATGTGAGAAGAAAACGACGAGCAGAAGTACGTTACATCATCCAAACACTCCTTTCGCTCTACCAAATAAACTCATATTTAATAATCAGTGTTAAACATCAATGTTAAAAATCAGTGAATTAAGGACAATTTGGTTCTTCCATTTTATTTTATATATGTCTTCAACGAACGAGCACCAAGAGTCTGGTTTAGCTTCCAAACACTCCGTCAGACACGGCAATACCGTTCTTTCATTTAATTCTAAAATATGTCAGTAAATAGCCATCAGCAAGTGTCTGCTTCATCTTCCCAAAGGTCCTCCCGACCTTCTCAACAGACTCATTTTTCAATTGTAAAGACTTGACAAAATAAGAAAAAATTGATTTTGCATGTTATAAATTGTCAGTAACCAACGATTACCAAGAGTCTGCATCAACTTCCAATACTCCCTCCGCTTACTGAATGGACACACTTTTCAATAGTTAATATCTGAAAATTTACAACAATTCCGTTCTTTCTAATTATTCTTTAATATATCTTAACTAACGATGAGGAACAGGTAGCTTCATCTTCCTAACACACCTTTCGCCCTGCTGAATGAACTCACTTTTCAGTTGTAACGATCTGGCAATTTTAACAATTCCGTTCATTCATTCTAAATCTAAATATGTCAGTAACTAACAATCAGCAAGAATCGGCTTTATCTTTGAAATGCTCCCTAAGCCATACTGAATAGCCTCAATGTTCCATTACAAAAAACTGACGATTCAAAACAATTGCCTTTCCTCATTTTATTCTAAAATTCACCAGTTAATAGAGATCAAAAAGAGTCTGCTACATCTTCCAAAAACTCCTTTCCGTTACTCTACAAACTCCCTTTTGAATTGTTAATATCTGACGGTTTACGAAAATTCCATTCTTTCATTTTATTCTTATATACGTCAGAAGGTAATTACCACCAGGAGTTTGCTTCCTATTCAAAACACTCGTTTAGCCCTGGTGACTCAACTCACATTTGTATCTTAGTATCTGACAATTTAATCTGACAATATCTGAATTTACAACAATTGCGTTCCTTAACTTTATCTTAAATATGCCAGTAACTAATGTTCACTAAAAGTGTGCCAGATCTTCGAAACACTCTATCATCTGAGTGACTTTATCTCCTTTTCCAGCTTTAAAAATCCGACAATATATAATTCCGCCCTTTTATTTTATTCTTAAATATAAATCCAACTAAAGATGTAGAAGGATCTTCTGTATCTTTCCAACACTGCTTTGGCCTTAGTGAATGGACTCACTTTTCAGTTGCTTTGTTTTATTGCTTTTGTACGCTCTGCCATAGGAACCTTACTGTCTTAAAACTGCTCCCAGTTTTATATTAGTTAAGATTTATAATCTATAATGGTGAATCCTTACATTCAGGCAATATTAGGAGCTCATTATGACTCCTAAGTCAGTATCTCTTGAACTACGGGAAAGCATTTATGATAAGCAGGGACGCTGTGCGTTAAGTGGAGACAGAGGATAGGTTGTTAGTAGATTTATCCTGATAAGAGGAAATGCAAAGTGCTTAAATCAAGTTTTTGGGAAATTCCATTTCATTTTTCATTTTATTCTCGGACACGTCAGTAAGTAATGATGACCAAAAGACTACTGACTGGAGTCACTTTCCAATTATGACTATTCTTTTTTTCATTTTTTCTTAAATATGTCTTCAACTAGCGATCAGCAAGAGTCTGCTTAAACTTCCGAAGCTTTTTTCCCCCACCGCATCGACTCGATTTCAATTGTACACATCTGACAATTTACGACAATTCTTTTTTTCATTTAATTGTTCCATTTAACGGCAACCAAAGATCAGCAAGAGTCCACTTACGATTCCAAACATTTGTTGGGCCTATTGAATGGACGCACGCTTCACTGTTAAATACCTGACAATAAACGAAATTTCGGTTCGTTGATTTAATTCTTAAATATGTCTTCCCTTAACGATCACCAAGAGTTAGGCTTAGCTTGCAGACACTCCTTTCGTTTTATTGAATAGAGTTGCTTTCCAATTATAAATATATGACAATTTACAAAATTTCGTTCTATCATTTTATTTTGAAATATGTCAGTAACTAACCATCAGTAAGACTCTGCTTCAGCTTTAGCATAGAGAATGTCCTCAATGTTCAATTGTAAAAAACTGATAATTTAAGACAATTCCGTCCTTTCATATTATTCTTAAATTTGTCAGTAAATAATGATCACCAAGTGTCTTCTATATTACTAAACACTATATTCACCTTACCGAATGCGCTCAGTTTTCCATTGTAAGTGTCTGACAATTTGCGATAATACAGTTCCTTCAACCTATTTTTAAATATGTCAGTAATTAACGATCACCAACAGTCTGTTATATCTTCTAAAGTATCTTCCCTTCGTAGAGAACGTCCTCGCTTTTCAATTGTATATATCTGACAATTATACGAATATTTCGACTTGTATATTTTAAACTATCTCAGTAACTAGACATCACCAGGAGTCTGTTTCAACTTCCAAACCCTCTCTTCGCCTACTGAATGCACTCACTATCAATTGTAAAAATTTGACAGTTTACGATAACACCGTTCCTTAACTTTATTCTTAAATATGCTAGTAACTAACGTTCAACAAATGTCTACTAGAGTTACGAAACACTATATCACCTGACTTACTTTAACTCTTTTTCCAGTTTTAAATATCTGCAAATATATGACAATTCCGTTTTTCATTTTAGTCTTAACTATGTTTCCAACTACCGACTACAGGGGTCTTCTCCACCTTCGAAACACTGTTTTCGCCTTACTGAATCACTCATTTCCCTCTAAAAATGAACTCAATTTTCAATTGGTAATATTTTACAATTTACGACAATTACGTTTTTTCATTCTATTCTCAAATATGTCTTCCTCTAGAAATCAGGAAGAGTTTCCTTCGGCTTCCAAGGACTCCTCTCCCAATAGTAGTTGCACAAACTTTTCGATTCTAACTATCGGACAATTTACAATAATTCCGTTCTTTCATTTTATTAGGAAATGTCAGTAACAAACAAACAGCTAGAATGTGCTACATATTCCAAACACTACTTTCGTCCTATTGAATGGTGTCAAATTGATTTGTATATATCAGAAAATTTACGACTATTTCATTCTCTAATTTTTTTCTTCATAATATGGGCAACTAACAATCACGAGAGTATATTTTAGCTTCCAAACTCTCCTATCGTTCTATTGGATCTACTTGCTTTACTATTGTAATTGTCTGACAATTGGCAAGAGTCTGGTTCTTTGATTTTATTCTTAAATATGTTGGCAAATAATGATCAGCTAGCTTGCTACATTTTGCAAACTTTCTTTTCGCCTACTAAATTCCGAATTGCCTCACTTTTCAATTTTAAAAATCCGACGAATTACGACAATTCAAGTCGTTCATTTTATTCTTAAATACTTCAGTAAATAATGATAACCAAGGGACTCTTACATCTTCCAAAAAAAAAAAAAAAAAAAACTTTTGCGTTACTCAATGGACTTGCTTTTCAATTGGTAATATCAGACAATTTCCGTCGATTCCATTGTTTAATTTTATTTTTAAATACGTCACTAGGTAAACATCCAAGAGCTGCTTCATCTACAAAACACTCCTTTGGCCCTTGCGAGTGCACTCACATTACAATGTTAGAAATCTGACCAATTAAGCAACTTTATTCTATCATTTTGTTTTAAAAAAATCTTCTTAGGATCAGCAATAGTCTCCTTCGTTTTTGAAACTCTCCTTACGCCCTATTCAATGGACTCACATTTCAATTGCAAATATGACTATTTACGACCATTCCGTTTTTCCTTTTTTGTAAATATAGTCCGGTACTAGCGATTAAGAAGAGCTTGTTGCATCTCCAAAACACTCCCTTTGTTATATGAATTGACTCACTCTTCGATTGTAAATATCTTGCAATTTACGTCAATTAAGTTGTTTCATTCATTCTTTAATATGTTGGTATCTAACAATCTATCTTAGTATCTCCCTACTGAATGGATGCACTTTCCACTGTAAACATCAAACAATTTACGAAAATTCCGAGTTTTTATTTTATTCTTAAGTTTGTCACTAACTAACGAACACGACAGTTTATCTCAGCTTCCAAACTCTCCTTTCGTCTTAATGTATATACTTTTTTCAATTATAAATATCTGAGAGTATACGACAATTCTGTTCTTTCATTTTATTCTTGAACATGTATTCATCCAAAGATCACCACTAGACTGGCTTAGGTTTCGAAAACTCCCCTCGGCCTAGTGAATGCACTCGCTTTTCAAAGGTAAATAAATGTCAGCTTACACAATTTCGAACTTTCATTTTGTTCTTAAATATTTCGGCCAGTAACTATTATGAAGGTATATTTCATCTTCCAAACTTTCCTTTTGCCCTACTGAGGAGAAAAACATTTCAATTGCAAATATACGACAATTTACGAAAATTACCTTCTTTCATTTTATTCTAAATTATGTCTTCAAGTAGCGTTCAGCACGATTCAACTTGAGCTTCCAAATACTGATATCCTCATAGTGAATGCTCTAACTTTTCAATTGTAAATATTTGACAATATACAACAATTTCTTTCCTTCATTTTATCCTTAAATGTGTTGGAAACTAATGATCAGTTAGTCTGCTTCATTTTCCAATCTCTGCTTTCGCCCTACTGGATGTACGAAATTTTCCATATTAAATATTAGACAATTTACGAAAAATGTACTTTCTTCATGTTATTCTTACGTACATCAGAAAGTAAAAATCATGAGAGTCTATCTAAGCATCCATTACTCCTTTCGCTTCAGTGTAACTCTCTTTTCAATTGTAAATATGTGACAATATACTACAATTCCGTACTTCATTTTATTCTTAAATATATCTTCAACAATCAGACGGTGTCTGCTTCTACTTCCAAATACTCGTTTCGTCTTACTGAATGGACTCACTTTTCAACTGTAAATATCTGGCAATTTACGACGAAAGCGACATCTCATTTTTTTAATACACCAGAAAGTGACGATCACCAAGCGTCTGCTTCAAATTCCAAACTTTCCCTTCGCCTACTGAATGGACTCACCTTTCAATTGTAAATATTCTTAAATATCTCAGTAACTTACGATTAGTTTGAATTTGTTTCATATTTCTAACACTGCCTTCCCCATACTGAATGTCTTCTCTTTTCAACTATAAAAATCTGCAATTTTCGACAAACCGTTGATACATTTTATTCTTATATATGTCGGCAACCAAAGATGAAAAAGAGTCTGCTTTAGCTTCCAAACACACTTTGGGCCTAGTGAATAGACGCGCTTTGTATTTCAAATATCTGACATTTTACGACATTTGCGGTCCTTCATTTTATTGTTAAATTTTTCAGTAGCTAACGATCAGGAGAATTTTCCTTAATCTTTCAAACACTCCTTTCGCCCTACTGAATGCACTCTTTTCGAATGTAAATACTGATAATTTAAACAATTGCACTCTTTGATACGATTCTTAAATAAGTCTTCAACAAAGAACAAGCAAGAGTCCTCTTTGCTTCTAAACCTCTTTTAACCTTCTAAATAAGCGCTTCCCAACATTTTTCAACTTGCGGCACACTACGGGTGTAACTTGAATTTTCGCGGCACACTCATACATATTATTATTAGTAGTAGTAGTATTAAATAGAAAATACCGTGGTTATGTTTTTCTGTGATTACTGGCCTCCTTCTCACAGAGAAGAAACCTCGATCACTAGTTTTTCTCCGTCGTAAATCATTATACTTATTTTTCATTGTAATTCGAAAATAGAATACAATTCCATTGAATAATAGACTCAGGATATTAAAAATACACTTCCTTTTTTGAAAACTGTATCCAACCTTTCACTAAGTAAGATCACTAAAGCAAACGAACAAATCTTTTGTACTTTTAAAACAGGTGGGGGGAATTTGTATGAGGGTTTGCTTTGTCGAAAGGGTAGAATGAAATTATAAAATTTCAAGTTAAAAAATAGCCTGTAACAATAAAGAAGCAATAATTTCCATAACAATGATAATAAATAATTTTTTGAACATTGAAAATGTACAGACAAGTAACAGTGTTGAAACTTATAATTTATTAACATGGTTAATATACGTCACAATTTTTAAATATTAATAAAATTCTATTTACGAAATACAGTCTGTGTAGTAGTAATGTATGTTTATACAATAATAGTATATACAATTACAGTATATTTCCATTGTAGAGGTTCATGGTAATGTAAAATACAAATACACAATTTTTCTGTCTTGTAATTTGATTGCTATGTAATTATGTCTCATTTTCTAGCGGCACACGAGTGGCCCATTCCCGGCAGACTGGTTGGCAAACGCTGCTTTAAATACTCTCACTTCTTATATGTAAATATTTCACAATATTCCCTTCTTTCATTTTATTCTTAAATTTGTCAGTAAGGAAAGATCACAAAAGTCTATTTCATCTTCCAAACTCACATTTAGTGGCTAAATGCAACCATTTATTGTTTATAGATATCTGACAATTTACAACAATTCCGTTGTTACATTTCATTCTTAAATATGCCAGTAAATAACGATGAACAAGTGTCTGCTACATCTTCCACTACTTTCGCCCTATTGAATGAACTCAAAATAATTTCTAAATATCAGACAATGTATGGCAATTCCGTTCTTTCATTTTTTTCTTAAATATGTCAGTAACAAATAATCTGCTTTTTCTACTACAGCATCGTCGCTTTTGCTTTACTGAATGAACTCACTGTTCGATTGCATACATTCCAATTTACGTTAATTACGTTTATAATTTGTCAAAATATGTCAGTGACTAATGATCGTGAAGAGTCTGCTCAACTTCCAAACACTATTTTCGTTCTACTTAATGGCGTCACTTTTAATTGTAAATATGCGCCAATTTATGAAAAAACCGTTCATTCACTTATTCTTAAATATGTCGGCAAATAAGGGACAGCAATATTTTACTACTACTTGCATACACTCTTTTCTTATTTAAATATCTGAAAATTTACGTCAATTCCGTCCTTTCATTTATACTTAAATATGTGCGTAACTAACAATCAACAAGAGTCTACTGTATATTCCAAACACATCTTTCGCACTAGTCTGTGTACTCAATTTTCCAATCTTACAATTGAGTGCTTTTCCGTACTTTCGTTTTATTTCTTAATATGTCAGTAACTAAAGATCAGCAAGAGACTGCTTCACTTTCGAAACACTCCTTTTCTTCTAGAGAATGGATTGACTTTATTATGTCTCTGACATATTGTTCCTTTCTTCAGATACCCTGTTCGTAGCACTCTTTCAGACATCGTATTCATTGTCTGTTTTATATTGAAATCATTCTACATGAGTTGCACAAAATTTTGCTCACCACAAAGATCTTTTCCTCTAATTATAAATCCCATACGTTATTTCCTCAAAAACCAAATCACAAACTGCACTAATAATCACACGATCACTAACTAGCCACATTATCATGAATCTTTTGACTACTAAATAATCCCCCTTTGCCTTTAATTCAGCTCCTACCATCTACAGTCGAAGCTTACATAGAGATACCTTCGACATCGCAGTGTTACTAAGAAAAGAGGAAAGGAATGATACCTCGCCAATACTCACATCTTCAAAGTGCATTGACCTGCACGAGCAATGCCTTTATTTCTTCTCTCATAAACTATCACTGAATTAGCCATAAAACATTAAACGTTGTAGTGTTTATCCAGAAATATCCTTATCCTCAATTAAAAGTATAAGGCTGTCGCTGTTTCTTGCAATAAACGACTTTAGTTCCATGGAAAGGCCATCGGTAGTATAATGTTGTAATTATACTTCATATACAGGATTATGACTAAAGATACTTTCGTAAGACTAATGAAAACTCTGTAAAGCCCTTCTATTCTAAAACTGTTTCTTTTTTCTAAACTTTCCATTAGATTACGTTAAAATTGCTCTGTTCTATTCCTTTTGTACTCTCTGCGCATAGGAATCTTACCTCTTAAAAGTGCTCCCATCTTTACCTACGGTAAAGCATCTATGGTAAGTTGGTAAGCAGTGCGTCTTGTGGAGACAGAGAATAGACTGCTACTAGACTTGTGCTCTCAAAAGGAAATGCAAACTATTTAATTTTAGTCTTTTTCAAATTCTGTTACGTTCTTTCTTTTTATTCTCGGACACGTCAGTAAGTGTTGATCACCAAGAGACTGTACTGACTGGATTCACTTTTAAAGTGCAAATATCTGCTTTGACAATTCCCTTCTTTCATTATTTGTTAAACATGTCTCAACTTGCGATCAGCAAGAGTCTGCTTAAGCTTCCTTTCGCCCTACTGCATAAACTCGATTTAAGTTGTAATTATCTGGCAATTTACGAGAATTGTTTTCTTTGATTTAATTGTTATATTTCTCTACAGCTAAGAATCAGTGAGTGTCCACTTTATCTTTCAAACATTCCTTTCGCCCAACTAATTAGGATCCCTTTCTATTGTAGCTATTTGACATTTTACGACAATTCCGTTCTTTCATTTTACTTTTAAATATGTCTGTATCTAACGACCACCGACACTCTGGTACATCTTGCATTCACTCCTTCAGCCCAACTGAATGGACTCACGTTTCAATGGTAAATATCTGACAATTAACGACAATACTTTGTTTTCATTTTAGTTTTAAATATGTCTTCAATTAACTATCACAAAGAGACTGCTTTAGTTTAAAACCCATGTAGTCGCCCTACTGAGAAGACTCGCTTTTGAATTACACTATAATATATTTGGCAATCTCCGACAATTACGTTCATTCATTTTATTCTGAAATATGTCATTAACCAACGGTCAGATAGAATCTGATTTATCTTTGAAACACTCCCTTCGTCATACTGAATGTCCTCACTGTTCTCTTGTAAAAATCTGACAATTTATGATAATTCTGTTTTTCCATTTTAATCTCAAAATCGTTAGTAAATAATGATCAAGTGTCTGATCAATTTTCAAAACACTGTTTTCGCTTTACTGAATCTAAACACTTACCAATTCTTAATATTTGACAATGTACGAAAATTGCGTTATTTCGTCTTATTCTTAAATATCTCAGTAACTAACGATTAGCATCAGTCTTCTGCATAATTCTAAAACTCCCTTCGCCATACTGAATGCTCTTATTTTCAATTGTAAAAATTTCACAATTTACGACAGTTGCGTTCCTTGATCTATTCTTAAATGTGTCAGTTACTAAAGACCAACAAACGTCCTTTTTCTTCTAAACACACCTTTCTTTTTATGAATATTACTATGAAATTGAAAATATCTGTTAATCTACCAAAATTCCGTTCTTTCATTTTATTCTTAAATATGTATTCAACTAACAATTTACCAAAGTAAGCTTCAGCTTTCAAACAGTTTTCGTCCTGCTGCATAAACTTGTTCTTTAATTTACACTAATATCTGTCACTTCTTTTATCGCCTTATTGAGTGGACTCACTTTTCAATTGTAAATATCTGCCAATTTATGACAACTCCATTCCAACATCTTGTTATAGAAAATGTTAGTAACTTACTATCAGAAAGAATCTACTTCAGCTTCAAACACTTCTTTCGTTCTACTGAATGGATTCACTTTTTAGTTGTAAATATCTGGTAATGCACGCCAATTCCTTTCTTACATTTATTCTTAGATATGTCAGTAACTAACAATCAAGCATTTTCTACTAGAGCATCGAAATACCTCTTTCGGTCTACTGAATGGACTAACTTTTCAAATTGCATATATGACATTTTACGACAATTCAATTTATCATTTTTTTAAAAATAAGTCAGTGACTAAAAAGCAGGAAAAGTCTTCTTCATCTTCCAAAAACTTTTTTACTTCTTTTGAATGAAAACAATTATCAATTGTGAATTTCAAACAATTCACGTCTATTCCATGAACATATAAACATATTAACGATCAGCAAGAGTCGCCTTCACCTGGAAACTCGCTGTCTAAACATTTCACAATTTAAGACAATTGTGTTTTTTTATTTCACTTTTATATATATGTTCAACTAACCAGCAAGAGTATTCATCATCTTACAAACACTTCTTCTGCCCGTCTAAAGAGAGACACTTTTCAAACGTAAATATGTGGCAAGGTAAAATAATTCAGTTCTTTAATTTATTGTTAAACAAGCCAGTCTCTAACGATCATCAAGCGTCTACTTTAGCTTCCAAACACCCTTTTGCTCTACTGAATCCAGGGACTTTTCAATGGAAAATGTCTGACAATTTAAACAATTTCCTTCTTTCATATTATTTTTAAATATCTCTGTAACTAACGATTAGCATGAGTCTTCTTCATATTTCAACCGACCCTCTAGCCATACTGAATTCAATTGTAAAAATCTGACAATTTACGACAATTCTGATCATTTTATTCCGGTATATGTGGGCAACCACAGATTATAAAGAGTCTGCTTTAGCTTCCAAACACTCTTTTGGCACAGTGAATAGACTAGCTTTTGAAAAGTAAAAATCTGACAATTTACGACAATTCAGACTTTCATTTTATTCTCAGGTAGGTCAGAAACTGACGATCACCAAGAGGTTTTCTTAATCTTCCAAACACTCGTTTCGCCCTGCTGAGTAGACTCAGTTTTCAATTGTAAATGTCCGATAATTTAAACAATTCAACTTCTGCATATTATACTCTTCAAGGAAAGATCAGCAAGAGTCACTTTGAGCTTCCAAACGATATATCGCCATGCTAAATACGCTTACTTCTTCTTCTATAACATTTTAACTCTACTGAACGGATTAACTTTTCTATTGTAAATATGTGACAATTTTCGACAATTGCGTACCTTTATTTTATTCTTAGATGTTACGTAATTCACGATCTACATGAGTTCGCTACATCTTCGAAAGAATCACATCGCCTTACTGAATGGACTCACTTTTCAATTGTAAATACGTAACGATTTAAAGATCTCCGTTGTTTCATTTTATTCTTAAATATGTCAGTAACTATCGTTTCGCACGAGTGTGCTCAAACCTTGAAACAATCTATTCGACTTTCTGAATGGCTTCATTGTTCAATTATTAAAATACGACAATTTACTACCATTTCATTCTTAAATTCGTTACTAATTAATGATCAATAAATCCTCCATGTACATCTTCCACATCCTGGAGTCATGTAAATCCTCCAAGAACTGCTTTTGCCTAACTGAATGGTCTCACTTTCCAATTCTTAATATTTAACTACAGAGGACAACTCGATTCTATTATTTTATTCTTAAATAATTCAGTAACTAACGACCATGAGAATCTATATCAACCTCCAAACTCTCCTTTAACTTTACTGAATGCACACGCTTTTCAATTGTAAATATTTGACAACTAACGACAACTACATCCTCGGCATATGTATTCGAATAACTCATAACTGCAAACATATGACAAATTACGACAATTCCATTATTTCATTTTATTCTTAAGTATGTCTGTAACTAACGATCAGCAAGAGTTTACTTCAGCTTAGAAACATTCTCTTGTCGCTACTGAATAGACTCACTTTTCAATTTTAAGTATCTGACTAGTCACGAGAGTTTCGTTCCTTCATTTTATTCTTAAATATGTGTGTAACTAATGACCAGGAAGTCTGTTTTAGCTTCCAAACACTCCATTTGCCCTGGTGTGTGGTCCCACTTTTCAATTGTAAAAATCTGATTAATGTGTGTGTGTGTGTTTTTTTTTTTACTTTGTTCCTCATTATGCCATCAACTAGCGATCGCCAACAGTGTGCATCACCTACCAACCACACTTTTCGCCTTAGTGAAAACACTTAATTTTCAGTGTAGCATATGTGACAATTAACGTCAATATCCATTCTCTAATTTTTTTCTAAGACACTTTAGCCACAAACATCAGCAAGAGTCTGCTTTATTTACGAATGACACCTTTCACCCTACTCAATGGACTCACTTACCAAATTTAAACATGTGACAATTGAAGACTGTTCCTTTCATTCATTTATTTCCTACATGTGTCAGTAGTTAATGGTCAATATCAACCTGCTTGATATTCCAAATACTTCTTTCACCTTACTAAATGAACTCACTGACTAATTATAAATATCTGGCAAATTACGACAATTCCATTATTTCATTTCATTCTAATATATTTACTCAATAATTGATTAACAAATTTTTACTTCAGCTTCCAAACTCCCCTTATGTTCTGCATAATTTATTCACTTTTTAATCGTAAGTATATGACAATTTATGATAATTACACTATTTCATTTGATTCTAAAAGAGCTTAATAATTTTCGATCATCAATAGTCGGCTTTATATAACGAAACACACCTTTCTCATTACTCAATGGACTTGGTTTTCAATAGTAAATATCTCACTATTTACGACTGTTTCGTCCTTTCGTTCTATATTTAGATATGACAGTAGCTAGCGATTAATAAGAGTCTAATTACTACAGCTTCCAAAGACTCCTTTCGCCCTTTATATTGGAATCACTCATCAATGTTAAATATATGACAAATTACGACAATTCCGTTTATTCATCTTATTCTTACATAAGTCTTGAACTAACACTCTGATAAGGCTGCTTCAGCTTTCAAACACCCGTTTCGCCCTGTGAATAGACAAACTTTTCAATAGTAAATATCTGATTTTGAAGACAACTCCGTTTTTCCTTTCATCTTAAATTTGTAAAAATCTGACATTTTAGGAACTCCGTTCTATCATTTTTAAATATATTAGTAACTAAAGATTATAAAGAGTCTGTTACGTCCTATAATGACTCCTTCAACCTCATTGAATGGCCCATTTTTCAATTGTAAATATTATACAATTTGCGACAATATCGTTCTTACATTTCATCCCTTTTAGCATGTTAATATCTACCGATCACCAAGAGTCTGCTTCATTTTCTAAACTCTCGCTTCTCCATACTGAACGAACTCAGTTTTAACTGTAAAAATCTGACAATTTACGAAACTCCGTTCTATCATTTTTAAATATATTAGGAATTAACGATTATAAAGAGTCTGTTACGTCCTATAATGTTTGCTTCAACCTTATTGAATGGCCAATTTTTCAATTGTAAATATTGGACAATATGCGACAATACCGTTCTTACATTTTGTTCATAAATACGTCACCAATTAATGTTTACCAAGAGTTCGAAACACATCTTTCGTTCAACTGGATGGACTCGCTTTTCAATAGTTTATGACAGAAAAGTTAAGAAAATTCGTTTCTTTCACTTGTATATTAATCAGTCAGTAACTAATGTTTATCATTACTTATTTCATCCTCCCAATTCTTTTTTTAACTACTTAATACAATAACTTTTTAGTTGTAAATAGCTAACAATTTACAACAATCCCGTTATCAAATTTATAATTAGATAACGATCAGATCAATCGATGGATCAATCAGAACGATCAAAAAACGATAACGATGGGCAAACAACGATCAGAAAGAGTTTTGTTCATATCCCAAACACTACGCTCCCCATACTCATTAGAATAACTTTTCATTGTAATATTTGACAACCTACGACAATTCCGTTCTTTCATTTTATTCTTAATAGTGCGTTTAACCATGGATCACCAAGAGCAAACTTCAGCATCCCTCCAGTCCTCTCGCCTTACTGAATGAACTCACTTTTCAATTGTAAATATCTGTAATAAACGGCAATTTCGTTCTTTAATTTTCTTCCTAAATATGTGAGCAATTAACGACCAACAAGGGTCTAAACACTTCAACTTTCAAAAACTCATTTCGCCATATGAGTTGGAATCAGTTTTCAATTGTAAATAACGTGTAAAATACTACAATTCCGTTTATTCATTTTGCTGTTATATATATAAGAAACCAACAACGAACGCTTCATTTTCCAAACATACCTTTCGCCTTACTGAATGGACTCACTTTTCTGTTGTAAATATCCGTTAATTAACGACAATTTAATCTCTTTTAGTTCTTACATATATTAAAAATTTACAAAGACCAAGAGAGTACGTCAGGTTCCAAATATGTCAGTAACTAACGCTCAGCGAGAGTCTGGTACCTCTTTGAAAACTCATCTTTGCCCCTACTGAATGAACTCACTTTTTAATTGTAATTTTTGACAGTTTACGACAATTAAGTTCATTTTATTTTTAAATATGTAGTAATCTAGAGGCCAACAAGTCTGCGTCAGCGTCCAAGCACTTGTTTCACGTAATTGAATGGACTGAGTTTTCAAATGTATATATCTGCTTATTTACGCCTAATCCATTCTTGCATTACACTCTTAAATATGTCGGAGACTACCGATAGGCAAGATTGTGCTTCAGATACCAAACTCTCCTATTGTCGTACCGAAGTGTCTCGCTTTTCAATAGTAAATATGTCAAACTAACGTTCAACAGGAGTGTACTTCGCTTCTAAACAGATCTTTAGCCTTACTGAACGCCCTAACTTTTCTATTGTAAATATCTGAAAATTTACGACACTTCCATTCTTTTATTTCATTCTTAAACATGTCGGTTACCAACGATCAGCAAGAGTCTAATTCACCTTCCGAACACTCCTTTCGCCCTATATAAAGGACTGACTTTCAATTGAAAATGTCGGACAACTTACGAAAATTCCCTTCTTTCATTTCATTCTTAAATCTCAGTAACTAACGATTTACAAATGTCTGCGACATCTTTGAAACAGTCTTTTTTCATACTCAATGACCACACTTTACAATTATAAATATCAGACGGTTTACATTTCCGAAGTTTCATTTCATTCTTAAATATATAGACAACTGCCGATCAGCAAGGGTCTACTTCATCTTCCAAACACTCCTTTCACCCTGCCTAGTTTACTAAATTATTAATTGCAAATATCGGATAAGTTTGTTCTTTCATTTTATTTTTAAGTATACATACAACTAGGGATCGCCAACACTCTGCATCAACTTGTAAGCACTCCCTTTGCCATATTGAATGGACTTAATTTTCGATTATAAATATCCGCCAAATTAATACTATTCTGATATTTCAACTCATTCTTAAACATGTCGACAGCTACGAGTGCGCTTCAGCTGACAAACTCCACTTTGGAACTATTAAATAGGTTTATATTTCAATTGTAAAAATTTCACCAATTCCATTACTACAATTCCATTATTTCGTATTATTCAAAAATAGTTCAGTAACTAACGATTATTAAAAGTCTGACTTATATACCAAAAATACACTTTTCGCCTTATTCAGTGCACTAAATTTTAAGTTTTAAATATCTGACATTTAACGTGTGTTCCATTCTCTCATTTTAGTCGTCAATAAGACAGTCACTAACCATCAGCTATATTCTCCTTGATTTTCCAAACACTCCCTTTGTTCCGCTAAATCTATTCATTTTTCAAATGAAATGAGAGACAATTTACGACAATTTCGTTTTTTGAATCTATTCTTAAAAATGTCAGAAAATAACGAACATCAAGAGTCTGCTTTATTAACCAAACCATAGCTTTCGTCCTATATAATGAACCAACTATTCAATTTTGGATATCTGACAATTTAAGTTTTCCGTATTCTCATCTTATTCTTAAATCTTTCACTAATGCAAGATTAGCAACACTCCTGAATCTTCCAAACACTCCTTTCACTCGTTGAATTGAATCACTATTAAATAGTGAATAACAGAGAATTAACGACAATTACGTTCTTTCGTTTTATTCTTCAATATATCTTCATCCAAGGATCTGCAAGAGTCTTCTTCAGATTTTAAACCCTCCTTTTGGGCTTACTGGATGTACTCTCTTATCAATTGTTAATATCTGATAATTTTGTTCAATAAAGTTCTTTCATTCTATTCACAAATATATCAGTAACTAATATTGAGGGAAAGTCTGCTTGGTGTTCTTACACGTATTTCGCCCTACTGAATGGTGTCACTTTGTATCTGTAAAAAGCCGACAATTCACGGCACTTCCGTTATTTTATTATATTCCTAACAATTTCCTATAATATTTTATTATATTGTAAGTATGTCAGTTAATCTTCCAAACACTCCTTTCGTCCTACTAAATGAATAAACTTTTCAAGTTATAATAACTGATTACGACTATTTCTTTATTACATTTATTCATAAATAAGTCTTAAACTAACGGTGAACGAGAGTCTGTTCCTCTCTCCAAATACTTTTTTCGCCCTGCTAAAAGGGATAACTTTTAAATTGTAATCATAAGACAATTTACGGTTGACCCGCATTTAATTTTATTCCTAAATATGTCAATAACTAACGATTAACAAGAGCTTGCTTCATATTCGAAACACTCCCTTTGTGTTACTGGATGGATTCATTTACCAATTCTAAATATTGGACAAATTACGAATATACCATTATTTCATTTCATTATCAAATTTCTCGGCAACTACCAATTTGCAAGAGTTTATTATTAATCTAAATATTATATATCTGAAAAATTACAACTACTCCATTTTTCTCATTTTGTTCCAAACACTCCTTTCGCTTTATTAAATGGACTCCCTTACAAGTTGTAAATATCTGACAATTTACAATAATAAGTAACGACCACGAAGAGACAACTCGAGCTTCAAAACACTTCTTTTAACATCGTGAATGGACACTCTTTAATTCTATATCTCTTTATAATTTAAAAAAAATCCGCTCAAACACTTCTAACGCCTTTTTCAATGGCCTCACTATTGAATTGTAAATATATGACTTTTTATGACAATTTCGTTCTTTGATTTTTTCTTAAATACGTCAGTAACGAATAATCAGTAAGAGACTGATCTTGCAAATAGTACCTTCGTACTACTGAATAGACACCGTTCTATCAATTTATGCTTAATAGTATCAGTGTCTTTCGATGAGCAAAAGCCTACTTGAGCTCCCAAACACACCTTTCGTTCTACTGAATGTCGCCAATGTCCAATTGTAATAATCTGACAATTTACGGCAATACCGTTCTTCCATTTTATTGTAAAAATGTCAATCCCTAACGATCAGCAAGAGTCTCCTACATATTTGAAACACTCCCTTCACCATACGTAATGTCCTCAATGTTCAATCGTAAAAATCTGATATATTAAGACAATTCCTTAACTTCATTGTATTTTTAAGTTTCTCAGTAAGTAACCATCAGCAAGTCTTTACTGTAACTTCAAAATATTCCTTTGGTCCCTTTTCAATTGTAAATATGTGACACGACGACAATGCCATTATTTTCTTCTATTTTTAAAATAGTTAATAAATAACAAGCATTAAGGCGCACGCTTTCCGCTTTAGTCAGTGGATTAACTTTTCAATTTCAAATATCCCACATATTCATTTGTTCAGTTGTCTCATTTTATACATAAATATGTCAGTAAGTTTCGATCAACAAAAGTCCGCTACATCCTGCAAATACTCAATTGGGCATACTGAATTCACTCTCTTTCTAGTTGTAAATATGTGACAGTTTACGATTATTAAATTCTTTCACTTTATTCTTAAATATATCTGTTACAAACATACAGTAAGTGTTGTCTTCAGGTTCTAAAAAGTTCTTTCGACCTATTGAGTAGGTTCGCTTTTCAATTGCAAATATGATACACACTACCACATTTGCAGTTTTTGAAGTTCATTCTTAAAAATGTCTTTACCCATTGATACAAAGAGTCTGCTTCAGCTCCAAACACTCTCTTCTGCCTACTAAATCAACTAATTTTTCAATTGTTAATACCTGTCATTTTAAGACAGTTCAATTCTTTCTTTTTTTCATAAATACGTCAGTAGCTACGTCAGCTAGAGCATGCTTCGTTCTTTGAAAATCTCGTTTCAAACTATTGAGTGGACACTCTTTTCCATTGTAAATACATGACAATTTCGAAAATTCTGTTGTTTTATTTTGTTCCTAAATTTGTCAGAAACAAACGTTTTTCAGCTTCGAACACTCCTTTCACGTTACTGAGTGCCTCAATTTTTAATTTTAAATATATGACAAAATACAATTCCATTCTTCGATTTTATTCTCAAATATCTCTTAAACTAACGATCTGCAAATATCTGCGTCATTTTCACAGGCAATCCTTGCGATTCTATATTTAATTTTAAAATGTAATTATGTGACAATGTTTTATTCCACGACTACGTTATTTCATTTTAAATTAAAAATTTCAGTAACTAATGTTCAACAAGCGTCTGCTTCATCTTCCAAGCACTCCTTTCGCCGTCTGAATGGACGCACTTACCATTTGTAAATATGTGAGAAACTACTACATATCCATTGTTTCATTTCATTCCTAAATAAGAAGGCAACTACTGATTAGCAAAAATGTACTACAGCTTACAAAGTCTCCTTTCGCCCTAATGAATCTATTCGCTTTTCAATTCTAGATATCTTACAATTGAAGTCAATTCCATTATTTCATTAGTCCTAAAATAGTTCATCACGAACGACCACTAAGAGTCAGCTATGTAAACCAAAACACACCTTTCCCACTAGATAATGGACTTAGTTTTCTATAGTAAATATTTGACCATTTATGACTGTTCGGTTCTTTGATTTTAGTCTTAAATATGTTAGTAACTAGCAATCAAAAAGATTCTAATTACTACAGCTTCCAAACATATCTTTCGTCCTCTATATTGTAATCAATCATCAATTTTAAATACCTTTCAATTTACGACAATTATACTTATTCATTTTATTCTTAAAAAAGTCTGCGTGAGTCTGGTTAAGTCTAACATCTGCATGAGTCTGCTTCAAATTCCATACACACCTTCCCCACACTCTATCGACTTACTTTTCGTTTATACTATCCGATAAATACGACAATTACGTTCTTTGGTTTTATTCTTATGTATGTCTTCAAACAAGGATCACCAAGATTCTGCTTCAGCTTTCAAACAATCCTTTCGACCTACTGCATTGAATCACTTTTCAATTGATAATATCTGACAATTTACGACAGTTCCGTTCTTTCATTCTGTTCACTAATATGTGAGTAACTATCTATCAGCAAAGGCCTTATCGACCTTCTGAATAGAGTCAGATTCAACTGTAAATATCAGAAATTTTTCGAGAATTTCGTTCTTTCATTTTAATCTTAAATATATCTACAACTAGGGATAGGCAATAATCTCCATCAGCCTTCACGCACTCCTTTCGACCTATTGCACTAACTCATTTTTGAATTATAAATATGTTATAATTTTCGATATTTCCATTCTTTGACTTCAATCTTATTATGTCGGCAACTACCTATCAGCGAGTGTTAAATTCAGATTCCAAAAAACTGTTTCGCCAAAGTGAATAGATTCGCTTTTCAATTGTAGATATTTGAGAATTTACAATTCCATTCTTACATTTCATTTTTAAATATGTCGGGAAATACCGATCATCAAGAGTCTGCTACATCTTCTAAACATTCCCTTCACTTACTCAAAATCTGACTTTCCAATTGTTAATATCTAACAATCAATGACAATTTCGTTCTTGCATTTTATTCTTAAATGTGTCAGTAGCTAACGGTCTGTAAAAGAATGCTTGAGCTTCCACACTCCTTTCGCCTTGCTGGATGGAATTAGTTTTCAATTGTAAATATTTGGAATTTACGAGAACTTCTTTCTTCCATTTTATATTAGAATATGTAATAACTTAACGATTACAAAGAGTCTATTACATTTTGCTGTATATCTATTTAAATGTTAATGACAGACAAATTACAAGAAGTCCGTTCTTTGACCTGTATTTAAATACGACAGTAGCTAATGTTGATACTCTATTTCCTCTTCGCAACTCTTCTTTAGCTTTATTAAATAGAACAACTTTTCAACAGTAAATAGCTAACAATGTACGACAATTCCGTTAATTCATTTTATTCTTAAATATGTCAGTAGAAACGATCTGCAGGAATCTGCATCACCTTCCCCACTCCTTTCCCCCTTTTTTCTGATCACACTTCTCAATTCTAAATATCTGACAATTTACGACAACTCTGTTATTTCATATTAAACTTAAATCTGTCAATAACAAACGATCAGGAAGAGCCTATTTCAGGTTTCAAATTCTCCTTCGTCCTACTGTTTGGAATCTCTTTTCATTTTAAAATATCTGAATTTTTGGACAATTCCGTTCTTTCATTTGATAGTTAAATATGTCAATGTGGGCCTGCTTCACATTCGATATACTCCGTTCGCCTTACCCAGTGGACTCATTTACCAACTGTATATATCCGACAAATTACGACGTTTACAATTTCTCAATTCATTCACAAATATCTCGGCAACAACTGATCAGGAAGAGACCTACTGAAGAGACTTGCTTTTCAATAGTAAATTTCTGACAAATTAAGACAATTCCGTAATTTCATTTTCTTCTTAAATATGTAAGAAACTATCGATCAATAAGACTCTGCCTCATCTTCCGAACACTTCTTTCGCTTTATGCAATGGACACCGTTACCAACTATAATATCTGACAATTTACCATAATTACATTCTTTTTTCCCTAAATATGTAATCTAACAATGAGCGAGAGTTTACTTAATATTCGTAAGACTCCTTCCGTCCTGATAAGTAACTCATTTTTCATTTGTAAATATCTGACAACGAATGACAATTCCGGTCTTTTAATTTATTCTCAATTATCTCACTAAATAAGGATCAGCAAATGTCTACTCCAGCTTTGAAACACTCCTTTCTCCTTATTGAATGGACACTTAAAATCCACTTTTTTTTTATATAATTTACTAATATCTCGTTCTTTCATTTCTTTCTGAAATGTGTCAGACAACACTGATCAGCAAGAGTTTACCACAATTTCTAAACACTCCATTTACCCTACTGAATAGACACGCCCTTCTCTTGTTATTATCTAAGAATTTACTACAATTGCATTATATCATATTATTCTAAGGTAGTTCGGTAAGTAACGATGATCAAGAGTCTGTTCTATATATATTTAAAAAAAATTCATCTTTCGCCCGACTCAAAGTTCTATATCTTCAATTGTAAGTACCTGATAATTTTACTGTGTACAATTTTCTAATTTTAACTTTACATATGTCAGTAACTAACCATCAGCAACTGTCTACTTCTGGTTGCAAACATTTTTTTCGCCCTACTGAACAGCCTAACTTTGATATTGTGAATATTTGACAATATACAAGAATAGCATTCTTTAATTTTATTCTATAATATAACTGAAACTAGCGATCTGGAAAGTCTGTTTCAAATTCCAAACACTACTTTCCGTTTCTTAAAAAGGCTCTTTTCAATTGTAAATATCTTAGAAAGTGCGACAATCTAGTTATATAATTTTAAACTTAAATATGTTAGTAACTAACGATCAACAAGAGTCTATTTCAGCTTGCAACACTATCCTCGCCTTAGTGAATTTAATTGTTTTCCTCTTCAAAATATCTGGCAATTAACGATTATTTCGTTCTTATGTTTTATTCTTAAATATCGCAGTAATAACGATCAGCAGGAATCGACGTCATTTTTGAACAACTTCAAATCACTTCCAATTTGTAAAATTGTAAAATTTTTACCAAAAAATTGTAAAAACCGACAATATACAAAAATCCGTTCTTTCATTTTATTCTTAAATTAGTCAGTAAACAATTCCCTCCAAAGGTCTCTTTTATCTTCCAAAAACTTTTTCCGCCCTAATGAATAGACACGTTTGAATATTAACTGTATGGCTATCTACTACAATTCCGTTCTTTTATTATATTCTTAAATACATCTGTAAGTAATATTCAGGTAGCGTCTGCTTTATCTTGCAAACACTTCTTTCGCTCTGATAAATAGACTCATTTTTCCCATGGAAATATCTCACATTGTATGACAATTCCGTTTTTTCAATTTATTCGTGTAAGGTCTTAATTTATGTATGTGTAATTTATGGTCAAGTAGAGTTTAGTTCGGCATCGTAACACATCTTTCGTGCTATAGAATGGAATAACTTTACACTTAAAAATGTCTGAATATTTACGTCTATTCCGATCTTTCATTTATTCTTATAAATGTCGACTACTTAGGGTAACAAGAGCATACTTCAGCTTCCAAACGCTCCTCTCTCCCGGCTTAATAGACTCGTTTTTCAATTGTAAACATCAAATTTTTCGATAATTGCGCCTTTTTATTTTATTTTTAAATTTTCCAGTAACTAAAGGTCAGTAACAGGTTGCTTGATCTTTCTAACAAACCTCTCGCCCTACTGAATGGAGTCACTTTTCTTTTTTAAATATCTGACAATTTACAAAAATTTGGACCTTTCCTTTTATTCCTATACATGTCAATAACAAACGATTGGCAAACCCTGATTCATATTCTCAAGTTTGTTATCTCAAAACTAAAAAGAGAAATCGCAAAAGAATAGAAAACAAAAAGAAACCAGAAATCAACAGAAAATAGTGAACCATATCGTAAGAGGAGAAATGAAAGTAGGGGAAATGTAATTCCACCGGTTTATATTTCTTGTAATTCTGGGAAAGGGGTTGGAAGAAACTGTCACTTACATTTGTCAAAAATCTTAAGGAAATGGCTTAATAATTACAGGATATATTTCTGCTTTCTAAAATTTCCGGAGTAGACGGTAGCAATAGAGACTACATACCACATACAGTGCTTATGGATATATGAAAGTAGGTACAGAATTTTTAAAACGGAGAACAGATCATTAAACGAAACCGAAAGTCAAGATGATGATGTTTTAGAATCTCGGGTATTTTGCTGAAATCACAGTTCACTTGGAATGTAAAATAGAAACTGCTCATTTCATTTTCAATTTGTCAGAGCTGCACAGTCTATATGAAAGCAAATTGAGAGCGGTAGGTTTATCAAAAGCAGTGAATAAAACAAGACTAAAGAACAAAATTCTCATTCATTTTATTTCTGATTTACTAAACAATGATGGCAAAATATGTCATTAGTATTTAAAGAAAGGCCGCTAGAAATTACTCAAGGATTTAATTTCTAAACGATCAAATGAAGAGAGATTTTTGCCTTCTCAATGTGTTCAAAGTCTTTAAGAAGAAATATGATAAACTGCCAGTGCCAAACATTTTAAGAATACTTTACAGAAAACTGTCAAGATGTAAGTATTCCAGAATGTCTAAAGAATTTCGTTTAATTGCTGCTGTATGGATCTAACATAGAAAAAATTTCTATAACATATTCTCAGACTGCCCTAACAATAAGACAATTAATATATTTTAATTTTAAGAACAGAAGATTAGCACCACGAAAAAAAGGCACAACATATCTCATGAACCGCAGCTACCACTGTACATAGGTTTACAGGTTCACACTCTTACTCGCTAGAAAAAGATTGTCAGTAATTTACATAACTTAGACATTTTTGTAACATATAATCGTGTGAACCAAATTGAAGATCAGATAGCAGCAGTGACATGCAGACGTTACAAATGAGATAGTCTTGTGTGTCCCTTTCCATTAATGATTAATGCGTACACCGTCGGTGCATTGGACAATTTAGACCACAACACATCAACTTCTTCGACAGGATCTCTCCATGGAACAAGTATTAGTGTATTCCAATTGCCTTCCAATTCCAACTCTGGATAACCCCCAATGCGAATTGGAATTTCTTCATCAGTATATTACTTATTCCAATACAAAAATTCCAACAGTGGCGGGAAGGAATGATATAAAAAAGATATGTTTTCATATTGGGAATTGGAACTTCTAATTTTGATATTTGTTAGAGCTGGCCGACAAAGTAACTTCCTATTATATGGAACTGTGTTGGAGCGTCTTCTGCCTCTATCTGTGCATCTCAGGGACATGAAGGAGTCTAAATGAAGGAAAAGCAGAATTTAAGAGAACTGGGTGTTTTCAAAGAATATCCAAAAGTTTTGTTTCATGCCGTTCGACCAAAATAACGCAAGTGTTAGAGACTCCAGTGGAGCCATTAACTAAAAATCCATATGCTTTTCAACGATGGATGCTCACTGCTCCTGAGTTATGCAGACCCACAAAAGAATTTGAAGATGCTGCACACATTGAGGAAATAATTAACGAAAATTATGTTGGAAGTGATATGTTTTAAGAATCTTTGTCAAACATTGCATGACACAATATCTGCTGCAGCAAATCCTATTTTAGATACGTAACAGGTAATGAATCTATCATCGCATGCGTATGCCTTACAGGATCTTCAGAAACTGTTCCAGACTTTGTTAACCTAACAGAAGATAAATTAATTGAGAAATGATTACAGTTTGTTTAGTGGGCTGTATATATCATGCAAACCGCGTGAGAATGATCTGCAAGACTTTTTTCTCATGAAAATCGTAGTTGGCTATTATCATTGATCAGGAGAAACTTTTACTGTCGTCAAAGAAGTCTGAACCATTGAATATTTTCAAGTCCAGAAAACTTCGGCTGAACAAAAGAAGGTGGATCGTGGAAGTCCTTATGGATGGCCAAACCAGAAGTTTCTAAAAGTTCAAGAGAATTGCTCAAGTATGGCCGCAAAGCTCTTCCTCCTTGCTCAAAACAATGCGTATGTCCAACGAATGGTGTTCAATATACATATCTTTGCTTCTGCGGAAGCTCCTGTGATGAACAGCAATGTGACTAAGAAGTTTTTTTTTTCTTTGTGGAATAGGCGATTGCATGTTATCAATTTTTGTCATTTTGTTAGCATTTTGTTTTGAAATATTCAGTTTTTCAATTATTACGTTTGAAAGAGTTAAATTTAAAAATTGACATATATGCATAGACGTATTTATGATGTTGCTTTTTAGTGTCTGACATAATATAATTTATATGAACAGTATAATGATCTTTTAATAACAATTGCAATAATGTAAATAATATTGATTTGAATAACAATTTACAAAAGTGGAGAAAAAAATATTAATTTGCAGTTTCCAAGCATGCTTGTTATCACATAGCAGCAAGATTCGTCTAGTTGACTCTGCACATTCTTCGTATTCTATTGTACTGATTTCTTAATTTAACTATATTTCGGTTATTTTTCATCACATTTTAACGTAATATACATCACATTGAAGCTCTTTCTATGCTCTTTCAAATGTTATAGGGTACATGCTTTAATAAAATGGACCATTTTGGAGAAAAATGCATTTATTTGTAAATATGTTTCATAAAATCTTAAATATTTATAATTTTATAGTTTCTATCACATTTCCTTGTCTTCATTACTGTTATAATCGATTACATTCGAGCTTAACATGTAATTTAGAATAAGAATCATCAAAATCAGAACATTGGTTACCGAGATAATGATCTTTTAAGAGAACATTACATAAAATCTAATATGGCGGCATATTTGAAATTGGCGGCCAGAAAATTTTGGCACCCGACCCTAGAACGAATTGAATACCGAAGTACTTTCAGTCTGCCAAGTTTCATACTTGTGTCCGGTCTCTCACAATCTGAGCCTTTTTTGTTGTTAAGAGTCCAGACTAATAGTAATTGTCTGACAATTGGCGAGATTCTGGTTCTTTGATTTTATTAAATATGTTGGCAACTAACGACCAGCTAGCTGGCTTCATTTTGCAAATTCTCTTTTCACCTACTGAACATCTGACAGTCTAAATAATACCAATCTTTCAAGTTGTTCTTAAATGTATAAGTAACTAACGATAAGCAAGAGTCTGCATCGTTTTTGAAACCCTCCCTTCGAAATTCCGTATTTCGTCAGAGTTCAATTTTAAAAATCCGATTTTAGCTGCTTCATCTTCAAAACACTACTTTCGCCCTTGCGACTGGACTCAATTACAATTTTAGAAATCTGACTAATTAAAGCAATTTCATTTTTTCACTTTGTTTAAGAAAATGTAACTAACGATCAGTACGAGTGTACTACACGTTTCACACTCATTACTTTCTTGTATATGTATTCACCTTTCAATTGTAAATATCTGAAAAATGACGTCAATTCCGTTCTTTCATCTATCCCTAAATATATTAGTAACTAATAATCACCGCTTCTGCTTACACATCGAAACACTCCTTTCGCCCTTTTGAATGGACTCAGTTTTCAATTGCAAATATGACAATTTACGACCATTCCCTTTTTGATTTTTTTAAAAATATAGTCCGGTACTAGCGATTAGGAAGTCTGTTGCATCTTCAAAACATTCCCTTCGTTATAATGAAGTGACTCGCTTTTCAATTGTAAATATCTTACCATTTAAGTCAATAACGTTGTTTCATTTATTCTTCAATATGTCAGTATCTAACAATCAGCAAGATTCTGCTTCATCTTCCAAACACGCCCTTCGTTTTACTGAAAGGACGCACTTTTCCACTGTAAACAATAAACAATTTACGAAAATTCCAAGTTTTCCTTTTATTATAAATGTTTGTCAGTAACTAACGATCATCAGAATCTATCTCAGCTCCACACTCTCTTTTCGACTTAAAGGATATCTTCTGTTTTCAATTGTAAATATCCGAGAATATACGACGAATCTGTAGTTTCTCTTTACTCTTAAATATGTCTTCATGCAAAGATCACCAAGAGACTGCCTTAGCTTTCAAAAACATCTTTCGGCCTAGTGATACACTCGCTTTTCAATTGTAAATATCTTTCAATTTAAATAAATGCGAAGTTCGAATTTATTGTAAATATGTCGGTAAGTAACGTTCATGGAAGTCTAGTTCATCTTCCAAACTCTCCTCTTGCCCTACTGAATAGAAGAACATTTCAATTGGAAATATCTGACATTTACTACATTATTTCTTTCATTTTCTTTCTAAAATATCTCAATAACTTACAATAAGCATGTCTCCTAAATCTGCTACATCTTCCAAACATTGGTTTGGCACTACTGAAACAACATACTTTTCAACTTGAAATATTTCGTAATTTAAGGAAATTACCCTCTTTCATTCTATTCTAAATAATGTTTCAACTAGCGTTCAGTAAGATTCAACTTCAGCTGATAAATACTGATCTCACCCTAGTGAATTGCTCTAACTTTTAAATGGTAAATATCTGATAATTTACAACAATTTCGATTCTTCATTTTTTCTTTAAATATGTTGGTAACTAACGATCAGCCAGTGTGCTTCATCTTCCAATCCCTGCTTTCGCCCTACTGAATGGACGCACCTTTCCATACTAAACATCAGACAATTTAGGAAAATTCCCTTTTTTCATGTTATTGTAAAGTATGTCAAAAACTAACGATCAAGAGTCTATCTTAGGATGCAGGCACTCCTTTCGCTTCACTGCATGAACTGTTTCTAAATTCTTAATATCTGACTATATATAAAAATTCCGTGTTTTTTATACCTAAATATGTCTCCCAATAATAATCAGCAGGAGTCGGCTTCTACATTGAAATACCCCTTCGTTTTACTGAATGAACTCACTTTTCAATTGTAAAAATCTGACAATTTACAACAATTCGCTTGTTTCATTTTATTCTTAAATATCCCAGTATCTAACGACCAAAAAGGTTTTCTACATCTTCAACTAATTTTTCCCTATTGAATGGAGTCAATTTCATTCTTAAGCGTCAGACAATTTACGACTATTATATTCTCTAATTTTATCCTTCATAATGTTGGCCACTAACTATCATCAGAGTATATTTTAGTTTCCAAACTCTCCTTTCGCTCTATTAAATCTATTTGCTTTACTATTGTAACTGTATGACAATTGGCGACTGTCTGGTAGTTGATTTTAATCCTAAGAATGTTGGCAACTAACATCAGCTAGCTTGCTTCATTTTACAAACTCTCTTTTTGCCTACTGAACATCTGACAGTCTAAACAATTCCATTCTTCCTTTTAGTACCTAAATGTGTAAGTAACTGACGATCAGCAAGAGGCCTCCTACGTCTCTGAAACACTCCCTTTGAAATTCCGAATTGCGTCACTGTTCAATTCTAAAAATCCGACGAATTACGACAATTTAATTGGTTCATTTATTTTAAATTCGTCAGTAAATAATAATAAACAAGGCACTCCTACATCTTGCAAAAACCTCTTTTGCCTTTCTAAATGGATTTGCTTTTCAATTGGTAATATCGGAAAATTTACGTCGTTTCCATTGTTTCATTTTATACTTGAATGAATCTTAACTACGTCACTAGGATAAGATCACCAAGAGCTGCTTCATCTTCAAAACAGTGCTTTGGTTTTTGGGACTGGACTCACATTACAATTTTGAATATGACTAATTAAAGGAACTCTACTCTATCATTTTGTTTAAAATCTAACACGATCAGCAAGAGTCTACTACAGGGTTGAAGATTCATTACTTTCTGCTATGTACTCACAATTCAATTGCAAATATCTGACAGTTGAAGTCAAATCCGTTCTTTCATCTGTCCTTAAATATATTAGCAACAATCAATCACTAGGCCGCCGCTTGGAAACACTCCCTTTGCCCTATTGAATGGACTCACTTTTCAATTGCAAATATGACAATTTACGACCATTCCGTTTTTCATTCTTTTAAATATAGTCCGGTACTAGCGATTAGGAAGAGTCTGTTCGATCTTCAAAACAGTCACTTCGTTATACTGAATGGACTCATTTATCTATTGTAAATATGTAGCAATTTACTTCAATTACTTTGTTTCATTTATTCTTTAATATATCAGTATCTAACATTCAGCAAGATTCTGCTTCATCTTCCAAACAGCCTATCGCCCTACTGAATGGACGCACTTTACCACTGTAAACATAAAACAATTATTGAAAATTTCGAGTTTTCATTTTATTGTAAAGTTTGTCAATAACTAATGATCATGAGAGTCTATCTCAGCTTCCACGCTTTTTTCCGCCTTACTGGATAGCCTCTCCTTTGAATTTTAAATATCTAAGAATATACGACGAATCTATTCTTACACTTTATTTTGTTAAATATATTTCCAGCTAACAATCAGCAACAATAGACATCAACATCCATACAATCCTTTCGCCTTACTGAGTGGACCCAGTATTGTACTGTAAATATAAGACAATATAAGAAAATTTCGATTTTTCATTTTCCTTAAATATGGCAGTAACTACCGATCACCTAGAGTCTGCTTCAACTTAGAAACCTTCCCTCCGCCTGGGCTCACTTCTGAATTGTAAATATCTGACAATTAAGAATTCCGTTCTTTCATTTTATTCCTAAATATGTTTTCATCCTCAGATCACCATGAGACTGGCTAAGCTTTCTAAAAGCTCTTCCGGCCAAATGAATACTCTCCCTTTTCAATTGTAAACATCTGTCAATTTAAACAATTGCGTACCTTTATTTTATTGTTAAATATGTCAGCAACTAATGATCATGGAAGACTAGTTCATCTCCCAAACTCTCCTCTTGCCCTACGGAATAGAAGAAAATTTAAATTGTAAGATCTCACATTTACTACATTTCATTTTTTTCATTTTCTTCCTAAAATATGTCAATAACTAACAATAAGCATGTCTCCTAAATCTTCCATATATTAGTTTTTCACTACTGTAATAACTTACTTTTCAAAAGGAATATTTGGCAATTTAAGAAAATTAACTTCTTTCATTTTATTCTAAATAATGTCTTCACTTACCATTGAGTAAGATTCAACTTCAGTTAACAAATACTGATCTCACGCTAGTGAATGCACTACCTTGTAAATATCTAACAATTTACAGCAATTCCGTTCTTTAAGTTTATTCTTAAATATCTCCATACTGAATGCTCTCATTTTCTATTGTAAAAATCTCAATTTATTGCAATTGCGTTCCATTATTATTCTTAAATGTGTCAGTAACTGACAACCACCAAACGTACTTTTTCTTCTAAACACACCTTTCGTCCTACTCAAAAGACTCACTATTAAATTAAAAATATCTGTTAATCTACAATTCCGTTCTTTCATTTTATTCTTAAATATGTATTCAACTGACGATTTGCCAAAGTAGCCTACAGATTCCAAACCTTTTTTCGTCCTGCTAGATAAACTTGTTCTTTAATTTAGACAAATATATGTCAGTAACTAACGGTCTCCAAGAGTCTGCATCAGCTTCCGCACTTCTTTCGCCTTGTTGAGTGGACTCAATTTTCAATTGTGATTATCTGACAATTTACGACAATTCCGTTCTGTCATTTTATTCTTAAGTACGTAAGTAAGTAATAATCACCAAGAGTCTGACTCAACTTCCAAAAACTCGTTTGGCCTTACTGACTGTACTCACTCTTGAATTTAAGTATCTAACATTTAAAACAACTCCATTCCATCATCTTGTTGTGAATCTACTTCACCTTCATACATTCTGTCGTTCTACTGAATGGACTCACTTTTTAATTGTAAACATATGACAATGTATGTCAATTCCTTTCTTTCATACACTCTACGATACGTCAGTAATTAACGATCAGCTGCTAGAGAATCAAAACACTGCTTTCATTCTACTGAATGGACTCACTGTTTAAAATGCATATATGACAATTTACAACAATTCAGTTTATAATTTATTTAAAATAAGTTAGTGACTAACGAGCTGGAGGAGTCTTCTTCAACTTCCAAAAACTCCTTTCCTTCTCTTGAATGAAATCACTTTTCAGTTGTAAATGTCTAACAATCCACGTAAAATACATTATTTCATATATTCTAAAATATCTACATCTTAACGATGAGAAAGAGTCGCCTTCAACTTCGAAACTCCCCTTTCGCCCTACAGAATAGCCTCACTTTCAATTGTAAACATCTAACAATTTAAGACAATTCTAATTTTTTTGAATTCACACACACACACACGTATATATATATATATATATATATATATATATATATAGATAGATAGATAGATAGATAGATAGATATATAGATATAGATATATAGATATAGATATAGATATATAGATATATATAGATTAAACTAAACAGCAACAGTCTTACAAACAGTCACACATCGTCTTACAAACACACTTTCTGCCCTTCTAAAGAGACACTTTTTAAACGTAAATATGACGCATTGTAAACTAATTCAGTTCTTTCATTTTACTTTTAGAGAAGTCAGTATCTAATGATCAGCAAGAGTCTACTTCAGCTTCCAAACACCCTTTTGCCCTACTAAATGTAGGCACTTTTCAATGGAAAATCTCTGACAATTTAAACAATTTCTTTGTTTCATATTATTTTTAAATATCTCAGTAACTAACGATTAGCATGAGTCTGATTCATATTTCAACCGAGCCTCACGCCATATTGAGTGCTCTCACTTTTCAATTGTAAAAATCTGACTATTTACGACAATTCCGATCTTTCATTTATTCCTATATATATCGGGAACCACATTTTTCAAAGAGTGTCCTTTAGCTTCCAAACACTCTTTTGGCATAGTGAATAGACTAGCTTTTGAAATGTAAATATCTGACAATTTACGACAATTGCAGTCTATCGTTTTAGTATTAAATAGGTCAGAAACTAACGATCAGCAGGAGTTCTTCTTAATCTTCCAAACAATTGTTTCGCCCTGCTGAGTGGACTCACTTTTCAATTGTAAATGTCCGAAGATTGAAACAATTCAACTCCTCCATATTATACTCTTCAAGCAAAAATCAGCAAGAATCTAATTTTGCTTCCAAATACCATATCGCCATGCTAAATACACTCTCTTCATCTTCAGAAATATTTTTCGCCCTACTGAGCGGATTAACTTTTCTATTGTAAATATATCACAATTTTCGAAAATTGCGTTCCTTTCTTTAATTCTTAGATATTCCCGTAATTTACGGTCTACATGAGTTCGCTACATTTTCGAAACACTCTTACCTCCTTACTGAATGGACTCTCTTTTCGATTGTAAATACTTAACAATTTAAAGATCTCAGTTGTTTCATTTTATTCTTAAATATGTCAGTAACTAACGATCCGCATTAGTGTGCTTAATTTTTGAAACACTCTATTCGCCATATTGAAATGCTTAACTGTACAATTATTAAAATACGACGATTTAGTACCATTTCATTCATAAATTCGTTAGTAATTAATGATCAGCAAATCTCCTATTTTCATCTTCCACATCCTGTAGTCATGTAAATCCTCCAAGAACTGCTTTTGCCTTATTGAATGGTCTCATTTTCCAATTGTTAATATCTGACTGCTCAAGACAAATCCATTGTATTATTTTATTCTTAAATAGTTCAGTAACTAACTACCATGAGAGTATTTCAGCCTCCAATCTCTCTTTTGGCTTTACTAAATGAACACACTTTTCAATTGTAAATACTTGACAACTAACGAGAATCACACCCTCACCATATATATAATCGAATAACTCATAACTGTAAATACATGACAAATTACAATACCTTTCTTACATTTCATCGTTTTTAGCATGTCATTAACTACCGATCAACAAGGGTACGCTTTATTTTCTAAACTCTCGTTCCTCCAAACTGAACGAACCCAGTTTTAACTGTAAATATCTGACAATTTAAGAAAAATAAGTTCTTTCATTTTTAAATATATTAGTAACTAACGATTAGGAAAAGTCTGTTACTTCTTCAAATGACTCCTTCAGTTTTACTGAATGGCCCATTTTCCAATTGTAAATATTCGACAATTTGCGACAATAACGTTCTTTCATTTTGTTCTTAAATATGTCACTAATTAATGTTCACCAAGAGTTCGAACACTTCTATCCATCTACTGGATGGACTCACTTTTCAATTGTTTATGACGGACAAGATAAGAAAATTAGTTGTCAGTTACTAATGATAATCATTACCTATTTCATCCTCCCAACTCCTGTTTTACCTACTGAGTAGAACAAGGTTTTAGTTGTAAGTAGCTAAATATTTACAATTCCGTTAATCATTTTATTCTAGATATGTCGGCAAATAACGATCAGCAAGAGTTTTCTTCATCTTCCAAACATTTCGTTCCCCATACTGATTAGACACTTTTCACTGTAATATTTGAATACCTTTCTTTTATTTTAATCTTAATAGTGTGTTCAACCATGGATCACCAAGTTTCAGCATTCCTACAGTCCTTCGCCTTACTGAATGGACTCACTTCTCAATTGTAAATATCTCTAATATACGGCAATTTCGTTCTTTAATTTTCTTCCTAAATATGTGAGGTGCCTTCCATTTCAACTCAGGCAAAAAAATATAAAATTGTACCATCACCATCTCAGATATTGTTGAAACTTTTTTATAGCAACTAGACATGTTTTTAAGAGACCCATATTTTTTTGTTTTTTCGAAAAAAAATTTCCCGCCAAGTAATGGGCCATCAAAGACGGGGAGTACAATTTATGAATTGTAGAAGACATGGAAAATGGTCAACTTCGGAGCCTCACCATTCGGCTATGGAGACAGGTAGAGCTATAATTCTTGTTGTGGTATGTACATATGGATATAAATAAACTATATTTTATTATAGTTTGGTTTGCGCATGCGTATCTTTTTGTACATAAATTAACAAATGAACGTAAATTTATCTGAAAAGTCGAAGTTTGCGAATTTTTTTCGAGCACTTCCGGTTCGAATTTTAAAATTCTGTTTTCACGGTTGGTAAGACCTGGTTACCCGCTTTCTGAAAATAATTTTGTATCGCTTCTGTGTGCAACCGTTTTGTCGCAAAAAATTCGAGAAATTGTAAAATTTTCAAAAATCGCCATTTTTGGGCGCCATTTTCTCGAAAACACCATCTTTTAAAATTCTGAAATTTTGTCAGATGGTTCAACTTTACATGAATAATAAACACACCAAATACCATTCGCGACCAATGCTTCATAAATGAACTGCAGCCTTTTAAAGTTAGCGAAGTTTCGTTAACTTTGATGTCACAGTTAGCAACACTGGGAACGATATAAGTGCAACGATTTGATGATGTTTGTGGTTCACATTCATTAAATGAAGAATAAAAGGTTTTCTTGACTGTTTTTTTTCATTATTTTGATCAAGAAGGCTCTCAAATAGTAAAATGGGCCTCCCCCTACTCCTTTGTTTTCTTAAACCGAAATAATCTGAGGTGGAAATTACGATTACGAAACACACAAATTTTAAGTTTACTTGAAATGGCCATGCAATAAATTCTGATGATCTACAAAAAGCCTGAACTATTACCTCAATGATGATTTGGAATGCTCCAGATAAAGTCTCAATTATGTGCGATGTCATTACAGTGATCGAAAAAGGGCAAAAAGTTAAAAAAAAATCGAAACGTTTTCTTACGGGTTCCAAAGAAATTTACTGACTTTTTAAACAGAACAATCCCAACGTAAGAATGGGTCACTCGGAATTTTACAGTATTCGACTAAAGTGGGTCAGTCCGCAATCTGCGAGGGAAGTGTGTATGTGTTTGTGTGTGTGTATTGTGCAAATTTTAAGTTAGCTGCTACTGCGTTGCTACAAATCAAAGGTGCTGCCTGTATTGAAGCTGTCATGAGTGACCTATTTCCTTTAGTAGTATGATCCGTAGAAAATGACAACTGTCTTCTTCAAGAATGTGGTGAATGTCCTGGAGTGGAGGGAGTAAGTGTGGAATCTTTAATTATTGATCCTGATGAAAATGAAAGTGTTACGTATGCCATATGGGAAAACAATAATCTCGTTTAAAAAACTGACACTTTGTTTTCGTATCGTACATTGCTTGTTTAACTGTAAGAATTGTAATTCATGACTACATCAAGAATTAATTGCTACCGAAAAGCACCGTATAAAATTTCAAGATACAAATTCTATTTTACTTCATGTGGACTTCACTGAAAACTGGACTGTTATTCTGCAAAGTGAAATTCAGAGTTATCACCGGAATATGAAACACCTGACAGTTTTGTTGTAATAAACGACGATAAAACACACGATTCGGCTCATATACTCATAACCATAGACAAGATTCTAAAAATACTCGAAGAAAAGCGAAAATATACTTTATACAAAAAAGGTTTGAATACGAGAAAATAAGTGTCTACAATTTCCCAAACCGTGTCAGTGATTTCTGATGGCGCTGCATCCCACTTTAAAAATCGATTTAAGATGTTCGAGATGCAGACAGGTCCAATAAAGCAGTGGTTTTGCAGTGAAACCGGCCATGCATGGTCTCTGCGACGGTATTGAGGGGGGGGGAGGTCTAAAGAATGTGGCAACGTGACATAACCGTAGGCAAATACAGATACACAGTATTAAAACCGCAGAAGACAAAAAAATGAAATGAAATCTTACGATTATGCCGGTTAGGCTAAAGGAGACTGTGATTATGAGAAATGAATGAAATGCAGTAAGTGGGAGGAAACGGGATAACCCCAAGAAAACCCACGAGCACGATGTTTGTCCACCACAAAGCCCACACGGCACGATCTGGGATTGAACCAGGGACCCCAAGTACCGGAGATGCACGCTCTACCACTGAGCCACCGCGCCCCCACTAAAACCGCAGAAGAATTCGTGAGTATAGTGCAAGTACAAACTCCGGGTATTACTCTCGTTTTGTTGCCTGGAACTGAATTCGACGACTTCCGGAAGAAAAAAAGGGAAAGTATGCGACCGGTAACTGGTATTCAACGAAGTCATCTTTGGCTTTCGGAAAATGGCGAAGTTTTTATAGCAGTAATGGGTCACCATGAACTAACTTCATGCTTCCCCCAAAATCGAACTTCTGCAATTCAAAGTATAGATTTAAGAAATCTGCAAAAAGGAACTTTTGTTATATACATATATGTATGATAACCAGTGGTGCGTAGCAGAAATATTATGAATAAATCATGAATTACGTAAAGTTGAAGTGCTGTTTATGCTTCCACATGGACGTTCAGCATTTGTGACTATAGACAATGTGCTACGCAGAGGCGGATCCAGGACGGACTTCTGGAAGGGGAGGGGGGTATACTGCTACTTAGAGCTACGAGCTCCAAACTCTGAGATCGGTTTTATTTATATTTAAAATAAAAAAGTTTCTTCCCCCTAGATCCCTCCTGGACAAGTTGTGAGTGAGCCAACACCTATGGAGCACCTGCACGGTTACATGCTATTAGACACCAATCAAGCAAATGATTGGTTCATGTAAAAAATTTAAAAAAATCAGTCAAATTTTGTTTCCGAAGACCATTTTAGGTAAATGAACTTGAAATTTGTGCATTTCGCAATCGTAATTTCCACCTCAGATTATTTCGGTTTAAGAAAACAAAGGAGTAGGGGGAGGCCCATTTTACTATTTGAGAGCCTTCTTGATCAAAATAATGAAAAAAAACAGTCAAGAAAACCTTTTATTCTTCATTTAATGAATGTGAACCACAAACATCATCAAATCGTTGCACTTATATCGTTCCCAGTGTTGCTAACTGTGACATCAAAGTTAACGAAACTTCGCTAACTTTAAAAGGCTGCAGTTCATTTATGAAGCATTGGTCGCGAATGGTATTTGGTGTGTTTATTATTCATGTAAAGTTGAACCATCTGACAAAATTTCAGAATTTTAAAAGATGGTGTTTTCGAGAAAATGGCGCCCAAAAATGGCGATTTTTGAAAATTTTACAATTTCTCGAATTTTTTGCGACAAAACGGTTGCACACAGAAGCGATACAAAATTATTTTCAGAAAGCGGGTAACCAGGTCTTACCAACCGTGAAAACAGAATTTTAAAATTCGAACCGGAAGTGCTCGAAAAAAATTCGCAAACTTCGACTTTTCAGATAAATTTACGTTCATTTGTTAATTTATGTACAAAAAGATACGCATGCGCAAACCAAACTATAATAAAATATAGTTTATTTATATCCCTATGTACATACCACAACAAGAATTATAGCTCTACCTGTCTCCATAGCCGAATGGTAAGGCTTTGAAGTTGACCATTTTCCATGTCTTCTACAATTCATAAATTGTACTCCCCGTCTTTGATGGCCCATTACTTGGCGGGAAAATTTTTTTCGAGAAAACAAAAAAATATGGGTCTCTTAAAAACATGTCTAGTTGCTATAAAAAAAGTTTCAACAATATCTGAGATGGTGATGGTACATGCTCTGCCTGAATTGAAATGGAAGGCACCGTGAGTAATTAACGATGAACAATAGTCTTAAGCTTCAACTTTCGAAAACTCATTTCGCCATATAAATTGGATCCTTAATTATGCTTTGCTCTACCCATCAACAGTCGGCATCAGAATCCAAGCACACCTTTCGCCTTAGTGAATTCACTAATTTTCCTTTCTATATATCTGATGATTTACGACAATTTCATTCTTTCATTTTTTCTAAAATATTTAAGTAACGAGCAATCATCAAGTCTCCTCTATATACCAAAACAAAACTTTCTCCCTTCTTAATAGATTCGCTTTTTACAAATACAAATATGTGACAATTTACGACCATTACGTTCTTTTAATTTAATCTTTAATATATCGTAAACTAATAGTCAGCAATAGTCTGCTACATCTTCCAAAGAAACCTTTACTCGACGTGCTTGGAACCTCTTTTAAATTGTGAATGAATGTGAATAATTTACAATAACTCCGTTTTTTCGTTTGATTCAAAATCTGTCTTCAACCAAAGATGACCAAGAGACTGAATCAGTTTTGAAACACTCCTTTCGGCATACACAATCTACTCGCTTTTCAGTTATTAATATCTTACAATTTACTACAATTCCATACACTCCTTAGACTCTATATATTGTAATCACTTTTAAATGTGTATATACGACAATTCTCTTATTTAACTTTATTCTTAAATATCTTAGTAACTAACGATACACAACAGTTTTTTTCATCTTCCAAACACTAGTTACGCCACTCACATTTCATTTGTAAATATCAGACAATTTTCGATAATTCCGTTCTATCATTTCATTCTTTAATATGTCGGAAACTACCGATTAGAAAAAGCCAATTTTGGTTTCGAAACACTCCTTTACCGGAACTGAATAGACTCGCTTTAAAATTGTAGATATTCGACAAATTACGACAATTCCGTTGACTCGTTTTACTCTAAATTATGTCAGTAACTAACGATCAGCAAGTGTCTGGTTCATCCTCCATACATTCCTTTCATTTTACATTATCTACACATTTGCCAATTATAAATATCAAATATTTTACAAGAATTCGGTTCTTTCATTTTATTCTTAAATATGTCAATGCTAACATTCAGCGAGAGTGTGTTTTATCTTCGAAACACTCTATTCACAATGCAAGACAATGATCAGTTATCCCGTTTTTCATTTTATTGTTAAATATGTCAGTAACTAACGACCAAGAAGATATCACTTCTACTTCCAATACCTCATTTCGATTTATTGAATGGAATAACTTTGAATTGAAAATGTCTGACAATTTACGACAATTCCATTTATCATTTTATTCTTAAATATAATTAAATAGTAACGATTAGCAAGAATTTGCTTCATCTACGAAACAGTCCCTTCTTCATACTGAATGAACTGACTTTCCAATTCTAAATACCAGACAAAATACGACAATTCAGTCGTTTCACATCTTTCTAAAATATGTCGAGAACTACCGATCAGGAATAATTTACTTTTTTGAATTGCAAATATCTCACAATTTAAAACAATACTTTTCTATCACTGTATTCCTAAATATGCGATTAAAAAAAGGCCACCAAGAGACTGCTTCATGTGCGAATCAGTTTCTTCGCCCGATGAAAAGAGTCACTTTTCAATTGTAACTATCTGACAATTTGTGACAATTTCATTATTTCATTTCATTCTTAAATATGTCGGTAACAATCAATGTGTAGGAATCTGCTTGAGCTTCCACAATAAATTGAAAAAGTCTGACAATTTACGACCATTCATTTTTGAATTTGTTCTTAGATATGTAGGTAAATAACGATCAGCTTAATCTTCCAAACACGCCCATTCCCTATGAATGCACTAACTTATTAACTGTAAATAACTGCATTTTCGAAAATTACATTCTCTTATTTTACTCTTAAATATCTCAGGAACTAGCGATCAAGAGTGTGTTAGATCCCCCAAGCACAGCTTTGGCCCTAATAGACTTAAGTTTATTTTAACAAAATCAGACAATTTACTACAATTTCGTTCTTATTTTATTCTTAAATATCTTTTTAGCTAAATATCAGGAAGTCTCCTTCTTCTCTCGAACTGTCCTTACGCCTTACGGAATATACATACTTTTCAGTTCTAAACATCAGACAATTTCAAAAAATCTGTTCTTTCATTTTATTCTTAAATAGGACACTAACTGACGATAATGATTATGTATCTCATATTGCATACACTCCTTTCGCCCTAATGATTCGACACATTTTATTTGTAAATATCCGACAATATAAGACAATTCCCCTCCATCACTTATCAACTGTAAGTCTGTCCTTCTCCTCACCGCCTATTGATTCAGGTCACTTTTCATGCGTAAATATTTTACTGTTTACGACAATTCCGTTTTTCAATACATTCTCAAATCTGCCTTCAACTAGCGTTCAGAGTGTCTGCATGAATATCCAGGCAATCGTTTCGCTTTCAAACAAGAATCAATTTTTAAATGTAATTATCTGACAAAGTTCCACTCCACGACTATGCTATTTCATTTTAAATTTTAAATTTCAGTAACTAATGATCAACGATCGTCTGCTTTATCTTCCAAACTCCTCTCACCGTAGTGAATGGACTCATTTAACAACTGTAAATATCTGAGAAACTACTAAATTTCCATTATTTCATTTCATTCTTAAATATGGAGGGAAGTACTAATTAGCAAGAGTTTATTTCAGCTTCCAAACTCTCCTTTCGCCCTAATGAATCTTTTCGCTTTTTAATTGTAAATATCTGTCAACTGACGTCATTTCCATTATTGCATTTATCCTAAAATAGTTCAATAACGAACGATCACCAAGAGTCATCGATGTATACCAAAACACACATATCTCACTACTTAAGGGATATAGGTCAATTTTCGACTGGTCGTTCTTTGATTTTAGTCTTAAATATGTTAGTAACTAGCAATCAAGAAGAGTCTAATTACTACATGTTCCAATCCTTTCTTTCGCTCTCTATATTGCAATCAATCTTCAATTTTAAATACCTTTCAAATTACGATATTTATACTTATTCACCTTATTTTTAAATAAGTCTTGATCTATCGATCTACATAAGTCTGCCTCAGATGCCATACACTCCCTTCGCCCTACTGTATCGAATTAGTTTTTGATTGTAAATATCTGATAATTTACGACAATTCCATTCTTTCGTTTTATTCTTAAATATGTCTTCAAACAAGGATCACCAAGATTCCGCTTCAGCTTTGAAACAATCCTTTCGACCTACTGCATTGAATCACTTTTCAATTGTTAATATCTGGCAATTTACGACAGTTCCGTTCTTTCATTCTGTTCACTAATATGTGAGTAACTAACCATCAGCAAGGGCCCTTTCCGACCTGCAGAATAGACTCACATTCAAGTGCAAATATCAGAAAATTTTCGTGAATTACGTTCTTTCTTTTTAATCTTAAATATCTATTCAACTACTGACAGGCAATAAGTCACTCTCCATCAGCCTTGACGCACTCCTTTCGACCTATTGAATGCACTCACTTTGAATTATAAATATGGTATAATTTACGGCAATAACGTTCTTTCACTTGAACCTCTTATATGTCGGCAACTACCTATCAGCAAAAGCTAAATCCAGATTGCAACAACTCCTTTCGCCAAAGTGAATAGATTCGGTTTTCAATTGCAGATATTTGACAATTTACGACAATCCATTTTTATATTTCATTCTTAAATATTTCGGGATTTACCGATCACTAAGACCCTGCTTCATCTTTTAAACAGTCCCTTCCCTTACTGAGAAGCCACACTTTCCAATTCTTAATATCTGACAATTAATGACAATTTCGTTCTTGCATTTTATTCTTAAATATGTCTTTAGCTTACAGTCTGTAAAAGTCTGTTTGAGCTTCTACACTCCTTTCGCCCAGCTAGGTGGACTCACTAGTCAATTGTAAATATAATTGTAATCTATCCATTAAAATGCTGCTATAGCAATTAGAAGCGCATGATATCGAACCCTTACCTTTGGCTTTTAAACTTATAACCTAAATCTTTTATTTACGGGTATGTATCATTTCAGGTTTAACAGAGACAAACACTTTAACTATCTGTAATTTAAATAGCCTAAATACTTAATTATATATTTTTCATAAAGTTTATGATATAAAATTATTGTCCAAAGCCTTTGTATTTTAATAAGCTTTCTCTATAATCAATGAACGTGAAATGTGCTTCCATATTCCAAGTTCTTTTAAACTATATATTGTGGACGTTTGTATGTTTGTGGTGAATCCTTTTGGCAACGAGATCTCGGAAACTACAGGCTGTAAAAAGATGACGTTTTCACTAATCGATTGGAAATTTTGCGTAGACTATCTAGTTCTCATTTAAAATTTAAAAAACATGGCCATGATTTCCTTATTACATTTTTTAGGATACACTTGAAGAGTTGAAATTTAAAAATAAGAAAAAGCATCATATCTACGCATTATACATTCAAACATCACACTATTGTATATAGGGGTTGCATAGGCGTTAGGCGTTTGATTCATGGCCGAATATTAATGAAAAAGACTATGACCATTTCTCCATTCTAAGCAGTAAGATGAATCTACTTTTGGAGTTTTTCCCCACAGAGGACCATATATAACTGCCATTATAATTAATTGTGCATGTAATGCTTTTTCTGGATGCAGAAAGAAAGAAAACACTGGTCATGCATGAATTAGAAACTCCTACCGGAAGTAGGATCATTTCTTGCAAAAGGTGCGAGATATTGAGAAAAAATAATCAATAAAATCTCCCTATTATGATATGCATTGCCGATTATTTACACAAGAATTCTTTAATTTGTGTCTGGAAAGGGACATGTAGAGATGTGAGCAATGAAAGGTATATTTATGCTCGTATGTGAATGATGCTGTATGTAGAGAGTGCAGTTTCAGCATGTTGATTTGTAATTTACAACAACTCCGTTCTTTCAAGTGTAAATATGTCAGTAACTAAGGATTAGGAAGAGTTTGTTACATCTATGAAAATCTCCTTTTGTCTTACTGAACAGCCTCACATTTCAATTATGAAAATCTAATAAATTTGATACAATTCCGTTTTTACATTTTATTCTTAGATACGCCAGTGAGCGATGATGACCAAGAGTCTGTTTCATCTTCATAACACTCTTTTGGTACTACTGAATGAACACTATTGAACTGAAAATCACAGACAAATAACAAGAATTCCGTTCTTTGACTTGTATTTAAATGCGATGGTAGCTAATGTTGATAGTCCATTTCCTCTTCCCAACTGTACTTTCGCCAACATTTCAACAGTAAAAAGCTAATAATTTAAGACAATTCCGTAATTCGTTTTATATGTAAATATGTCAGTAACTAACGATCAACAAGAGCCTGCTTTACATTCTATATACTCCGTTCGCCTTACCGAATGGCCTCTCTTACCAACTACGAATATCCGACAAATTACGACGCTTCCATTCATTCTCAAATATCTCGGCAACTACTGATTAGGGAGAGTATACTTCACCATCCAAACACTTTTTCGCCCTACTGAAGAGACTTCCTTTTCAATAGTAAATTTCTGACAAACTAAGACAATACCGTAATTTTATTTTCTTCTTAAATATGTCAGGAACTAACGGTGAATAAGATTCAGCCTCATCTTCCGAAAACTCCTTTCGCTTTATGGAATGCACATTCTTACCAATTACAATATCTGACATTTTACCATAATTAGACTTTTGTTACACTAAATATGCAATTATCCAAGAATCAGCGAGAGTTTGCTTAATGTTCGTAACAATGAACGGACTCAATATTCAATTGTTAACATCAGAAAGTATCTTAAATATGTCGGGAACTAACAATCAATAAGATTCTGCCTCATCTTCCGAATACTACCTTCGCTTTAAGGAATGGACCACCTTACCAATTACGATATCTGACATTTTACTATAATTACATTCGTTTTTACACTAAATATTTAATTGTCTAACAATCAGCGAGAGATTGCTTAATGTTCGTAACAATGAACGGACTCAATATTCAATTGTTAATATCAGAAAATATATGACAGTTCTATGTATTTGTTCTTAAATATGTCATAGCCAAAAATCCGCAAGTGCCTGCTTCATCTTTGAAACACTCCTATAGTTCTGCAGGATGGTCTCTCTTTTTAATTGTAAATGATAGATAAGTGAAAATAGATGAACGGAACAATTATAAATTGTCGCATGTTTACTATTGAAAACTGAATCCATTGACTATTTCCAAATGTGTCTTTGATACAGAAAGCAGACTCTTGGTGATTGTTAGTTATTAATTTATTTTAGAATATTAAAGAACGGAATTGGAAATTATCAGATACATAGAATTGAAAAGTCAGTCCATTCACTAAGGAGAAATGTGTGTTTGGAAGTTGATGGAGACTGTTGGCGATCGCAAGTTTAAATCATAATTAAGAATAAAAACAACAATTTTGAAATATTTAAAAGCGAAAAGTGAATCCACTCAGCAGAGCGAAGATAGTGTTAGAAGCTGAAGCACAGTCTTGCTGGTCCTTAGCTACTCACATAGTTAATAATAAAATAAAATAACGGAATTGTAATTCTTCAGATAAATACACTTAAAGAGTGATATCCATATATATAGCTATGGACTGTTTCGAGCTCAAATGCTTAGACTGACGCCGATCGTAAGTTAAGGATATATGTAAAAGAAATAGATAAAAGGTATTGTTTAAAATGTTGAATATTTACAATGGAGAAGTATGTCCATTCAGCAGGGCGAAAAAAGTTTTAGAAGACGAAGCCTACTCTTGCTGCAGTTAGTTACTGATACATTTTAGAATAAAATGACACTACTGCGTTGTCATAGATAAAAAAATATTTACATTTGAAAAGTGAGTCTATTAGCAGAGCGAAATGAATGTTTGGAAAATGAAGCAGACTGTAGGTGACCAGTACTTGCTGACCTGTTTTACTTCTTTCATTTTATACTTAAATACGTCAGAAAGTAATGATCACCTACAGACTCCTTTACCTTCCGAAGACTCCTCTCGCTCTGATAAATCGACTCACATTCAGAGTTATATATCTTACAATGTACGACTATTCCGTTCTTTATTTACATTTTATTCTTAAATATATCAGTAACTAAGAATCACCAAGAGTTTAATTCGGCTTCCAAACTCTTCTTTCGCCCTATCGTATTTAATCAATCTTTTCTTGGAAATGTCTGCCAATTTATGACTATTCCGAATATATATATTATTCGACAATTTCGTTTTTTATTTTTATTTTGTCATTAACTAACGACAAGCAAGCAACTTTAGCTTCCAATCACGCCTTTCGCAGCATATATTCGAATAACTCTTCAATTGAAAATATCTGACATAATACGAGAATTCCGTTATTTTATTTTATTGTTAGATATGTCAGTAACTAACAATCAACATGTTTTTGCCTCATCTTCGAAACACTCCTTCGCGTTACTGAAACGCTTCATTTCAATTTTAAATATCTGGGAAATTGCGCCCAATCTGTTCTTTCATTTTATTCCTAAATATGTCAACAAAAAAGAGCAGGAAGACTCTGCTTATGTATGCCAGAAACTAACAATCATCAAGAGTCTTCTATATATAAAAACATAGCTATCTGATTAGTGAATGGACTCATTATCCAATTACAAATATCTGACAGTTAACAACAATTCCATTATTACATTTTATCCTGTACAATCAGCGACAGTAATAACTGGAGGTTGGATACATAAGAAATGCTTTTTCCAGTAGCAGAACAGTTTCACTGTATGTCTCATAGTTGGACTACCAACATGACAGCAAATACACGCACGAAAACATAACATGCCAGGATATTCCTCCGTTTGGAGGAAAAAGTATTACTATCTGAGAGCATCACTTAGAGAAACAACCACGAGATAAATCTGCAGAAATTCCATTCACTTTAAGATCAAAGAGATAGGAATTAATGCAAAGGAGACGAAAAGAATAACACGCATCATGCAGAGACCGAAAAAGTATGGAAAGCTAAACAAAAAGAGAAAAGAAGGAAAGGGGGAAAGGAAAGAGCAAACGACATGGGAATAAATTAAATTTTATCAATTAAGGATACACAGTGTCCGTCTTTCCTCCTGCATCCGTCCTGGTTTTTCTCCCTTCATAGGATAAATCTCATTCAGCATCAAACGCGAACATCATTTATAGTGTTTAATTTCTTCAAAAAAAATTAACTCAATCCAGGCCGAGACTCAAACCGCAGTCCCTTAGAATGACAGTCAGACGCTGTAACCACTTACCTACACACGCTGTAACGACTGGATTTATAAACCAGCCATTACCCACGCTGTTATCAAACGTCTTAAATCAGCCATCTCGCGAGTTACCCCAGTTACACTTGAATTTTGAATTTTATTTACGGCCTTTAGCCATCTACGGCAACAGGCCCCATGTTTTCATTAAAAGCATTTGTTCTGTAGATTAAAATCAAGAATAACTTAATCCATACTCTTACTTACTGCTGTCAATATATATATATATATTTATATATATATATATATATATATATATATATATATATATATATAGAGAGAGAGAGAGAGAGAGAGAGAGAGAGAGAGAGATAGGTATATAAAAATCGGATTAATGGGGGTTAAAAGAGTGATTTCGTAACTGCGAAATGGGTCTTCAAGACGGTGATCGCACCACTACTGACATCTGGTACCGGTGTTACGTAACACACACATTAGAAATAAAGCTTCGAAACGAAAAGTTGCACGTTGTGCCGTGGATAAGTCGGTAAGGTGCCTGCTTATTGAGTGGGCAAATCGAGTTCGAGTCTTGAATACACCAATTACTTTTTCCTTCAAAATACATTTCTATATATTTATATATGTTATTAATAATTGTGTTCTTCCATTTTTTGAAAATTATCTTAAATTAGTAAAGGTTCAGCAAAATCCAAAAGGTTAAAATACATATATATGATTGTTTTATCCGTATGTACAGTCCAGAGATGGAGCGGGTCGGGGGGCCGCGGGTCAACAGAACGTGACCCACTACAACCTCCTACCCACCAGGAACCACTCTGACTTAACAACGTATTACGACCCACAAACTCATTCTGCTCAGTGCATTGTAGACAGCTTCTGAACACTGGTGAATTTGTCTACTTTCAAGGCATCCTTTTTCTTTTCATTTGTTTCTATTGACAAAAGAACTTCAGGCAATTTTAGATATTGATATTTGCAATTGTAATAATAGCAATAAAACTTATTTGAGACGCAGCCTATGATTTCTTAGAGGAGCTAACTACTGGGAAAAATGTTTGAATCATGTGTAATATATGAATTATTATATAAAAAATTGAATGTAACTATGTGTGCATGATCATCATATCCAAATTGCAAAGTCAAATGAAATAATTTTTGGTATATACTTAGGCCTCAATCTCAACCAGGAAGTTACACATGTGACGGTTTCATTATATTACATATTCTAAGAGGGTCCGAATTTTTGCGAAAAAATTAGTATCTCGCAAGCCGTTCAAGTTGGAGAGCTGATATTCAGTATATTAATTCTTTATCTAATATAAATAAAATAAAGAGTTTGTTTGTGTGTTTGTCTGTATGTCTGTCTGTCTCTCTGTGTGCGGCCTGGGAACCAGACGAGTGAACCGAGAGTCACCAAATTTTGGTCAGGGGTACCTAGCCCAGGCCCCAGGTCAAGACGAAGCCATTTTTTTTAATTTTTACCAGGGGGTCTCATGGGGGCTTTTACCGGAACCGGCTTGGGAACCAGACAAATAGACCGAGAGTTACCAAATTATAGTCACAAATACCTTGGTCCACGCTCCAGATCAGAGTTAAACGTTTTTCTCAAAATTCGAACCAGGGAGTCTCAGGGGGGGGCGTTTATCGAGACATGTAAAAGTATTAGAAAATTTCCGATATTAGTGTCGAATTTATAGTTCTCGCGGTCGCTGAAATCAATAATGAAGCTCCTCTCGCAATAAACTTCCAATTTCACGCTATTCGGCTCCTTGCCAGGGGTCACCGGAGGGGGGCTGAAATATCGAAACATATAAAAGTAATCCAAATGACCAATATTAGTGTCAAATACATAGTTTTCGCGGTCGCTGAAATTAATGGTGACACTTCCAATAGTAATGAATTGCAAATTTAATAACAAATGTATGGGGACCAGGAGTCAGCGGCAAGGGGGGGAGAAATACCGAGACATGTAAAAATAGCCCAAAATGACCGATATTAGTGACAATTCCATAGTTTTTGCGCTCGCTGAAATCAATGGTGACACTTCCATTAGCGATGACTTGCAAATTCAGCTACTATTGTATGCTGGCCGCGGGTCAGCGGGTAGGGGATACCGAGACATGTAAAAATAGTCCAAAATTACCGATATTAATGTCAAATTCAAAATATTCGCGGTCACTAAGATCAATGGTGACAATTTTATTAGCAATGACTTGCGAATTCAGGTACGATTGTATGCGGACCGAGAGTCACATGTGCGATGGGGTTACCAAGGTGTAAAAATAATCCAAAATGACAGATATGAGTATCAAATCCATAGTTTTCGGGGTCGCTGAGATCAATGGTGATACTTTCATTAGCGATGACTTGCAAATTCAGGTGAAATTGTATGCGGGCCCGGGTCACAAGTGGGGGAGGTTACCGAGACATTTAACAATTATCTAAAATGACCGATGTAAGTGTCAAATCCATAGCTTTCGTGGTCGCTGAGCTCAATGGTGAAACTTAAGATCGCGTTTACTTTGAAATTTAGCCTCAATCAGCTTAGGAACGGGGGGATAATAGAGGGGTTCTCATGGGGAGCGTTTCCCGGGACCGGCCTGGGGTCTGGGCTGAGAGTTACCAAATTTAGCTTATGGATACCTTGGTTAAGGCCGTAGGCCAAAACAATTTATATACTGTATATCGTGCTTGTCAAAAGTTCCGGAACGGCTAAATATCTCGGATAGTATGCGTTTTTTCGAAAATTTAGAAGGTACAAAAGTTGTAGGATATCAAAGGAACTATCGGAAGCTCGTGCCTGTCAAAATATGTGCGGCTCTGTGTGGGACGCAGGGGGCTCAACTTTGATTTTTCAAATGAGAACCCTTTTTATTGCAAGTTAGATATCTCCGAAGCAAACTAAATCAAAATATGTACTACTCAAAGTTATAGGGTGTAAGTACCAGGCCAGTAAACTAAATAGCATGCAATGCAGGAAAATTACAGAAAGATTAACATATTATACAGTAATTTCGCCGTGTATATTCAAAAGTATGATAATAATAATAATAATAATAATAATAATAATAATAATAATAATAATAATTTATCACTTTCACTGTATAGTTTTAACTTTAACGAATTACTTACGTCATCGTGCGAGTGGACATTGATACTAGTCCGTTGGGGATTATTGAACACAGAGGTTCTTAACATAGTTTGGCCACAACTGTAAGTCCTGTCGTTAGGAGCTCAGCTGTTCGTTTTAGTGTTTCGTAGGAATTATTATTGTTAATGTTTAGTGCTGATAATACTTTTTGTTTAGTGCTGAAATTACTATATAATATGTTAATGTTTATGTAATTTTCCTGCATTGCATGTTATTTAGTTTACTAATGGGCACTAATTTGTCTCCAGGTCATAGAATAAATTAGTTTCGGCATGCACCTTGGTGGAAATATCATTACAGGAAGAACATTCCCGTTTCGCTCCAAACATCAGGGCTGAACTTAGTAATACCAAATTATTTATGATTTCCTGTGGGAAGATCATGTAGGGATAACATGGTGAAATTCTGAGTAATACAGCTAATCAACATAGGTCCAAATTCTTTTCAACTCAGTTTTTTTTTTTACAAAACGGTCGAGAAAAATCGAAGTGTGACTTCTCATACTAAACGAGCAATCCTTGAGAGGGTGGAATCACACATCTGGTGGAGATGATTTACAAATGTTGGTTGAAAAAGGACAAACAATATCTACGGAGATTATCAGTGCCATTCAAAACTTCACTGATCTGAAGTATCCTCTTTTCATGTTATTGGTCTTAGAAAGAATCACTGCACAATTTGTTAAAAATACATTTTCGGTAGAGTAATCTGTGGGGTATCGGTATCATCAGGGGCGGATTTTAATTTTGAGTATGCCCGCTCCCTCACTTATGGATACATAGACACATTTGATTGATTAATGAGAGGAGAAAATAAATTTTACAGAAGTGGTTGATGCTATTTGTTAAATAATTATCTACCATTAATATAAAAAGTGGAAAGTATATTTACTCTTTATCGCATCTTTCCGCGTTTAATTTTTTTTCTAAATTCTTGAGTAGGCCCGTACCTAAACTCTAAAGCCACCACTGAGTATCATGTTTGGCTTCCAACTAGAAAACTTCCATTCGATTCGACACCAGGTAAAATATTTTTTCGCATAAAATAATGGTGAATGATCAATATTCTTTGCTCAAAGTTCTGCATCTGGAGATGAAAGCAAGAATCATGTATCGTGGTGGATTTTCTGTTTCATAAGTAAGTGCATCTTTTTCTATGGATATTATCTTTTGCCCCTTGAAGCGATCGAAAATATGAGAAAATCATTTCGCGTAATGTAATTGACCTTTAAAACTTTTAAAGCCGTGGATCCAAGTAAAACAACAAAACATATTACGTTTGCAAATGCAATTTACTCAACAAATAACACGAATAGTGTGACAAGCAGGGAAAACAGAGAAACTGTTATACGGTAAGACGAGACAAACAAAAATCATAAACTGAACATTTAAAGTATATAGCAAGAAAACAAGCACCTGAGAGTGTGGTGTAGTGAGTATAGTTCTATCCTACCCATCAGCCGATCCATGTTCGAATCTTCGGCAAGTGCCATTTTTTTTCTTTTCGTCGAAGAACAGCCGCTATTTGTAATATTTACTCTTTCACTTTTCATCAAAGGAACAGCCAGTAATTGTAGAATTTTTTTCTCTTTTCGTCGAAAGAACGGCCATTACTTGTAGTATTATGGTGCCCTTATGTTAGATTTTTTCTTATTCTCGTCTAAGGTAATAATATAAGGCGGCAAGTATGATTCTACCTAGGTATATCAAGAGTAACGATACTCTAGATTTCTCTCCATTAATAAAATATAAAATAAGCTTAAATCGGAAACTAAATATACAAGTAATTGAAATGAAAGTAACAGGTTGGTTCAATTTAACCTGAGGGCAGAAGAGCAAACCACTAGGCAGAAAACCAAAACAATATAACCTGTGGCGCATTCAGGTGGCTGTTTTATCTCTGTTTTAACTGTGAACTGAACACACCTTTTTTAAAAACACAATGTTGTCAATGAATTACTCGTCTGTGTAAAAACATAAAAAAGGGAAAGAAACAATATTAGTATATTTTGTTTAATTATTAGATGTTTTAGTATGTTGAAAAAAAGAAATCATGTCCACTATTAAATGAGAATATGATCAATAAATTAGTGTTCATACCGAGTGGAATGACAGTACGAATATTGAAAGGTAATATTCTATTTGGGAATACTCACGTGCGAATGAAAAGAATGTAACAATTATGGAATCAACCTATCAAGAGATTGATTTCTGAAGGGAGTTCATTTAGTTAGGGATCCCAAGTTAAGTTGTAGAACCATGTCCCATATAGTCTCGCTGCTGAAAGGGATGTTACACTCCCATAGAACCAACTGATCAGTCTTAGAACTATCAGTTTCAGAAAAGATGATACATTTGTGAACTGTGAAAGGTCTCTATTAATCTACAAACCAAGCTTAGAGCAATTTCCACATAACCCAAAATAGATTAAAGTCACAAATATGCGTATAAAAGTTGATGGCTCGCTGAACCATTGTCATCCATTATTAAACTTGATTTTTAGCTTCGTAAAATTGTGATTCGAGGTTCACTGGAGAAAAAGTTGGGGGAATGACAGGGACATGTCTCCTCCAATTTGGAACTGAGGAGGACTGTCCTCACAAAATCCGATTTGAAGTGGTTTTCTTTCTTTTCTTTTTTTCTTTTTTTCTTTTTTTGCAGGAAAGTGATTATTTGTGTCCGATTGCCACAAAGGAAAGTGAGATGAAATTGATGCCCCCAGAATAATCCTCAAATTGCCTGCCTCTCTATGTTGAAGACAATTCGGCTCCCCTGATACTCCACAGCATTGTTTATCAACTTCATAATATTTTGAACGCCGCTTTAAATAATATATATGAACGGTCTTACCCCCTCCCCCTAATGTTGAAGACAGATTTGCGCCGCTGTCTAGGTTCGTAATACGGGTTCAAAAGACCTCTAAATATATTTTTAAAAATCAAAAAATAGAATATACAATTCGTTTAAAAATATAGGCTGGAGCAATCTTTAAAGGTCCGACGCGAATTAGTTGAAATGTTCATTTTTCGAACGAGAAGAATAAGTTTATGGCAATATTTTTTGCGAAATATTCAAACCTCTTCTCCAATAGAATAGTATATCAATCGAAGTGAAATGAAAATATCCAAGTGATTCCAACTGCCAAATATCTTCTATGTTTATTGTAAACAGCTAGAATGCTTACTCACTTTGGCCAGTTTATGAATACAGAATTAGAAATTAAGATATTGTATCAGTTGCCGTGCTTTCTTTTCTAGAGTTGGAATTCCCGAAAACGATGCACCACGTGGTCACAGATTTGTAAGGAGGAGTTTAAATGCCGCGATTCATCTTCCTATTATAAGAGTTTCATCAGAAACTCTCTTTCTTTACATTTTTAATACTCCTTTCCTTGCTTAGAACATGTATTGTATGGAAGTAAGGTGAGAAAAGCCCGGCGAGAGTTAACTAACAAGGTGAAAGCAGACTTTTTAAAATAAACTTCGGGGATATACTTCGGAGGTAGTACTGAACGTTTAAAGTGTTAATATTACAAACTGGAGTAGCGCAATTGCCAGAAATATTGGGGGAAAAGCGTCTTAAAGGTTCCAACTCGCCTGATGTATGAGACGAATCGTAAAGTTTCCAACTGAAGGCCTGCCAGAGTCAGAAAAATCCACGTCTCAGGTGTAAAGGGTCCTGGGTTCGATTCCTGCTTAAGTCTTTTTTGTTTTCTTTTCTTTATTCAATAAAGCAGCCATTTTTAACTACGAGTAAAATATTAATTCTTAATATGTTTGTGAAGTTTTGTCAAGTTTCCAGTAGACGTCAGCTAATCATTTTTGTCCAAGTACTAAATGTATTCAAATATTCATTTCAAACGGTTCATTCGATTTCCCGTGGTGACCGGACAGACAATCACGATGTCACTTTCACATATTGACCGCCTATAAAGAGCTTGTCTCCTTTCAATTTTTTTTAGTTATTTTTTTTCCAAGCAATCGTGAAGAATCAAAGAGTGACTTCTTATACTAAATGAGCGATCCTTAAGAAAGTAGACCCAAGCACTAGACCAATCATGATAGAGACGATTTATGCATGTTAATTTGGAAAGGGAAAGAAATTATCAGGACATTCGAAACACTTCATTGTTCTGCAGTATACACTGTTTGATTTATCGTTCTAAGGAAAAAGCACTACACCATTTGTTAAACAAACTTTGGCTAGCGCAATCGGTGGTGTATTGCAATAGTCTCTGCAATAGGCATATTTCTGAAGAAGTTTGTCTGTTGTAGAGACTCACATGTGTGAAATTCGGGAAAATTTCGTTTTTCCGATCACCGCCCTCTGATACCCCTGATTAGATATACCTGCTACCTCGTTTTCATTGTTTACTTCTCTAATAAATGCCACTGGAATTTTTGCCTCGTTTTCACTTAACGTTTCAAACAGGTAATACGCTCTCTTTTACCATTTCTCACGTGCTGTATGCATTATTTTAAAAAAATCGTTTTACTTCGAGTGAATTCGAACTTACGTTCTTCGGATTTATGATCTAGCGTCTTAACCACTACACCAGGATCTTCGCTTCGCAAACGTTTAGGTGTTGGCATATTTGAATGCATTTGTATTTTATGTTCCCACTTCGACAATTTTTACTCTTTTTTTTTCTCCGTTTACCAGCTGTTTCTGAATTTCTCTTTTGGTGTCGTCATTTATTTACACCATACACTATTCGTACTTACACTTTGGCTCTCTGCAATGTCTTATTCAGATTAGATATTTCTTCTTGCCCCTCAGTAAACATTTGATTGATTTAATTCTCATATTCTTCATGGTTGGAGCGCAGGAATGCCAGACTCATAAAACAGGTGTACATTTACTTCCTTGACAGACTGTACAAAGTGAATATGGGACATTGGCCACTGGGGTAGTCAGAAATGAATTCGACATCGCAAAGTGCTGTTACCTCTAACAACTACAGAATGAGTTGCTATGCAAGCCTAAGTGGGAAGAAATACTGAGGGGATCAACAATTATTCCTGTAAAATGCACCTCATATCCTTTCGTCTGTGTCTACGTGCAACTTTGAACAGTATTTATTCTGATTTAGTTTGTTCCGGAGATACCGAATTTATAATAAAATGGGGTTCTCATTTGAAAAATCAAGGTTAGGCCCCGTGTGTCCCGCACAGGGCCGCACATATTTTCACATGCACCAGCTTCCGTTAGGACTGTTGATATCTTGCTACTTTTGTATCTTTCAAATTTTCAGAAAAACGCACTCTAACAGATTTTTAGCTGTTCCGGAACTTTTCACCCTACTCACTCTTATAGTGTTTGCGGCCCTGTAGGGCCTGGTATTTACATCCTACAACTTTGAGCAGTACATATTCTGATTTAGTTTTTTTTTCGAAAATACCGAATTTGTAATAAAATGGGGGTTCTCATTTGAAAAATCAAGGTTAGGCCCCGTGGGGCCCTAATAGGGCCGCACATATTTTGACAGGCACGAGTTTCCGATAGGACTGCTGATATCTTGCTACTTTTGTACCTTTCAAATTTTCAGAAAACGCATTCTAACAGATTTTTAGCTGTTCCAGAACCTGTCACACTACTCACCCTTATAGTGTTTGCGGCCCTATAGGACCTGGTACTTACATCCTATCACTTTAAACAGCACATATTTTGATTTAGTTTGCTTCGGAGATACCAAATTAGTAATAAAAAATGGGGGTTCTCATTTGAAAAATCAAAGTTGGGCCCCGTGAGGCCCACAAAGGGCTGCACATATTTTGACAGGCACGAGCTTCCGATAGTTCTGTTGATATCCTGCAACTTTTGTATCTTTCATATTTTCAAAAAAACGCATTCTATCCGAGATATTTATTCGTTCCGGAACTTTTGACAAGCACTATATATATATACATATATATACATATATATATATATGTATATATATATATGTGCGTGTGTGTGTGTGTGTCAGATTATTATCTAGGGCATGATCAAAGGGATTGGATAAACCGTAGTTTGCGGCTTTATCCAGTGTAAAGTTGGATTGAAGTCCATTTTATCCCGTGTATACCTGAGCGTCAAGAGGGGACTATATCCCCTATAGCCACCCTTGGATCAGCCTATATATATATATATATATATAGGTATGTTGGTGCACTAGTAAGCTCCCTGATTTTAATCTACAGAACCAATGCTTTTTATGAAAGCAAGGGGACTGTTACCCATAGATGGCTAAATGCCGTAAATAAAATTTAAACTTCAAATGGAACTGGGGTGGATCGCAGACAGTGGCTAATTTAACAACACGTTTGATTATAGCGGGTGTAATGCCTGATTTGAAAGCCTACCTGATATGGCCTCTGTAGCTAAGTGGACAGCATGTGTAACTGTCATTCTGTGGGTCCTCAGTTCGAGTCTCCGACCGGACTGTTACATTTTTTTTCAAGGAATTAAACACTATAAATGATCGCGTTTGATACTGAAAGAGATTTATCCTATGAAGGAATTAAAACCAAAACAAAAAAGGGGAAAGACGGACACTGTTTATCCTTAAATGTTAAAATTTGATATATTCCGATGTCTTTTGCTCTTCCCTTTCCCTCTTTCCTTCTTTTCTCATTTTGTTTAGGTTTATGTACTTTTTCGATCTCTGCATGATGCGTATTGTTATTTTCGTTTTCTTTGCATTAATTCCTATCTCTTAGAACTTAAAGTGAATGGAATTTCTGCAGATTTATCTTGTGATTGTTTCCCACGTGAATTACCCCAGTTACACTTCAAGTTTGAATTTTATTTACGACCTTTAGCCATCTAGGGCAACAGGCCCCATGTTTTCATTAAAAGCATTTGTTCTTGTTCAGTAGATTAAAATCAAGAATAAATTCATCTATACTCTTACTTACTGTTGTCAACATTTATATATATATATGTCGGATTCATTGAGGATTAAAAGAGTTATTTCGGAAATTTACGAAACGGATCTTGAAGAAAGTCATCGCAACAGTACTGACATCTGGTAGCGTTGTTACGTAACACACGCAATATAAATAAAGCTTCAAAACCCACCGATCCACTCTGACTCACCGACCCTTTCTGCTCAGTGCATTGTAGACAAATTCTTCTGAGGAATGATGAAATTGTATACGTTTTACTTTCAGGACCTTCCTTTTTCTTCTTTTTTCATTTGTTTCTATTGAAGAAAGAACTTCAGGCAATTGGCCATATTTGCAAATGGTCATATTTATTATTATTACTTTCTTTCTTGCAATTTTTCCTACATTATCTTAGATTAGTGACCGCGGTTTAAGATAGATTATATAAAGTCAAGTACGGTTATGTATGTTTACACTTTCGTCTCTTCCTTTTACGATACATTCCTATCTGTTTACGTAGTCCAAAAGTAGGCATACACCTCTGAACTGATCAACTATAACATTCTAGTTTATGGGTTACTTGCTTTGACTCTTCTGAGCTCAAGTTGAAAGTAAAACACATTAAAACAAATAATATAGAAACTAAGTCTACCTGATGGATAACAATAAGAAATTATATAAAGTGCAATGAGCTGATCAGTACTGTACTATATACCTATTTTTGGTCCACCGTGTATATTATTAATAATTTATATCTTGCATTTATTAATAACTAGCTGAAATACCCACTATTCGCAAGGGTCAGATAAAATATCTATGTAAACGAACTGAACAACGAAACGATAAAATATCGGTAATTTCCTACTACTTTTACATATCACTCTAAACGCGCCCTGAGACACCCCTGTTTGAAATTTAAAAAGAACGTCTCTGGTCCCCAGGCGATGGGAGTTGTATTTAGAAGTCAACGCCACTGGAAGAATCAACATTCATCTCAGCGACTGTGAAAACTAAGGATTTGACACTAATATAGGTCATTTTGGATTATTTTTACATGTTTCGGTATCCCCCGGTTCTTCGGACAGCATACAATGGTAGCTGATTTTGAGTAATCGCTAATGGAAATGTCACCATTGATTTCAGCGACCGTGAAAACTATGGATTTGACACTAATATCGGTCATTTTTGGATTACTTTCACGTGTCTCGGTGTCGCCCCCCGTGACTTCCGGCCCTTAGCCGAATGCGGTGTATGCGCTCGGAGTTTCACCATTGAGCTCAGCGACCACGAAAGCTATGGATTTGACACTTATATCGGTCACTTTAGATAATTGATACATGTCTCGGTAACCTCCCCCACATGCGACCCGGGCCAGCATACGATTTCACCTGAATTTGCAAGTCATCGCTAATGAAAGTGTCACTATTGATCTCAGTGACCGCGAAAACTATGGATTTGATACTCATATCTGTCATTTTGGATTATTTTTACATCTTAGTAACCTCCCCCCTCACACACACACATGTGACCCTCGGTCCGCATACAATGGTAGCTGAATTTGCAAATCATCGCTAATAAAAGTGTCACCATTGATCTTAGCGACCGCGAAAACTATGTATTTGACACTAATATTGGTCATTTTGGATTACTTTTTATATGTTTCGGTATTTTATTCCCCCCCCCATTGACCCCTGGCAAGGAGCCGAATAGCGTGAATTTGGAAGTGTATTGCGAGAGGAGCTTCATTATTGATTTCTGCGACTGCGAGAACTATGAATTCGACACTAATATCGGAAATTTTCTACTACTTTTACATGTCCCGATAAACGCCCCCCTGAGACCTCCTGGTTCGAATTTTGAAAACAACGTTTAACTCTGATCTGGAGCGTGGACCAAGGTATTTGTGACTAAAATTTGGTAACTCTCGGTCAATTTTTCTGGTTCCCAAGGCGGTTTCGGTAAAAGCAGCCCTGAAACCCCCCTGGTTCGAAATTTGAAAAACAAGGCTTCGTCTTGATCTGGCGCCTGGACTAGGTACACCCAGGGGCGGATCCAAGGGGGGCGATCGGGGCCATTGCCCTCCCCCCAGAAGAGGAAACTTTCTGATTTTATATATATAAATAAAACCCATCCCAAAGGTTGGAGCCCTTAAAAGTAGCAGTATGACAACCCACCGTCCCCCAGAAGTCGGTCCTGTATCCGCCCCTGGCCAAAATTTGGTAACTCTCGGTCCAGTCGTCTGGTTCCCTGGCCGCACACAGACAGACAGACTGACATACAGACAAACACACAAACAAACTCTTTATTTTATTTACATTAGATGAATTAATATGCTGAATATCAGCTCTCCAACTTGAACGGCTTCCGAGATACTAAATTTTTCGCAAAAATTCGGACCCTCTTAAAATATGTAATAATCGATACATGTATAACTTCCTAGTTGAGATTGAGGCCTAAGTATATACCAAAAATCATTTCATTTGACTTTGCAATTTGGATATGATGATCATGCACACATAGTCACATTCAATTTTTTATATAATAATTCATATATTATACTACACATGATTCAAACATTTTCCCCAGTACTTAGCTCCTCTAAGAAATCACAGGCTGTGTCTCAAATAAGTCCTATTGCTATTATAACAATTGAAAATATCAATATCTAAAATTGCCTGAAGTTCTTTTTTCAATAGAAACAAATGAAAAGAAAAAGGATGCCTTGAAAGTAGACAAATTCACCAGTATTCAGAAGCTGTCTACAATCCACTGAGCAGAATGAGTTTGTGGGTCGTAATACGTTGTTAAGTCAGAGTGGTTCCTGGTGGGTGGGGGGTTGTAGTGGGTCACATCCTGTTGACCCGCGGCCCCCCGATCCGCTCCACCTCTGAACTGTACATACGGATAAAACAATCATATATATGTATTTTAACCATCTGGATTTTGCTGAACCTTCACTAATTTAAGATAATTTACAAAAAATGCAAGAAAGCAATTATTAATAACATATACAAAAATTTAGAAATGTATTTTGAAGGAAAAAGTAATTGGTGTACTCAAGACTCGAACTCGATTTGCCCACTCAATAAGCAGGCACCTTACCGACTTATCCACGGCACAACGTGCAACTTTTCGTTTCGAAGCTTTATTTCTAATGTGTGTGTTACGTAACACCGGTACCAGATGTCAGTAGTGGTGCGATCACCGTCTTGAAGACCCATTTCGCAGTTACGAAATCACACTTTTAACCCCCATTAATCCGATTTTTATATACCTATCTCTCTCTCTCTCTCTCTCTCTCTCTCTCTCTATATATATATATATATATATATATATATATATATATATATATTGACAACAGTAAGTAAAAGTATAGATTAAATTATTCTTCATTCTAATCTACAGGACAAATGCTTTTAATGAATACATGGGGCCTGTTGCCATAAATAAAATTCAAACTTCAAGAGTAACTGGGGTAACTCGCGAGATGGCTGATTTAAGACGTTTGATAACAGCGCGAGTAATGGCTGGTTTATAAACGGAGTCGCTATAACGTGTGTAGGTAAGTGGATATCGCGTGAGACTGTCATTCTAAGGGTCTGGGGTTTGAGTCGCTGCCTAGACTGAGTTAAAAATTTTTCAAGGGATTAAGCACTATAAATGATGTTCGCGTTTGATACTGAATGAGATTTATCCTAAGAAGGGAGAAAACCCAAGATGGGGGCAGGGGGAAAGAAGAACACTGTTTATCCTTAAGTGTTAAAATTTAATTTATTCCCATGTCTTTTGCTCTTTCCTTTCCCTCTTTCCTTCTTCTCTCTTTTTGTTTAGCTTTCCATAGTTTTTCGGTCTCTGCATGATGCGTATTATTCTTTTCGTCTCCTTTGCATTAATTCCTATCTCTTTGATCTTAAAGTGAATGCAATTTCTGCAGATTTATCTCGTGGTTGTTTCTCTAAGTGATGCTCTCAGATAGTAATACTTTTTCCTCCAAATGGAGGAATATCATGGCATGTTATGTTTTCGGGCATGTATTTGCTGTCATGTTGGTTGTCCAACTATGAGACATACAGTGAAACTATTCTACTGCTGGAAAAAGCTATCATTTCTTATGTATCCAACCTCCAGTTATTACTGTCGCTGACTGTACATGTCCATAAGCAACGATCAGCAAGAGTCCTCTTCAGTTTAACAGCTCCTTTCAGCCTAACGAGTTGACTCATTTCTAAAATGTAAATATCTGACAATTTATAACAACTCTGGTGCTTCATTTTTTCAAGTATCTCAGTATCTAACAATTAGCAAGAGTCTGTAACATGTTAAGAAACCTCCTACGCCATCCTGAATGACCTCATTTTCAATTGTAAATACCTGAGAAATTACGACAATTCCGTTCTCTCGTTTTATTCTAAATACGTCAGTATCTAATGATCACCATGAGTCTGCTTACTCTTCCAAACATTTCTTTCGGCGTACTGAATTGATTCACCTTTGGAGTGAAAATGTCAGAGAATTGGAGACAACTACGTTCAATCATTATATTCTAAATTGATCGCGTCACTGTTAAATTGTTAAATCTGAGAATTAATGACAACTTCGTTCTTCAATTTTATTCTAAAATATGTCAGTTACTAATGATTAGGAATCGTCTCCATCTTCGAAAATCTCCCTTCGCCATACTGATTGGCCTCAGTTTTCAATTGTAAATATCTGACAATTTACAACAATTCCGTTGTTCCATTTCATTCTTAAATATTTCCACAACTACAGATCAGGAACAGTCTACTACAACTAAACAGAATCCTTTGCCCTACTAAACAGAATTAGTTTTAAAATGTAAATATTTCACAATCTGCGACAATTCCATCATTTCATTTTGATCTAAATAGTTCAGTAAATACGTATCTTCAGCAGTCTTCAATATATACCAAAACATAGCTTTCGCCCTAGTCAATCAACTAACGTTTCATTTTAAATATGTTACAATTATATCTGTTCCATTCTCACATTTCATTCTTCAATCTATAAGTAACTAGACGAACAGAAATAGTCTGCTTAATCTTCCAATCACTTCTTCCAATCCACTGGATAAATTCACTTTTCAATTGTAAATATTTGGCTACGAAAATTCCCTTCTGTGTACAAGTACCGATCAGCAAGAGACTACTTCAGCTTCCAAACGCTCCTTTGGTACTGCGAAATAGACTGACATTTCATTTTTAAATATAGGACAAATTAACCAATTCCGTAATTTCGTTTTATGCGTAAATATGTCATTAACTATTAACCAACAGTACTATGGTTTAGCATCCAAATCGTTCCTTTACTGAGTTTTTAAATAAAATTTCTGATTAATTTGGCTTCAACTGCGATCGATTGAAAATATGGCTTCAACTGCGATCGCCAACATTCTGCATCAGTTTCCAAACACTCCTCTCCCTGTGAATTGACTCAATTTTCAATTCTATATATTTGATAATTTACGATAACCCAGTTCCTTCATTTGATTGTAAAATATTGCGATTTCAGCTCTCAAACACGCTTTTTGTCTTAATGAGTAGACCAGCTTTTAAATTGCAAATGGCATTCAATTTACGACAATTCCGTTCTTTCACTTTATAATTAAATAATACGATAATCAGAGTCTATTTAATCTTCCTAAGTCTTCTCTTGCCCTACTGAATGGAACAACTTTTCAATTCTAATTATATAACAATTTCAAAGTCCGAAATTTCATTTTATTCTTAAAAATGTCAGCAAATAACGATAAGTAAGAGATTGCTGCATATTCAAAACGTGTTTCGCCCTACTGAATGTAATAACTCTTCAATGTTAAATATCTCCAGTTTGCGACAATTGTATTCTTTCATTTTTTTTCTTAAATATATCTTAATTGACGATCACCATTAATCTCCTTTATATTCCAATCTCTTTTACTCTATTCCAATACTCTTTTAGCTCTACCAAGTAGACATACTTTAAATTATTAAATATCTGACAATCTACGACAATTACATTAATTCATTAAAATTTAATATTGTCCAGTGAATAACGATCATCAAGAGTTTGCTTTATATGCCAAAAACACACCTTCCTCCCCACTAGATGTACTAACTTAACAATTGCAAATATGTGAAATGTTTCCTTTCCTTTGTCTCTTTTATTCTTAAATATCTCAGTAGCTAACGATAAGCAAGAGTCTGTTTTATCGTTTAAATACTCATTACGTTTTACTGAATGGATTCAATTTTCACTTGAATAGAGAGGCACTTTACGGCAATTTAGTTCTTTCATTTTATTCTTACATATGACAGTAACTACCTCTTAGTAAGAGTCTACTTCAGCTTCCAAACACTGCTTTGGCCATACTGAAAAGACATTTCAGTTGTAAAAATCTGACAAATTACGAAAATATGTTATTTCATTTTGTTGTTATATGAGTCAGATGCTAACGACCAGCGAGACCATGTTTCAGTTTACTAACACTCCTTTCGCTCTGGTGATTGGTCTCACTATTGAATTGTAAATATCTGAGTATTTTTTTTAGTTAATTAATAAATATACCTTCAACTGGCGACCAGTAGGAGTCTGCATCAACTTCCAAACACAGCTTTCGCTACAGTGAATTGATTTAAATTTATATTCTGCATAACTGATAATTTACGATTCTATTAATTCACTTTACTCTAAAATATTTCAGTAACGAACGATCATCAAGGGTCTGCTTTATATACCAAAACAAACGTTTCTCTTTATTGAATAGACTCTCTCATAAGTTACAAATGTGTGAAAATTTACGACCATTGCGTTCTTTTATTTTATTCTTAAATATATCGCGAACTAATGGTCAGGAAGAGTCTCCTACATCTTCCAAACTCTTCTTTAGCCCAAGTGAATGGAATTGCTTTTAAATTGTGACTGACAGAAAATTTAGGATAATTCCGTACTTTCGTTTTATTCCTATATGCCTTCAACCAAGGCGAACCAAACGTCTTAATCAGCTTAAAAACACTCCTCTCGGCCTACTCAATCTTCCCACTTTTCAGGTTTTAATATCTGAAAATTTACAACTATTCCGTTTCTTGATTCTATTCACACACATGCTAGTAGCTAACGATCAGCAAGAGTCTGCTTCGGCTTCTAAAACACTTTTCACCTGCTGAATGAATTCTACTTTCAGTTCTAAAATTTTTAAGACCACTCCGTTCTCTCATTTTATTTCTAAATATTTCAGTAACTAAATATTAGCACGAGCCTAATTTCTTCAGTTTCCAAATACTGCTTTAGCCTACTGTATATCCACACTTCAATTGAATTTTTCCGAGATATACGACAATGCCGTTGTTTCATTTTGCATTTAAAATGTTAGTAGCTAACAATTAGGAAGAATCTGCTACATCTTTTAAGAGTTCCTTTCAATTTATTCTCAATAACGTTGGTAACAATCTGCACCAGTCTGCTTTAGCTGCGAAACATTCCTTTCTCATTAGTGAAAAGACTCACTTTTTCTAATTGGCTTAAATCCGTTCTTTCATTTCATTGTTAAATATAATGGTAAGTACTGATTAACGTACTAAACACTCGTTTTGCCCTACAGAATAATTCCACCTTTCTATTATAAATATCTGACAATTTACTTCAATACCAACATTTAGTATTATCCTAAAATAGTTAAGTAACTAACCATAAGCAAGTGTCTCCTTTATATACCAAAAACACACCTTTTACCCTACCCAAACACTAACTTTTCAATTATAAATATCTGACAATTTACGCCTCTTCCATTGTTTCATTTATTCTTAAATATGTTTATAAATAACGATCAGCAAGTGTCTGCATAAATTCCCAAAAACTCTTTTTCTTTTACTGGATGATTTTACTCCCCAATCAAAATACCTTGCTACCATTTTCGGTTCTTTATTTTGTTCTTATATATGTTGGTAGCAAACAATCAGCAAAAGTCTACTTCAGCTTCCAAACACTCCTTACGCCAAACAGAATGGACTTTTTTCCAAATTGCAGATATCTGATAATTTACGACAATTCCACTTTTTCATTATATTCTTAAATATGTCTTCCTAAACGATCAGCAATAGTTTCCTTAAATTAAAAAACTCATTTCGCGCTGCTAAAAGGATTCAATCTTCAGATGTAAATATCTGTCATGTACGAAAATTCCGTTATTTAATTTTAATCTTAAGTATTTCACCAACTAACGATCAGTAAGTGTATGCATCAACCTTGAAGCACTAATTTCGTCACTCTTATACTCCTCAATGCTAATTGTAAAAATGTGATAATTTACAACTCCGATTGTTTTTTGTTTTTAAGTATCTAAGTAACTAAGGGTTACCAAGATTTTTTTCCATCATGCAAACAATTCTTTCACCCCACTGAATGGACTAAATTCCCACGTGTAAATATCTAACAATTGAAGAAAACTCCTTTCTATGTTTTTATTCTTAATAATAACAGTAACTTAGAATGAGTAAGAATCTGTTTAAGCTTCTAAACACTCCCTTCGTTCTACTCAATGGCATCAATGTTCAATTCTAAAAATCTGAAAATTTCCGCCAATTCCGATATTTTAGTTTATTATTAGATATGTCTGTAACTAATCATCAGCAACAGTCTACTTCAGTTTCAAGAGCCTTTTTTCGCCTACTGAATGGCCTCAATTTCAAATTCTAAATATCTGATAATTTACCTCAATTATGTTCTATCATTTTAGACTTAATGTTCATCAAGTGTCTGCTTCATTTCCAAACATTCATTTTGCTCTGCTAATAGACTTACTTTGCAAATGAAAATATTTACAAAGTATGATAGCGCGGTTCTATCATTTTATTCTTAAATATATCAGTAACTAACAATCAGCATGTGTTTACTCAAGCTTCCAAACGCTTCTTTAGCCCTATTGAATGGAATTACTTTTTACATGAAAATATCTGACGATTTACAATAATTCCGTTCTTTCATTTAATTCTTAAATAAGTCTTGAACTAACGATCAGCAACTGTATGCTTCACCTCCCAAACACTGCTTTCGCCCTATTCAATAGACACCCTTTTCGATTGTTTATATCTGACAATTCACGACAATTCCTTTCTTTAATTTTCTTCATCTGTACGTCAGTAACTAACGATAAGCAAGAGTGAGCTTCGTCTTCTAAAACGTTTTTTCATACTGCTAAATGGACACACTTCTCAATTGTAAGAATTTGACATTTTAAACAATACCTTTCATTCATTTCTTCTTAAATATATCCTTAAGTTACTGTCGGCGACAGTCTAAATATTCCTCAGTGAATGGACTGACTTTTCAATTCTATATATCTGATGATTTCAAATTCCGTTCGTTAATATTCTAAAATATATGAGTAACTAACAATCACCAAGAGTCTGCTTGGTGTTCCTTTTGCAATAGTCAATGGACTCACTTTTCAATTCAAACATTAGACAGTTTATGATTGTTCCGTTCATTCATTTTAACTTCTCTATCATTTACAATTAATAGTGAGAACATCCCGTAGAACGATAGGAGTGTTTCAAAGATGAAGCTGACTCTTGCGGATCGTTAGCTACTGACATATTTAAGAACGAATACATAGAGCGGACTGTCATATAGTGTCTGATATTAACAATTCAATATTGTGTCCATTTGGGAGACAAAGTAGAACAGTCTTGGCGATCGCTGGATAGTAATGTATTTAAAAAAATAAAGAAAGAAATTGACTTCAATTGTAACAAACAGAATTGTAAAGAGAGTCAATCTAATAAAGCGAAAGGAAAGATTCGAAGCTGAAATAGACTCTGATGATCGATATTTACTGACACTTTTATGAGTAAAATTGAACAAAGGACCCTTCGTAAACATCTGATGTTTACAATAAAAGTTTATCTATTCAGTAGGTTTAAAATAGAGTATGGAAGAAGAGGCAGACTAGCTGAAAATTCGTTGCCAACATAATTAAGAATGAAATATAAGAATGGCATTGTCGTAAATTGTGTGATAATTTTCAATGAAGTTGAGATCATTGAGTAAGCCGAAAGTAATGTTTGAAAATGTAGCAGACTCTTGCTGATAGTTACTCAGATCTTTAAGGATAATATGAAATTGTAGTACATTGTCAGATATTTACTTTTAATATAGTTAGTTCAATTATAGCAGAGAAGAGTTTGGAAGGTGAAGCAGAATCTTGTTGAACGCTAGATGAAGACATACTTGACAATGTAATTAAAGAATGGAATTCTCGTAAACAGTTAAATACTTATGATTGAAATGTGAATTTATTCAGTAGAGGAAAAGGTGTGTCTGGAAGTCGTAAGTTACTGACCTATTTGGATCCGAAGGTAGACTCTTGCTGTTCGTTAGTTACTATCATATTTGAGAATAAAATAAGAGAATGAAATTGTCATAAATTAACCGATATTAACAACTGAAAAGTGAGTCCAATCAGTAGGGCGAAGAGAGTGTTTGGCAGATAAAGCAGACTTTTCCTGATCGTAAGTCACTGAGATTAAGGAAGAAGATCATGCAACGGAATACTCGTGTTATCCATATATACAATAGAAAAGCAAGTATTCGGAATGGCGAAGTAGTTTTTAGAGTACAAAGCATACTGTTGCTGATGGTTAGTTACAGATAAAACAATTTGAATCTGAAGTAAACTTAGCTGATAGTTAGATACTGACATACTTAAAAATAAAATGAAGGAACAGAATTGTTGTAAATTGTCTGATATTTACGTGTGAAAAATTAGACAAGTCCGCAGGGCGAAACAAGTGTTTGCTAGATAATAATAGTCCGCAGGGCGAAGACATAATTAATCATATAATGAATAACGGAATTATCATAAATTTTTGGCTATTTAAAATTTAATAGTTCAATTCAATAGGGAGAAAGAAGAGTTGGGAGGATGAAATGGACTATCATTATCGCTAGTTACTAACGTATTTAAGTACAAGTGAAAGAACGGCACTCTAGTATTTTGTCTGTATTAACAATTGAATCGTGTTGAACATTCAGTAGCAGAAATCAATGTTCCGAAGGTGAGGCAGACTCTTGGTGACGTACTTAAAACTAAATGAAAGAGCGGAATTGTTACAATTATGTCAGATATTAACAATTGAAAACTAGGCTATTCAGTAAGGCGAAAGAAGTGTTTTGTAAACGGTGCAGTCTCTTGCTGATCGCTAGTTACTAATGTATTTAAAATGAAAGACAGGGTTGTCGTAAGTTGTAAGAAATTATCAACTGTAAAGAGAGATCGTCAGTAGGGAGTAAAGTGATTATTAGTGAATATGATCATTAGTTACTAACTTACAAAAGACGAATTAACGGTAATGTCGTAAGTAGAAAATTATTTACAATTGAAGTGTGAGACCATTCACTAGGATGAAAGGAGTGTTCGGAAAATGTAGCAGACTTTTAGTGATCATTACTACCTGACGTATTTAAAAATTATTAGTTAGAAAAGAATATCTTAAATTGTCTGATATTTAGAATTTAAGAGTGAGTCCACTCGGTAAAGCGGTTTTTCCAAGATATAGCAGACTTCTGTTGAACGTTAGTGATTGTCACATTTAAAAATAAAATATAGGAATGAAATTGTCGAAAATTTTCAAATATTTACAATTGAAAAAGTCTATCTAGTAAAACAACAGGAGAGTTTGGAAGTGGAAATACACTCTCATGGTCGTTAGCTACTGACATACTTAAGATTGAAATGAAAAATGGTAATGTCGCAAATTGTCAGATCTTACAATTGAAATGTGAGACCATTCAGTAGAACGGTAGCAATGCTTTTAAGCTGATGTAGAATCTTGCTGATCGTATGTTACCGATATTTTGAAGAATAAATTGATGGAACGAAATTCTCTTCATTGTCAGATACTTGCAATTAAAAAGTGAGTCAATTGAGTAAAGGGAAAGAAGTCTTTGGAAACTGAAATTGTCCTACATTGTCGAGTAATTACGTTTGAGGAAAGCCTTTTTAGATGCGAAAGGATTGTTTGGAAGTTCAAAAATTCGTTTGCAGATCTTTAGTTAAGATATATTTAAGAATAACATCAATGGAATGGTTGTAAATTGTCAGATATTTATAATTTGGAGACGATTCATTTAAATAAAAATAAAATGAGAAACTCTAACAAACGTAAAATGTCAGATATTTACAATTGAAAGTTATTCCCTTGAGTATTTATGGTATATCCAGCAGACACTTGATGATCGACAGTTACTGATATCATTTAGAATTTTATGATAAAATGGAATTGTAGTAAATTGTCAGATTTATACAATTGTAAAGCGAGTCTATTCTGTAGGACAAAAGGAGTGTTTGTTATATGTAGTTATCTCTTGCTAATTGGTATTTGACAAAACATTAGACAATAAAATGAAATAATAAATTTTCGTAATTTGTGAGATAGTTACAGTTTTGAAATGAGTGCATTCGGTAAGGCGTAAGTCGCTCCTTTTTATCGTTAGTTACAAAGGTGTGTAGGTATAAAATTAATGAACGGAACGGTCGTAAATTTTCACATGTTGACAATTCATAAATGAGTCCATATAGTAGTGGCAAAAGTGAGTTTAGTACACAATGAAGGCACTTGGTGATTGTTAGTTGCTACTCAGCTCAGCACAGCGAAAGCAGTTTTAGAAGCTTAAGCATAATCTTGCTGGTCCTAAGTTCCTGATATATTCAATAATAAACTGAAACGGCATTGTCGGTATTGTCACATATTTACAAACGTTTAGTGAGTCCATACTGTAAGGTCAAACGGTGTTTACAAAATGAAGTGGTCTAACTTTTTTTATCGTTAGCTATTGATAATTATAAGAATAAAATTAAATAATGGTGTTGTCATAATGATTAATATATTTACAATTGAAATATGAGTCTATTCAGTAGGGAAATAGGAGTCATTGGAAGCTAAAGTTCATATTCGCTATTATTGATATTCCTTGATTCGTTGATATTCGTTGATATTGGAAACTGATATTCGTTAGTTTTCGACATATTTTAGAATAAAATGAAAAAAACGTAATTGTCATAAATTGTGATATTTGCAGTTGAACAGTGACTTAATTTAGTAGTGCGAAAAGAGTCTTGTTGATGTTGATGAATCTTGGAATCTTCGTAGATTGTCAGATATTTACAAATGAAAACCGTTTCTATTTCGTATGGCCAAAGAGTGTATTTAAGAAGAGTAAACTCTTACTAATCGTTGGTTACTGACATATTTACAAAAAAATGAAAGATCGGAATAGCCGTAAAACATCAGACATTTTTAAGTGTAAAGTGATTCCATTCTGTAGCACGAAAGAAGTCTCATGATTTCGAACTAAACTCTAGCTGATCGTTAGTTACACATATATTTAAGAAAAAAGTTAAAAAAACAGAATTGTCATACAATGTGAGAGATTTCCATGTGAGAAGTGAGTTTATTTATCAGAGCAAAAGGAGTGTTTGCAAGATAAAGGAGACGCTTCCTGAACATTACTTACAGATGTATTTAAGAATATAATTAAATAACGAAATCGTAGTAAATAGTTAGACAGTTACAATAGAAAACTCATTTCAATAGGGTGAAAGGATTGTTTGAAAGATAAAAGAGATTTTTGCAGTAATATATTTACTGATTTATTTAAGAATGAAATGAAAGACCGGATTTGTTGTAAATTGTCGGATATTTTCAATTGATCAGTGACTCGAAGTATTGTTTCAAAAACTTAGTCGACTCTTTCTGATTCTCAATTACTGCGATATTTAAGAATAAAATATAAGAACGAAATGGGAGTAAATTGTCCGATATTTTGAAATGAAAAATGATTAAATTCGCTAAGGCGAGGGTAGTGTTTTCAAGCTGAAATAGACACTTCCTGATCATTAGATACTAACATAATTAAGTTTAAAATGATATAACTGGATTGTCGTACTTTGTAAGATATTTACATTTGAAAAGAGTGACTTTTTAACATGCGGAAAGTAGTGTTTGGAATTTGAAACAGACTTTTTCAGATCGCTAGTTATAGTTATATTTTAAAACAAAATTAAGGAATGCAATTGTTGTATGTTGTCAAATATTAACAATTTGAAAGCCAAGCTGTTCAGTAGGGCGAAAAAATGTTTGTAAGCAGAAGCATACTTTTGCTGGTTGTTAGTTGCCGACTAGTATTAGAATAAAATAAAGAACCGAAAATAATAACGATCAACAACAATCAGCTTCTTCTTCCTAACGCTCGTTTCTCACTACTGAAACGGACTCATTTTTCAATTAAAAATATCTGAGAATTTACGAAGATAATTCCGTTTTCTCATATTATTCTTAAATGTGTCAGTATCCAACTACCAGCAAGGGTCTGCTTCATCATTGAAACACTCACCTCGATCTACTGAATGGCCTCAGTGTTCAATTTTAAAAATGTGACGAATGACGACCATTGCCTTCTTTGATTTTATTCTTAAATTCGTCAGTATATAATGATAAAGAAGAGTCTGCTATATAATTTAAAAACTCCTTATGCCTTACTTTTCAATTGTAATATGGTAATTTACGTCAATGCCCTTCTTTCATTTATTCTTTAATATATCAATAACTATGATTAAGTTCTACTAGAGCCCCCAAACACCCTTCCGCCGTATTGAGTGGACTCGCTTTTCAATTCCAAATATTGCAATTTACTTCAATCTGTTCTTTTTGTTTTTTAAAATAAGTCAGTGATTGACGATCTGCAAGAGTCTGCTTCATCTTCGAAAGACTCTTTTCGTTCTACTAATTCGAATCTCATTTCACTTCAAAATATCTGATAATTTTCAACAATTCCATTGTTTTACTTACTTCTTAAATACCCAGTAAGTAATTATCACCAAGAGTCAAAAAGTTCCGTTCAAAAAGTTCCGTTGGCCCAACTGAATTGAATCAGTATTCAATTGTAAATATCAGACAATTTAAGACAATTCCACTTTATCATTTCACTCTCTTATGTGTCTCCAATTAACGATCAGGAATTGTCCTCATCATCTTCGAAACACTCATTTTGCTCTTCTAAATAGAAACTATTCAAATGTAAACATGTGACAATGTACGACAATTCTGTTCTTTCATTTTATTCTAACATAAACCAGTAAGTAACGATCAGATAGGGTCTTCCACAGCTTCCAAAAATCGTTTTGCCCTATTGAATGGAATCACCTCCAATGGAAAATGTCTGACAATTTACGACAATTAAATTCTTTCATTTTATTCTTACAAATGTTAGTAAGAAACGATCAGCAACAGTTTCCTTCTTCTCTTGAACACTCCTTTGGCCCTACTGAATGGACTCACTTTTCAGTTCTATATTAGTGATAATTAAAACACCGTTTTTCATTTTATTCTTAAGTAAGTCTTCATCCAGAAATCACCAAGAGACTGCCTTAGCTTTAAAAAACTCCTTTCTGCCTAGTGAATAGACTCGCTTTTCAATGCTAAATATCTGATAATTTACACAATTGCGGTATTTGATTTTTTTTTCTTAAATATTTCTGTAACTAACAATCATGAAAGTATATTCCATCTTCTAAACTCTCCTCCTGCTCTACTCAATTGAAAGACATTTCTTTGTAAAAATCTTACAATTTAATACAATTTTCTTCTTTCATTTTCTTCCTAAAAAATGACAATAACTAATGATAAGCATAAATCTGCTATATTTTCCAAACACTACTTTTATACTACTGAATTAATTTCCTTTTCATTTGCAAATATATGACAATTTACGACAATTACCTTCTTTCACTTTATTCTAAGTAATATCTTCAACAAGCCTTAAGCAAGATTTTCCTTCAGCTTCCAATTCAGATTCCTCTGCACTTAGTGAATGCCTTAATTCTTACATTGGAAATATCTTACACTTTCCAACAATTTCGTTTCTTCATTTTATCCCTAAATATACTAGAAACCAATGATCAGCTAGTGCGCTACATGTTCAATCTCTCGTTTCGCTCTATTAAACGTACACACTTTTCCACTGTAATCATCACAATATTTACGAAAATTCCGTTTGTTAATTTTATCATTAAGGATGTCAGTGACTAATGATAATGAGAGTCTATCTCACATTCCAAACACTAATTTCATTTCACTGCATTTACTCTTTTTTCAATCGTAAATATCTGACAATATACATTAGGAGAGAGTGGTCTACTACTCCACGATTACGTGCACGCATGGAGAGCGCACCCGCGGCCTTCCAGCCTATTTGCCGGACAGGTTCCACCAAACAAGGCACCCTGCCCATTGTTCCTCTTTCTTGTTCTTCGGTTTCTGTGCATTATGTACACTGTCAAGATCTGTCCCTCAATCCTGGCGCCGAAGCGTGTATCCCTTATTCATTAAGGGGGTGGGATACGCCCACCTCGCGGCATCACCGAAGTTTTGCCTACCAGTTCCCTACTGGTGGAGGCGGTCCTGCTAGCGAGTCAGGCCCTACCATGCTCTGCAGGCATAGCGCCCGAGCGTTTCAAGGCAAGCTCACCTCCCCCATACGCTCACCGTTACCCAGGTTCCTGGGATTAGCTCCCGCATGGTACCGAATCCCACGGTATGACCACAGCCCGGCAGAGTCCAACCCAATCCGGGAACCCCAGGCAATGCCCGAGGGGGCTCGAGTCCCGGCCCTGCCTACCTCTATCGTTCAACTGGCAACCGCCGTGTGTAGAGGTACCACACACACGTCAAGATGCTCGTGCATCTCATCCCGGATCCAATGGTACGTGTCATCACCATTTGGGTTTGGTGCCAGCCCATTCCTGCAGAGTTTCTTCCCTTTGGCAGTTCATGACCGTTGCCCAGATTCCTGGGGTTGGCCGCTCTCCGCCTCCGGTCCGTCCCTCGGCAGGTTGGATTCTGACACTCCCCCCCCCGGTAGGATCGCCCAAGCAATACGGGGCTACCTCTCTTTTACGTGTTGAGGTACCACGAACACGTTGAGATACTTGGTATCTCCTCCCAGACCCAATGGTACGTGTAAGCCACCATTTGGGAGAAGGGCCGTGGCCACTGCTCTCCCCCGGTAGGGCCGTCTGACAATATACAACAAATCCGTCTTTGATTTTATTCTTCAATATGTCAGTAAATAAGGATCAGCAAAGGCTGCTACATCTTCAACGCTCTCTTTTCGCCATTGTGATCGAACTCACTTTTCAATGGTAGATATGTAACAATTTACGACAATTTCTTTCGTTTACTTTCGAATTGTAAATAAATTACAAATTACTAAAATTTCATTGTTTGATTTTTCTTTTAATTTATAAGTAAATAACGATCTACAAGGGTCTGCTCACTTTCCACACTCCTATTGACATGCTGAGTGGACTTATTGTTCAATAGTAAATATCTGACTATTTACTACAACTAATTTCTATCATTTTATTTTTAAATATCTCACTAGCTAATGATAAAAAAGTCAGCTACAAAATCAGAACACTCCTTTCGCGCTAATTAAAGCAATTTTTTATCGAACGGAAATATCTGACAAGTTACGACAATTGCTTTATTTCATTTTATACTTAAATATGCTCATTTTATACTAATGATAAGCATAAATCTGCTACACCTTCCAAACACTAGTTTCCTCCTACTGAATTAACTAACTTTTAAATTGCAAATATTAGATAATCTAACACAATTACCTTCTTTCACTTTATTCTAAGTAATATTTTCAATCAGCGTTTAGCAAGAGTCTCCTTCAGCTTCCAAAACCAACGTTTCAATTCGAAATGTTATAATTTACGAAAAATACATACATTGATTATATTCCCAATAAAGGCTTCAAATTGCGATGAGCAAGATCCTGCTTCAAGTTCTAAATACTCTTCTCCCAGTAGAAAATGTACTAACTTTTCAATTGTAAATATTTCAAATTTACAGCAATTCGTCTGTTACATTTTATTCTTAAATTTTTGCAAAGTAATGATATGCTATTCTCCTTCATCTTCCAAATTCTTTTTCGCCCTACTGAATTTGCACACTTTTCAATTGTAAATATCTTAAATTTTTGACAATTTCGATTTTTCATTTTTAAAAATATCTCAGTAACCAACGATCTCTAAAATTGTGCTATAACTTCCACACACTCACTTCGCCTACTGAATGGACTCACTTTTCATTAGTAATTTCTGACTATTTACGACAATTCTGTTCTTTCATTTTTTTATTAAATATGTAAGTAACTAACGATCAGCAATAGTTTGCTTCATCTTTCAAACACTCCTTTCGTCCTACTGAATATAATCACCTTGCAATGGTAAATATCAGACTATTTTCAACAGTGGCGTTCTTTAATTTTGTTTATGAATATGTCAGTAACAAACTATCTTGAAACTCTATTTCCTCCTCCAAACCCTTCTTCTGAACTCTTGATCAGAGCAATTTTGGTAGATCAGACAATTTAATTCAATTTCCTTCCTTCATTATATTCTTAAATGTGTCAGTAACTAAGGATAAGCAACATAGTGCTACATCTTCCAAACACTATTTTCCCCGTACTGAATGAATTCATTTTGAATTGTAAATTTTATATTTACGACAGTGACGTTCTTTCATTTTATTCTCAAATATGTCTTCAACTAGAAATCAGCAATAGTTGCATTACATTCGAACACTCCTCTACCCCTAATGAATTTAGTTACTTTTCAATTGTAAATATCTGATAATTTAAATAATACCGACTTTACAATTTAAACACTATGTTCAGTCTCCTGAATTGCCTCAATATTATTTTTAAATACAACATAATTTACAACAATTCCGCTACTTTTTTTATTCTTCATATTGTCGGTTACTGATGATCGTGAGAGTATGTTTCAGCAACCAGACTTTTCTCTCGTCCTATTGAATCGACATGTTTCACAATTGAAAAACCAGATTATATGCGAAAGTCTATATGTTGACAACTAAGGATCAGCTAGTCTGCTTCATCTTGCAAACTGTGTTTTCGACCTACTGAATTGAGACACCTTTCTATTGTAAACATCAGATAATTCACCAAAAAAAAAAAAAAACGTTTTTTTTTTTTATTCTTAAATGTCAGTTACCAACAACCATGAGAATCAATTTCAGCTTCCAATCTCTCATTTCGCCTTACTGGATAGACTTTCCTCTCAATTGCAAATATCTTAGAATTTACGAAAATTTCGTTCTTTCATTTTATTCTTAAATATTTCAGTAACTAACGATCGGGAACAGTTTGCTCTTTCTTCCCACACTCCTTTCATCTTACTAAACGGGATCACTTTTCAATTGTAAATATATTAAAATGTAAACAATTCGGTTCTATCATTTTACTCTTAAATATGTCAGTGACTAACGATCAGCAATGGTCTGCTTCATCTTTGAAACACTCACTATATCTACTATATGACTTCACCGTTTAATTTTAAAAATGTGACGATTTACGACCATTGCCTTCGTTGATTTCATTTTTGAATTTTTCAGTTGATAAGTGAATAGTTTTCGATATCTGGGTAATATTCTTAGTAATAACATGAAGTACGTAAGTGAAACAACAGCAAGTATTGGACTGGCGAAAGAAGCCTTTAGAAGGAAGAAAAGTTTGTTTTGAGGCACCTTGAAAAAGAGTAGGGAAAAAGAATCATAAAATGCTTCGTGTAGAGTGCTGTGTTAAATGCAGGGGTAACATGGACATTCGTCTGTATATAATGATCAAGAAGAGTCCGCTATATCTTCGAAAAACTCCTTTCGCCTTACCAAATGTACTCACTTTTCAATCGCATATATGACAATTTACGACCACTGCGATTTAATTATTTTGAAAAAAAAGGAGTGACTAACGATCAGCAAGGGTCTGCTTCGTATTCCAAACTCTCCTTTCTCTCTATTGAATGGACTCACCTTTCAATTGTAAATATCCTTAATTTACGTCGGTGATTTCATATGTTCTTTAATATGTCAGTACTAACTATGATTATATTCTGCTACATCTCCCAAAGACACCTTTCCCCCTACTGAGTGTACTCGCTTTTGAATTGCAAATATTACTATTTACTTCAATCCGCTCTTTCTTTTTTTAAATAACTCAGTGACTGACGATCAAATAGTGTCTGCTTCATTTTTGAGGCTCTTTTCGTTCTACTGAATGGAATCTCGTTTCACTTCAAATGTCCCAGAATTTTCGACATTTCCTTTCTTTATTCAGTACTCAGTAACTAATTATCACGAAGAATTTGCATCATATTCATAGCAATCCATTTGCCCATCTGAATTGAATCAGTATTCAATTTTAATATCTGACAATTTACGACAATTCCACTGTTTCATTTCACTCTTTTGTGTGTCTCCAAACAACGGATTAGAAGAGTCTCCACCACCTTTCAAACACTCCTTTCGGTCTTCTAATTAGTCTCACTATCAAATGTAAATAAGTGACGATTTAAGAACTTTTTTCTTCCATCTATTGTTAAATAAGTCTGTAAGTAACGATCAGCAAGAGTCTTCTTCAACTTGGAAAAATCCTTTTGCCCTACTGTGTGGAATCATTAATAGAAAATCACAATTAACGACAGTTTCATATCGGTAACACTCTTTTCGCCATAATGAAAGCTCTAACTTTTCAATTGTAAATATATGAGAATATTCTATAATTCCGTTTTTCTTTGTTTTCTTCAATATGTCAGCATCTAACGATCAGCATCAGTTTCCTTCTTCTCCCAAACACACCTTTCCCTTTCTGAATGGACTTGCTTTTCAATTGTAAATTACTGGTAAAGGAATTCCGTTCTATGGTTGTATTCTTAGATATGTCTTCACCCAAAATCACTGAGAATGCCTTAGCCTTAAAGAAGTCTTTTTTGCGTAGTGAACAGACCTGCTTCTCAATTGTAAATATCTTATAATTTAAACAATTCCGTTCTTTCATTCTATTCTAAAGCATCTCTATAACTTAGGATTAGCAACAGTTTGCTTCATCTTCCAAACACTCCTTTCGCACTACTGAATGGACTCACTTTTCAATTAGAAATATCTGAGAATTTACGATAAATGCATTCTTTCATTTTATTCATAAATATGTCAGTTAGTAACGATCATGAAAATCCATTTCGTCCTACAAAATGATCTCTTGAACTATTGAATAGAACAACTTTGAAATTGTAAGAATCTTACAATTTACTAGAATTTTGTTCTTTGATTTTATTGGTTAATATGTCTGTAACTAACGATAAGGAAGTCTGCTACTTCTTCCAGACACTCCTTTCCCATTGGTAAACAAACTTTTCGAATGAATCTATCTGGCAGTTTACACTAATTCCAATTTCCACTTTATTCTCAAAAGTCAGTAACTATTGATCACCAAGAGTCTGCTACGTATTCCAAACACTACTTTCACCCTATTGAATGATGTCAATTTTATTTGTAAATACCACAGAATTTACGATAATTTCATTGTTTTTTTATGCTTCGTAATGGCGGCCAATATTGTTCATGAAATTATATTTCTGTTTCCCACATATTCTTTCAACCTATTGAAATCTTTGATTATTGTAAATGTCTGACAGTTTGAGACAGATTGCTTTTTTATTTTATTCTTAAATGTTTTGGCAACTAATGTTCAGCTAGTTTGCTCCAGTTTCCAAACTCGCCTACTGAATGAACGCCTTCTGAATGTATATATTTGACGATATACGACAATTAAATTGTTTTATTTTATTGTCAAATATATCTTCAACTAACGATCACGAGGGGTCTGCTTTACCTTCTGCTAAAGAAATTGTATGTTTATCAGATATTTACATTTGAAAAGTGAAGACATTGAATAAGGCGAAAGGAGTTCTCGGAAGATTTAGCAGAATCGTGAAGATCGTTAATTAAAGACCTACTTATTAACAAAGCGAATCGATGGAATTGTTTTAAATTGTCATATATTAACAATTGTAATGTGGGTCAATTCAGTACGGTCAAAAATGTATTTGAAGATGTAGCAGACACTTGGTGATCATTGTTTACTGAGGAATTTAAGAATGAAATGAAAGGAAGGAATTGTCGTATGTTTTCAGATTCTCAAAATTGAACAGTGCATGCATTCAGTTGACGAGAAAAGTATATCAGAGATGAAGCAAACTCTACCTGATCGTTAGTTATTGACATAAAATGAAGTGATGCAATTGACGTAGATTTTCAGTTATTTATTTGAAAAGTGAGTTAATTGAATAGGGCGGATGTAGTGTTTGGAAGCTAAACCAGAGTCCCTATGCTAGTTCGTTGAAGACATATTTAAAAATTCAATGGAAGAACCAAATTGTCCTTAATTCAATGATATTTAACATTGAAATATGATTGTATTCGATAGGGCGAAAGAAGTGTTTGGAAGATGTAGCGTATTTTTCTCGTCGTTTTCTTCTCACATATTTAAGAGTAAAATGAAAGAACGGAATTCTCGTAAGTTATCAGGTAGTTACAATTCAAATCGAGTCTTTTCATTAAGGAGAAAGGAGATTTGGAAGCTAAAGTGGACTCTTGCTCATCACTAGTTGCCAACAAATGCAAGAAGTAAATGAATGAACAGAATTATCGGAAATTGACAGAATTTTACAATTGAACTCTAGTCTATGTAGTAGAGCATAAAAAGGGTTTAGGAGCTTAAGCAATCTTGTTGTTCGTTAGTTGAGAACATATTTAAAAAATGAAAGAACTGAATTGTCATAGGCAGATATTCACAATAGAAAAATTAATCCAGTCTGTAACAGTCTTTTGGTGATTATTACCTATTGACGTATTTAAGAATAACATGAAAACGCTGACCGGAGTCTCAGAAAAACTAAAATTATGTACTTCACATTTTCTTTTGTGAGGATATGCCTACTAAAAGTCATTCATCTCTCTCCACAACTCGCACAGCATCCCAGCTTCTCATAGATGCATTAGCGTTGTTAAAATGATACTACATGAGGAGTCATCTTGAGCTTCTGCCTGAATGCGTCATTGCCTCAATGTAATGATGCGCAATTATAGATTATAATTCTTAACTAATATAAATTGGGAGCTCATTTAAGACGCTAAAACTCCTATGCGCAAAGCGCGCATAAGGATTAATACTAGGCAAATTCTACGTAACCGATGAAAAAAAAAAGGAATATTGTTTTCTAAATAAAGGCTTTACAGACGTTTTACTTACATTAATTTTACATAAGTATCTTTAGTCATTAGTATAGATCAAAAGTATAATTACATTATGTTTACTATGGATGGTCTTTACGTGTAAGTAAAGTCATTTATTACTAGAAGCAGCGATGTTCCCATACTTAGAAATGGGGATAAGGATATTTTTTGATAAACACTACTACGTTAAAGGGTTATGTCTAATTCAGTGATATATTACGAGAGAAGAAATAAATGCATTGCTCGTTCTGTTGAAAGTACTTTGGAGTTATTACTATTATCGAGGTGTGAATTCCTTCTTGTTTTCTTGATAACACTGCGATGTCGACGACCTCTGTATATAAGAATCGACATTACATGGTAGAGATGAAAAACACCCAAGCGGTGATTATCTAGTAGTCAAGGAATTCATGAAGATAGGTCTAATTACTGATGGTGTGAATTTTAGTGCAGTTTGTGAATTTGTTCTTGATGAAGTAATGTATGGGATTTTATAATTAGAGGAAAGGATCTCTGTGCTGAACAAGATTTTATGCAACTCATGCAGAAGTATTTCAATACAAAACAGCCAATCAATACGATGGCTGAGAGATTGCTTCGAATGATACGGACAAGTTATCTGAAAAATGGAACGATATTTCAGAGCCAGAATAGTCTCAAGGAAAGGAATTGTCGTAAATAGTAAGGTATTTACAATTGAAAAGCAAACGGATTCACTAGTACTAAAGGAGTGTTTCGAGGATAAAGTAGTATCTTGCAGATCATTAGTAACAAACATATTTAAAAGTAAAACGAAAGAACGGAAAAGTCGTAAATTGTCAATTTACAATTGAAAATTTGGTACATAAAGTAGTGCAAAAGATGTGTGTGGAAAACGAAGCAGACTTTTGCTGACAGTTATTAACATATTTAAGTATAAATGAAAGAACCGAATTGTCGCACTGTGGCAGAAATTTACAATTGAAAAGTGAGGCCATTTAGTAGAACGAAAGGAATGTTCGGAAGATGAAGATGACTCTTTATGATGTTTGTCACTGACTTATTTTGCCAATATTATGAACGGAATTTTCGTATATTGTCATATATGCAATTGAAAAGTGATTCCACTCAGTAAAGCAAAAGTGTTGTTTTGATATCGTAGCAGAATATGCTGATCGTTACTTGCTGATATAGTTAAGAATCAATGAAATATTGGTATGATGTACATTGTCTGATATTTACAAATGAAATTGAGTCCGTTGATAAGGCAAAAGTAGTGTTTTAAAAGTGTAGCAGACTTGTTGATTATTAGTCACTGCCATATTTAAGAAGAAAATGAAAGAACAAAATTATTGTAAATTTTTCAGATATTTACAATCGAAAATAAAAGGACAAAATGTGAGTTTGGAAGATGAAATAGACTTTCGTGATCATTAGTTACTGACAAATTTGAGAATAAAAAGAAAAAAGGGTTTTGTCGTATATTATCAGATATTTACATATGAAAGCGTGTACCTTTAGATGGTTGAAGGGGGTTTGGAAGGAAAGCAGACTGTTGCTGATAGTTGGAGACTTATATAAAAGTAATATCATTGAGTAGAATTATGTAAATCGTCGGATATTTACAATTGAAAAGTTAATGCACTAATTGTGAGAGTTTTACATTTGAAAATAAGAGCATTCTCTATGGCGAAGGGAGAGTTAGATTTATGGACCAGAGTCATTCTAAATGTTAGTGGCTGAGATATTTAAAAATAAAATTAATGAACCGAATTGTCGTACATTGTCAGATATTTTCAATTGGAAAGAGGTTCCAGTCAGTGGGGCGAATGGAGCGTATGAAGATGATGCAGACTCTTGCTGATCGTTAGTAATTGACTTATTGAACAAAAAGGAATAGTCGTAAATTGTAATATTTGCAATTGAAAAGTGAGAACATTCAGTAGGGCGGAATGAGTGTTTCGAAGCTGAATCAGACTCTCGCTGATCGTTAGTTACTAAATGAAAGAACTTAAAGCAGGTATATTGTCAGATATTTACAATTGAGTAGTGGGTCCATAAGTAGAACAAAGGGAGTGTTTCGTAGCACTCGCTTCAATGTCTTCAACTAGCATTTAGTAAGATAATTCAGCTGATAAATACTGTTCTCATCCTAGTGAATGCACTAACTTTTAAATTATAAATACCTGTATATTTCCATCAACTTTGATCCTCATTTTATCTTGAAATATGTTGTTAACTAATGTTCAGCTTGTGTGCTTGATCTTTCAATCTCTGCTTCGCCGAACTGAATGTACGCACTTTTCTATAGTAAACATCAGACAATTTAGGAAAATTCCATTTTTTCATGATATTCTCAAGTACGTCAGAAACTAACGATCAAGAGTGTATCTCAGGATCCAAGCACTCCTTAGGCGTCACTGCATAAACTCTTTTTTGAATTGTGAATATCTGACTATATAGTACAGTTCCGTCTTTAATTTTATTCTTAAATATGTCTCCATCTAACAATCAGAGGAGTCTGCATCTAGAACCAAATACTCCTTCGTCTTACTGAATGGACTCAATTATCAAAAGTAAATATCTGACAATATACGACAATTTTCATATTTTTTTTAATGTGAGTAAGTAACGGTCACCACGAGTCTGCTTCACTTTGAAACCCTCACATCTCCTACTGATTGGACTCACCTTTCAATTGTAAATATTCTTTAATATCTAAGTAAAAAACTATTAGAATGAGTCAATTTGATTTTTCTAACACTCCCTTTGCTATACTGAATGCCTTCACTTTTAAATTGTAGAAATGTAACTTTCGACATTCCGCTCCTATATTTTATTCTTATATATGTCGCAAACAAAAATGAAAAAGAGCCTGCTTTAGATTCCCAACACTCTTTCGTCGTAGTGTGAAGACTCTCTTATTTTAAATATATGACACTTTACACTACCAGTCCTTCATTTTATTTATAAATATTTCAATATGTAGCGATCAGCAAAATTTTTCTTAATCTTCTAAACACTCCTTTCGCCCTACTGAATGCACTCGTTTTTCAAATATAAGTACTGACAATTTAAACAGTTGCACTCTTTGATACTGATCTTAAGTGTCTTCAACGAAGGACAAGTCTGCTTTGCTTCTAAACCCCTTTTAACACACTAAATACTTTCTTCTCATATGTCAATATATCACAATGTACGGCAATTCCCTTCTTTTATTTTATTCTTAAATTTGTCAGTGAGGAATGATCAGAAAGGTCTATTTCATCTTCTGAAATCACATTTGTGGCACTAAACACAACCACTTTTTGATTGTGAAAATCTGACAATTTACAACAAATCCATTGTTTCATTTTATTCTTAATTAGGCCAGTAACTGAAGATCAACAAGGGTCCGCTACATCTTCCACTACTTTCGCCCTATTGAATGGACTCAATTTCATTTGTGAATATCAGACAATGTACGGCAATTCCGTTCTTTGATTTTTCTTAAATATGTTAAAATAGGGGTTGGAACGAATATACCCCTCCTATGTTACTAGTCTTATGCAATTACTGCTATGTTAATTAAAGGGATGGAAACGAGTACACCCCCTTATTATGTCGGTAGTTTTTGCTATAATGTGCTCATTGTCTGCTATTTCTGTTATGTTATAATAGAGAATGAATACAGCCATAAAACATGCTCATAAAAGGAAAAGAGTACACCCCTAAACTGGTGGTCGTAAAAGACCATGGCTGGACGGTTCACGGTGTTCGATAGGGTTGGAAACGAATACATCCCTGCTATATTACGTAGTCTTATGTATTATCTGCACTACTATGTGTTTGTAGTCTCTATGTATTCTCTGCAATGGTAAAATATTCAAATAGGGGTTGAAAAATGATCATAAAAAAGAACGAATACATCCCTGCTATGTTACGTAGTCTTATGTATTATCTGCTCTGCTATGTGTTCGTAGTCTCCACTACTATGGTAAAATAATGGGTGATGGCATGTCCGAAAACCAAATATGACAATTTACGACCATTCCGTTTTTCATTTCTTTAAATATAGTCCGGTACTAGCGATTAGGAAGTCGGATGCATCTTCAAAACACTCCCTTCGTTATAATGAAATGATTCACTGTTCAATTGTAAATATCTTACCATTTAAGTCAATTACGTTGTTTCATTTATTCTCTAATATGTCAGTATCTAACAATCAGCAAGATTCTGTTTCATCTTCCAAACACGCCCTTCGCCCTACTAAATGCACGCACTTTTCCACTGTAAACAATAAAAATTTACGAAAATTCCGAGTTTTCATTTCATTCTTAAGTTCGTCAGTAACTAACGATCATGAGAGTCTATCTCAGCCTCCACACTCTCTTTTCGCCTTACTGGATAGCCTCTGCTTTCAATTGTAAATATGTGAAAATATACGACGAATCTGTATTTTCTCTTTATTCCTAAGTATGTCTTCATGTAAAGATCCCCAAGAGACTGGCTTAGCTAAAAAAAACTCTTTCCGCCTAGTGAATATACACGCTTTTCAATTGTAAATATCAGTCAATTTACATAATTGCGAACTTCCAATTAATTGTAAATATGTCGGTTACTAACGATCACGGAAGTCTAGTTCATCTTCCAAGCTCACCTCTTGCCCTACTGATAGAAGAACATTTCAATCGGAAATATCTGACATTTACTACATTTCATTTAATTCTACCATTTTCTTCCTAAAATATGTCAATAACTAACGATAAGCATAAGTCTGCTACATCTTCCAAACATTAGTTTCGCACTACTGAAATAACTTACTTTTCAATTGCTAATATTTGGTAATTTAAGAAAATTACCGCCGTTCATTCTATTCTAAATAATGGTTTCAACTAGCGTTCAGTAAGATTCAACTTCAGCTGACAAATACTGAAACATCTGACAATTCACAACAATTTCGATTCTTCATTTTATCTTTAAACATGTTGGCAACTAATGATCAACTAGTGTGCTTCTTCTTCCAATCTCTGCTGTCGCATTACTGAATGTACGCACCTTTCCATAGTAAATATCAGACAATTTAGGAAAGTTCCGTTTTTTCATGTCATTGTTAAGTATGTCAGAAACTAACCATCTACAGTCTAACTCAGGACGATCAAGAGTCTATCAGTCTTTCGCTTCACAGCATAAACTTTTTTTTTCAATTGTTAATATCTGACTATATATTACAATTCCGTGTTTTCTATTCTTAAATATGTCTCCAACTAACAATCAGCAGGAGTCTGCTTTTACATTCGATTACCCATTCATCTTATTGAATGAACTCACTTTTCAGTTGTAAATATCTGATAATATACAGCAATTTCGATATTTCGTTCTTTTAAATGTGGGTAAATAACGGTCACCAAGAGTCCGATACAATTTCCAAACCCTCCCTTCTACTGCATGGACTTATTTTTCAGTTGTAAATTTTCTTAAATATCTCAGTAAGTAATGATTAGCACGAAACCGTTTTATATTTCTAACACTACCTTTGTGATATTGAAAGCCTTCACTATTAATTTGAAAAAATCTGACAATTTACAACAATTCGCCTGTTTGATTTTAATCTTAAATATCCCAGTATCTAACGACCAAAAAGGTTTTCTACACTTTCAACTACTTTTTCCCTATTGAATGGACTCAATTTCATTCGTAAGTATCAGACAAATTACGACTATAATATTCTCTAATTTTTCCCTTCATAATGTTGGCCACTAACAATCATGAGCGTATATTTTAGTTTCCAAACTCTCCTTTCGCTCTATTGAATCTACTTGCTTTACTATTGTAAATGTATGACAATTGGCGACAGTCTGATACGTTGATCTTATTCCTAAGAATGTTGGCTACTAACGATCAGCTAGTTTGCTTCATTTCGCAAACTCTCTTTTCGCCTACAGCACATCTGAAAGTCGAAACAATTCTATTCTGTCATTTTGTTCCTAAATGTGTATGTAACTGACGATCAGCAAGACCCTGCTTCGTGTTTGAAACACTCCCTTCGAAATTCCGAACTGATCAGTGTTCAATTTTAAAAATGCGACGAATTACGACAATTTAATTCGTTCATTTTATTCTTAAGTTCGTCAATAAATAATGATAACCAAAGGACTCCTACATCTTCCAAAAACTTCTTTTGCCCTACTCAATTTAATTGATTTTAAATTGGTAATGTCGGAAAATTTACGTCGTTTCCATTCTTTCATTTTATTTTTACTACGTCACTAGGTAAAGATCACCAAGAACTGCTTCATCTTCAAGACAGTGCTTTGGCCTTTGCGACTGGACTCACATTGAAACTTTGATATATGACTAATTAAAGCATTTCCACTCTATCATTTTGTTTTTAAAAACATCTAACTTACAACCAGCAAGAGCCTACTACAGGTTTCAAAATTCATTACTTTCTAATAAATGCACTCACCGTTCAATTGTAAATATCTAATAATTGACGTCAATTCCGTTCTTTCGTCTATCCTTAAATATATTAGTAATAATCAATCACCTGCAGTCATCTTCCACTACGAAACACTCCTTTCGCCCTATTGAATGGACTCACTTTTCAATTGCAAATATGACAAATTACGACCATTCTGTTTTTCATTTTTTTAAATACAGTCCGGTACTCTCGATTAAGAAGAGTCAATTGTATCTTGAAAACACTCACTTCGTTTTACTGAATGGCCTCACTGATCAATTGTAAATATGTTTCAATTTACGTCAATTACGTTGTTTCATTTATTCATTAATATGTCAGTATCTAACAATCAGCAAGATTCTGCTTCTGCTTCCAAACACGCCTATCTCCCTACTGAATGGACGCACTTTACCACTGGAAACAGAACCATTATTGAAAATTTCGAGTTTTCATTTTCTTCTGAAGTTTGTCAGTAACTAATCCACACTCTCTTTTCGCCTTAATGGATAGCCTATCCTTTCAATTGTGAATATCTAAGATTATACAACGAATCCGTTTTTTCACTTTATTCTTAAATATATCTCCAGCTAACAATCAGCAACAATCGACCTCAACTTCCATACAATCCTTTCCTCTTACTGAATGGACCCACTTTTCTATTGTAAATATCTGACAATATACGAAAATTTCGATTTATCACTTTTCTTAAATATGGCAAAACTAACGATCACCAAGAGTCTGCTTCAGCTAAGAAACCCTCTCTTTGCTTACTGAATGGACTCCAATTTGAATTGTAAATATCTAACAATTAAAAATTCTGTTCTTTCATTTTATTCCTAAATATGACTTCATCCTAATATCACCATGAGACTGGCTAAACTTTGAAAAACCTCTTTCGGCCTAATGTATACCCTCACTTTTCAATTGTAAATAACTGTCAAATAACACGATTGGCAACTTTCATTTTATTCTTAAATATAACGGCTACTAATGATCATGGAAGACTAGTTCATCTTCCAAAGTGTACTCTCGGCCTACTGAATAGAAGAAAAATTTAATTGTAAGATCTCACATTTACTACGTTCCATTTTTTTTTCATTTTCTTCCTAAAATATGTCAATAACTAACAATAAGCATGTCTTCTAAGTCTTCCATATACAGGGTTTGTATGATAAGTAATGAGACCAGGTCTGGAAACATTGTTTTATTGATCTGATCTGTACAGGGACTTAAAAGCTTTCGAAGTACTCTCCTCTTGCGTCGATGCACTTCTGCAATCGATGTTTCCACGCTGCAAACGCCCCCTGGAAGTCAGCAGCCGGCATGTCCTTTAGAAATGTGGTCACGGCTGCTTGGATGGCTGTGACGTCTGCAAAACGGGTTCCTTTCAAGCGTGGCTTCAGCTTCGGGAAGAGGAAGAAGTCGGCCGGGCTCACATCTGGGCTGTAGGGTGGTTGTGGAAGGACTTCCACCCCAATCCGGGTCAAAAAGGAGGTCACTAAGAAGGCGGTGTGGGCAGGGGCATTGTCGTGATGCAACTTCCACCGGCTAGCGATCGCCGGTCTTTTCCGCTTGACGCTCCTGTGCAGTCTCTCAAGGACTCAAGGCGTTGACGGCTTGTCCTTGGGGTACAAACTCCTTGTGGACCACCCCCACATTGTCAGAAAAAACAATCAACATTGTTTTCACCTTTGACTTCGACATTCTGGCCTTCTTGGGGCGCGGGGACGCAGGAGTGTGCCACTCCGCGCTTTGACGTTTCGTTTCAGGGTCGTACTGGAACACCCACGACTCGTCACCTGTTATGACGTCATCTTCAAAGTTAGGGTCACTGTTCATGAGGTTCAACAGTTCCTGACAACAATCAACACGTCGTTGCTTTTGTTCGTCAGTCAACACTCGCGGCACCAGTTTCGCACAGATTTTTCTCATTCCCAATTGTTCCGTCACAATCTTGTGCACTGTTGTGTGGTTCATATCGAGTTCATCAGCAATCAATCTCAACGATAATCGACGGTCTGAGTTCAGGAGATCCCTCACTTTTGCCACAGTTTCGTCCGTAGTCACTGTTGTCGGGCGTCCAGCCCTCTCCAGATCCTCAACGCTTTCCCGGCCGTTCCGGAACGCACTGTGCCAACGAAACACCTGGGCTTTGGATAGGGCTTCCTCTTTGTAGGCCTCCGTGATGAGAGAAAGCGTCTGAGTAGCCGTTTTCCCCAGGCGAACGCAAAATTTGATCGCATAACGCTGTTCGATGGAACCCTCCATGTTTGTTGATTTTCCGCCGTGACAAGAATGTTCACAAGGGCTTTGTCCAAGGCTTGTCCGCGCTCCACTAAGGCTCGGAGCCAACTGACGCGCGGTGCGTTGCTTTGCTCGGACCCCCCCCCCTACATCCTCCATCACCGACAAACCCGCTCCAGCGACACGCGCGCCGCGGCGCGGCGAGTCTCATTACTTATCATACAGACCTTGTATTAGTTTCCCACTACTGAAATAACTTACTTTTCAAAAGGAATATTTGGGAATTTAAAAAATTACCTTCTTTCATGTTATTCTAAATAATGTCTTCATTTACCATTGAGTAAGATTCAACTTCAGTTAACAAATACTGATCTCACGCTAGTGAATGCACTACCTTGTAAATATCTGACAATTTACAGCAATTCCGTTCTTTAAGTTTATTCCTAAATATCTCCATACTGAATGCTCTCATTTTCTATTGTAAAAATCTCAGAATTTATTGCAATTGCGTTCCATTATTTATTCTTAAATGTGTCAGTAACTGACAACCACCATACGTACTTTTTCTTCTAAACACACCTTTCGTCCTACTGAATAGACTGACTATTAAATTGAAAATATCGGTTAATCTACGACAATTCCGTTCCTTTCATTTTATTCTTAAATATGTATTCAACTAACGATTTGCCAACGTAACCTACAGAGTCCAAACCTTTTTTCTTCCTGCTAGATAAACTTGTTCTTTAATTTAGACAAATATATGTCATTAACTAACGATCTCCAAGAGTCTGCTTCAGCTTCCGCACTTCTTTCGCCTTGTTGAGTGGACTCACTTTTCAATTGTAAATATCTGACAATTTACGACAATTCCGTTCTGTCATTTTATTCTTAATTACGTAAGTAAGTAATAATCACCAAGAGTCTGGTTCATCTTCCAAAACTCTTTTGGCCCTACTGAGTACACTCACTCTTCAATTTTAAATATCTAACATTTAAGACAACTCCATTCCATCATCTTGTCGTGAAAAATGTTAGAAAGTTACGATCAGTTAGAATCTACTTCAGCTTCAAACACTTCTGTCGTTCTACTGAATGGACTCACTTTTTATTGCAAATATATGACAATGTATGTAAATTCCTTTCTTTCATTCACTCTAAGATACGTGAGTAATTAACGATCAGCGTTTTCTGCTAGAGAATCGAAACACCGCTTTCGTTTTACTGAATGGACTCACTTTTTAGAATGCATATATGGGAATTTACAACAATTCAATTTAAAATTTATTTAAAATGAGTTACTGACTAACGAGCTGGAGGAGTCTTCTTCATCTTCCAAAAACTCCTTTCCTTTTCAGGAATAAAATCACTTTTCACGTGTAAATGTCTAACAATCCACGTAAATTCCATTCCTTCATTTATTCTAAAATATGTACATATCAACGATCAGCAAGACTCGCCTTCAACTTGGAAACTCCCCTTTCGCCCTACAGAATGGCTTCACTTTCAATTGTAAACATCTAACAATTTAAGACAATTCTGTTTTTTTGATTTCACTTATATATATATATATATTAAATTAAACAGCGAGAGTATGCATCGTCTTAAAAACACACTTTCTGCACTTCTAAAGAGACACTTTTTAAACGTAAATATGAGGCATTGTAAATTACCTCAGTTCTTTCATATTACTGTTAGACAAGTCAGTATCTAACGATCAGCAAGAGTCTACTTCTGCTTCCAAACACCCTTGTGCTCTACTGAATGTATGCTCTTTACAATGGAAAATCTCTGACAATTGAAGCAAATTCTTTCTTTCATATTATTTTTAAATATTTCAGCAACTAACGATTGGCAAGAGTCTGCTTCATATTTCGACCGAGCCTCACGCCATACTGAGTGCTCTTACTTTTCAATTGTAAAAATCTGACTATTTACGACAATTCCGATCTTTCATTTATTCCTGTATATGTCGGCAACCACATATTTCAAAGAGTCTGCTTTAGCTTCCAAACACTATTTTGGCATAGTGAATAGACTAGCTTTTGAAATCTAAAAATCTGACGAATTACGACAATTGCAATCTTTCATTTTATTATTAAATATGTCAAAAACTAACGATCAGCAGGAGTTTTTCTTAATCTTCCAAACACTTGTTTTGCCCTGCAGAGTGCACTCTCTTTTCAATTGTAAATGTACGATAATTTAAAGAATTCAACTCCTGCATATTATACTCTTCAAGAAAAATCTCCAAGAGTTTATTTTTGCTTCCAAATACCATATCGCCATGCTAAATACACTCACTTCATCTTCAAAAATATTTTTCGCTCTACTGAGCGGATTAAATTTTCTACTGTAATATATGTCAATTTTGGACAATTGCGTTCCTTTATTTTATTCTTAAATATTCCTGTAATTTACGATCTACATGAGTTCGCTACATCTTCGAAACACTCTTATCGCCTTGCTGAATGGACTCTCTTTTCCATTGTAAATACTTAACAATTTAAAGATCTCCGTTGTTTCATTTTATTCTTAAATATGTTAGTAACTAACGATCCGCATTAGTGTGCTTAATCTTTGAAACACTCTATTCGCCATTCTGATGCCGTAACTTCTCAATTATTAAAATAGGACTATTTAGTACCATTTCATTCATAAATTCGTTAGTAATTAATGATCAGCAAATCCCCTATTTACATCTTCCACATCCTGCAGTCATATAAATCCTCCCATAACTGCTTTTGCCTTACTCAATGGTCTCACTTTCTAATTGTTTACATCTGACTACTCATGACAATTCCATTGTATTATTTTATTCCTAAATAGTTCAGTAACTAAAGACCATTAGAGCCTCCAAACTCTCCTTTTGCTTTACTGAATGCACACACTTTTCAATTGTAAATACTTGAACACTAACGAGAATTACACCCTCAGCATATATATAATCGAATAACTCTTAACTGAAAATATATGACAAGTCACGACAATACAGTTCCTACATTACATCGTTTTTAGCATGTCATTAACTACCGATCAACAAGGATCAACTACCGATTTTCTAAACTCTCGATTCTCCATATTGAACGAACTCAGTTTTAACTGAAAATATCTCCGTTACAATTTAACAAAAATAAGTTCTTTCATTTTTAAATATATTAGTAACTAACGATTAGAAAAAGTCTGCTACGTCTTCAAATGACATCTTCAGTTTTACTGAATTGCCCATTTACCATTTTTCCAATAACGTTCTTTCATTTTGTTCTTTAATATGTCACTAATTAATGTTCAGCAAGAGTTCGAACACTTCTATCTACTGGATGGACTCACTTTTCAATTGTTTATGACGGACAAGATAAGAAAATTAGTTGTCAGTTACTAATGATAATCATAACCTATTTCATCCTCCCAACTCCTGTTTTACATACTGAATCGAACAAGGTTTTATTTGTAAGTAGCTAAATATTTACATTTCCATTATTCATTTTATTATTAGATATGTCCGCTAATAACGATCTGCAAGAGTTTTCTTCATTTTCCAAACACTACGTTCCCCATACTGATTAGACACTTTTCACTGTATATTTGAAAATTTACGACAATTCCATTCTTTTATTTTATTCTTACTAATGCGTTCAAGCATGGATCACCAAGCTTCAGCATTCCTACAGTCCTTTCGGCTTACTGAATGAACTCACTTTTCAATTGTAAATATCTCTAATATACGGCAATTTCGTTCTTTAATTTTCTTCCTAAATATGTGAGTAATTAACGATCAACAATAGTCTTAACTACTTCAACTTTCAAAAGCTCATTTCACCATATAAATTGGATCCTTAATTATGCTTTGCTCTACCGATCACCAACAGTCGGCATCAGCATCCAAGTACACATTTCGCCTTAGTGAATTCACTGATTTTCCTTTCTATATATTTAATAATTTACGACAATTTCATTTTTCCATTTTTTCTAAAATATTTCAGTAACGAACGATCATCAAGTCTCCTCTATATACCAAAACAAAATTTCTTAATACATTCGCTTTTTACAATTACAAATATGTGACAATTTACGACCATTACGTTCTTTTAATTTATTCTTTAATATATCGTAAACTAATAGTCAGCAATAGTCTGCGACATCTTCCAAATTATCCGTTAGTCGAAGTGCTTGGAATCACTTTTAAATAGTGAATGAGAAAGAATTTACAATAACTCCGTTTTTTTCGTTTTATTCAAAAACTGTCTTCAACCAAAGATGACCAAGGGACTGAATCAGTTTTGAAACACTCCTTTCGGCATACACAGTCTACTCGCTTTTCAATTATTAATATCTTACAATTCACTACAATTCCATACACTCCTTACGCTCTATACATTGTAATCACTTTTAAATGTGTATATACGACAATTCTCTTATTTTACTTTATTCTTAAATATCTTAGTAACTAACGATACACAACAGTTTTTTTCATCTTCCAAACACTAGTTATGCCATGCTTTATGGACTCACTTTCATTTGTAAATATCTGACAATTTTCGAAAATTCCGTTCTATCATATCATTCTTTAATATGTCGAAATCTACCGATTACCAAAGCCAATTTTGGCTTCGAAACACTCCTTTACCGGAACTGAATAGACTCGCTTTAAAATTGTAGATATTCGACAAATTACGACAATTCCGTTGACTCGTTTTACTCTAAATTATGTCAGTAACTAACGATCAACAAGTGTCTGGTTCATCCTCCAAACTTTCCTTTCATTTTACTGGATCTACACACTTACCAATTACAAATACCTGATAATTTACAAGAATCCGGTTCTTTCATTTTATTTTTAAATATGCCATACTAGCATTCAGCAAGAGTCTGCTTTATCTTCGAAACACTCTATTCACAATGCAAGACAATGATCAGTTATCCCGTTCTTTGATTTTATTGTTAAATATGTCAGTAACTAACGACCAAGAAGATATCACTTCTTCCTGCAATACCTCATTTCAATTTATTGAATGGAATAACTTTGAATTCAAAATGTCTGACAATTTTCGACAATTCCCTTTATCATTTTATTCTTAAATATAATTAGTAAGCAACGATTAGCAAGAATCTGCTTCGTCTATGAAACAGTCCCTTCTTCATACTGAATGAACTGACTTTCCAATTCTAAATACCAGACAAAATACGACAATTCAGTCGTTTCACTTCTTTTTAAAATATGTCGAGACTAACCGATCACGAAGAATCTACTTGTTTGAATTGTAAATATCTCACAATTTAAGACAATACTTTTCTATCACTGTATTCCTAAATGCGTGAATAAAAAAAGGTCACCAAGAGACTGCTTCATGTGCAAATAAGTCTCATCGCCTGCTCAAAAAGTCACTTTTCAATTGTAACTATCTGACAATTTGTGACAATTTCATTATTTCATTTCATTCTTAAATATGTCGGTAACAATCGATGTGTAGGAATCTGCTTGAGCTTCCACAATGGTTTGGCCCTACTGAATAGATTCACAGTAAATTGAAAAAGTCTTACAATTTACGCCAATTCATTTTTGAATTTGTTCTTAAATATGTAGGTAAATAACGATCAGCTTAGTCTTCCAAACACCCCTATCCCCTATGAATGCACTAACTTACTAACTGTAAATAACTGCACTTTCTGTTCAATAATATGTCAATAACTAACCATCAGCAAGGGCCCTTTACGACCTACAGAATAGACACATTCAACTGCAAACATCAGACAATTTTCTTGAGTTACGTTCTTTCTTTTTAATCTTAAATATATATTCAACTAAAGATAGGCAATAGTCTCCGTCAGCCTTGACGCACTGCTTTCGACCTATTGAATGCACTCACTTTTAAATTATAAATGTGGTATAATTTACTGCAATAACGTTCTTACAGTTGAATCTCTTATACTTCGGCAACTACCTATCACCGAAGGTTAAATTCAGATTGCAAATACTCCTTTCGCCAAAGTGAATAGATTCGCTTTTCAATTGTAGATATTTGACAATTTACTACAACCCATTTTCATATTTCATTCTTAAATATTTTGGGAAGTACCGATCACTAAGACTCTGCTTCATCTTTTAAACAGTCCCTTCCCTTACTGAGAAGACACACTTGCCAATTGTTAATATCTGACAATTAATGACAATTTCGTTCTTGCATTTTATTCTTAAATATGTCTTTAGCTAACAGTCTGTAAAAGTTTGTTTGAGCTTCTACACTCCTTTCGCCCTGCTAGGTGGACTCACTATTCAATTCTAAATATAATTGTAATCTATCCATTAAAATGCTGCTATAGCAAATAGAAGCTTTTAAACCTATAACATAAATCTTTTATTTACGGGTATGTGTGATTTCAGGTTTGACAGAGACAAACATTTTAACTATTTTTACTTAAATAGCCTAAATATTTAACTATATCTTTTTCATAAAGTTTATGATATAAAATTATTGTCCAAAGCCTTTATATTTTAATAAGCTTTCTCTATAATCAATGAACGTGAAATGTGCTTCCATATTCCAAGTTCTTTTAAACTATATATTGTGGACGTTTGTATGTTTGTGGTTATTCCTTTTGGCAACGAGATCTCGGAAACTACAGGCTGTAGAAAGGTGACGATTTCACTGATCGATTGGACGTTTTGCGTAGATTGTCTAGTTCTAATTAAAAATTTAAAAAACCTGGCCATGATTTCCTTATTACATTTTTTAGGTTACACTTGAAGAGTTGAAATTCAAAAATAAGAAAAAGCATCATATCTACGCATTATACAAACATCACACTGTTTATATAGGGGTTGCATAGGCGTTAGGCGTTTGATTCATGGCCGAATATTAATGAAAAAGACTATGACCATTTCTCCATTCTAAGCAGTAAGATGAATCTACTTGTGGAGTTTTTCCCCACGGAAGACCATATATAACTGCCATTATAATTAATTGTGCATGTAATGCTTTTTCTGGATGCAGGAAGAAAGAAAACACTGGTCATGCATGAATTAGAAACTCCTACCGGAAGTAGGATCATTTCTTGCAAAAGGTGCGAGATATTGAGAAAAAATAATCAGTAAAATCTCCCTATTATGATATGCATTACCGATTATTTACCCAAGAATTCTTTAATTGTGTCTATAAAGGGCATGTACAGATGTGAGAAATGAGAAGTATATTTATGCTCGTACGCGAATGATGCGGTGTGTAGAGAGCGTAGTTTCAGCTAGTTCATTTCTAATTTTAACAACTCCGTTCTTTCATGTGTAAATATGTCAGTAACTAAGGATTAGGTAGAGTCTGTTACATCTTTGAGAAACTCCTTTTGTCTTACTGAACAGCCTCACATTTCAATTATGAAAATCTGACAATTTGATACAATTCCTTTTTTACATTTTATTCTTAGTTACGCCACTAAGTGATGATGACCAAGAGTCTGTTTCATCTTCATAACACTCCTTTGGTACTACTGAATGAACAGTATTGAAGTGTAATTGAGACAAATAACAAGAATTCCATTCTTTGACTTGTATTTAAATGCGACGGTAGCTAATGTTGATAGTCTATTTCCTCTTCCCAACTCGGGGCCGCGGTGGCTCAGTGGTAGAGCGTTCACTTCTGGTGCTTGGGGTCTCGGGTTCAAACCCTGCTCCCGCCAAGTGAACTTTGTGGTGGACAAACACCGTGTGCGTGGGTTTTCTCGGGGTTCTCCCGTTTCCTCCTGCTTTCTTCATTCCACCATTTCATTCATCTCTCATCATCACCGTCTCCTTTTAGCCTAACCGGCATAACCGTGGAACTCAAGAATTTCATTTTCCTCTTCCCAACTCTTCTTTCGCCATATTAAATAGAACAACTTTTCAACAGTAGAAAGCTAAAAATTTAAGACAATTCAGTAATTTGTTTTATAATTATATATGTCAGTAACTAATGATCAACAAGAGCCTGCTTTACATTCGAAAAACTCCGTTCGCCTTACCGAATGGCCTCTCTTACCAACTATGAATATCCGACAAATTACGACGTTTCCATTCATTCTAAAATATCTCGGCAACTACTGATTAGGGAGAGTATACTTCAACATCCAAATACTTTTTCGCCCTACTGAGGAGTCTTCCTTTTCAATAGTAAATTTCTGACAAACTAAGACAATAACGTATTTTTTTTCTTCTTAAAAATGTCAGGAACTAACGGTGAATAAGATTCCGCCTCATCTTCCGAACACTCCTTTCGCTTTATGGAATGGATAATCTTACCAATTACAATATCTGACATTTTACCATAATTTCACTTTTTTACACTAAATATGTAATTATAAAAGAATCAGCGATAGTTTGCTTAATTCTCTTAACAATGAACGGACTCAATATTCAGTTGTTAATATCAGAAAATATATTACAGTTCTATGTATTTGATCTTAAATATGTCAGTAGCCAACGATCCGCAAGAGTTTGCTTCATCTTTGAAACACTCGTATCGTTCTGCGGGATGGTCTCACTTCTTAATTGTAAATGATAGATAAGTAAAAATGCATGAACGGAACAATTGTAAATTGTCACATGTTTACAATTGAAAAGTGAGCCCATTGGCTAATGCCAAATGTGTGTTTGATACACAAAGCAGACTCTTGGTGATTGTAAGTTATTAATTTAATTTAGAATATTAAAGAACGGAATTGGAAATTATCAGATACATAGAATTGAAAAGTCAGTCCATTCACTAAGGAGAAATTCGTGTTTGAAAGTTGATGCAGACTGTTGGCGATTGCAAGTTTAAATCATAATTAAGAATAAAAACAACAATTTTGGGATATTTAAAAGCGAAAAGTGAATCCAGGTAGCAGAGCGAAGATAGTGTTAGAAGCTGAAGCAGAGTCTTGCTGGTCCTTAGCTACTCACATAGTTAAGAATAAAATAAAATAGAGGAATTGTAATTCTTCAGATAATTACAGTTAAAGAGTGATATCTATATTGATAGCTATGGACTGTTTGGAAGCTCAAATGTTTAGACTGTCGCCGATCGTAAGTTAAGGATATATGTAAGAAGAAATAGATAAAAGGTATTGTTTAAAATGTTGAATATTTACAATTGAGAAGTGTGTCCATTCAGCAGGGCGAAAAAAGTTTTAGAAGACGTAGCCTACTCTTGCTGCAGTTAGTTAGATACATTTTAAAATAATATGATACTACTGCGTTGTCATAGATAAAAAATATTTACATTTGAAAAGTGAGTCTATTAGCAGAGCGAAATGAATGTTTGGAAAATGAAGCAGACTGTAGGTGACCATTACTTGTTGACGTCTTTTAGTTCTCTCATTTTATACTTAAATACGTCAGAAAGTAATGAACGCCTACAGACTCCTTTATCTTCCAAAGACTAGTCTCGCTCTGATAAATCGACTCACTTTCAGAGTTATAAATCTTACAATGTACGACTATTCCGTTCTTTCAATTTATTCTTAAATATGTCAACCAAAAAGAGCAGGAAGACTCTGCTTATGTGTGCCAGTAACTAACAATCTTCAAGAGTCTCCATATTTAAAAACATACCTATCTGATTAGAGAATGGCCTCATTTTCCAATTACAAATATCTCACAGTTAACAACAATTCCATTATTACATTTTATCTTCTACATGTCCATAAGCTACGATCTGCAAGTTCCTCTTCAGTTTAACCGCTCCTTTCAGTCTGAGGAGTTGACTAATTTCTAAAATGTAAATATCTGACAATTTACAACAACTTTGGTGCTTCATTTTTTCAAGTATCTCAGCATCTAACAATTAGCAAGAGTCTGTAACATCTTAAGAAACCTCCTACGCCATCCTGAAAGACCTCATTTTCAATTGTAAATACCTGAGAAATTACGACAATTCCGTTCTCTCGTTTTATTCTAAATACGTCAGTATCTAATAATCACCATGAGTCTGCTTACTCTTCTAAACAGTTCTTTCGGCGTTCTGAATTGACTGATTTTGGAGTGAAAATGTCAGAGAATTGGAGACAACTACGTTCAATCATTATATTCTAAATTGATGGCGTCACTGTTAAATTGTTAAATCTGAGAATTAATGACAATTTCGTTCTTCATGGTGGTCCATTCCATAAAGCGAAGGTAGTATTCAGAAGATGAGGCAGATTCTTATTGATCGTTTTTTCCCGACATATTTAAGAAAAAATACGTAGAACTGTCATATACTTTCTGATATTAACTACTGAATATTCAGTCCGTTCATTGTTAAGAGAATTAATCAAACTATCGCTGATACTTTGATAATTAAATATTTAGTGTAAAAAAGTGTTATTATGGTAAAATGTTATATATTGTAATTGGTAAGATTGTCCATTCTTAAAAGCGAAAGCAGTGTTCGGAAGATGAGGCGGAATCTTATTCACCGTTAGTTCCTGACACATTTACCCCTTATTGGCACAATCCGGGCCTGGGAGGCCCGGAAGATATTATTTTCTGCTCAAATAATCATAAACATATATGTATGAGGCTAAGTCTTTGACATCATCAGTTGAATATTCAAAGCTGTTATTGTGATATCCTTTCCGCTTTGTAATATTAATTTTTTTAAACTTAAACGTATTTTATTTATAAACCCCGATTTAGCACAATCCGGGCCTTGTAGGCCCGAACTCAAATTATGTACATTTTCTGTCTTCCTACCTCATATCCTTCAAATTGTTGAAGTAAATATAATAAATTATAGTTTTACTTGTAACTACTAGATGGATCTCACATTTCTTTCACTATTAGTTGATATCGAGAATTATTATTTGACATTATAATACTTTAATATTTAGGAAATAAATGCATTATTTTTATTGACACACGAAACTGGCAGTGTGTGTGAAAGTAGATCCTGCAAAGATTTTTAAAACATTTTCGATGCACTTCTGTATTGTTTTCAAAATATAAGAGGGTTACCTCTTTCGAAATGTAGTTTTACTGCATAAGATTGGTGTGGGTCTATTGAATACGTGTTATTCAATACTGTGATTTATAAGTATGCCAGTCTATCGGAAAGTAAAATTATTAGACGGATGTTAGAAGAAGAGGGCGAAAGCGATACTAGTCTATGGATGAGAAGTAGTGAAGACAGTGATGGTGAGGCTTGGAATGCTCGCAATGATACTCATATAGGAAATAGGAAGTATTCAGATACAAGTGAAAGTGCCAGTGAAAATGGTACAAGTGCAAGTGTCAATGATATGACTGATACAGAGGGAAGTAACAGAACATCGAATGTTGTAAATGCAGAATTGCATTCAAAAGACGGACGTTCTTGGTTACATTCTCCGGGCAAACAATCTCAGACTATATCTAACAATATTATACGACCAGCTTCTGGACCACGGCATGGTACATTTAGTGATTCACCTCGTGTTGTTTTTGATTTGTTCATTACACATGACATTTTGGAAGAAATTGTGTTATGCTCTAATTTGCAAGAGAGACGAGCAGCAACTGAGGTTCGTAAGAAATGGAGAGAAGTAGACAAGGGGGAAATGTTAGCGCTTTTAGGACTTCTACTTTTGGCTGGTCGAGAAAAATTGGAATGTATCCGTCAGAGAACTGTTTGAAAGTTCCGATTCGAACCTGCATTACAACGCTACAATGTTTGCCAACAGATTTAAATGTGTTTTAAGCTGTTTGCGCCTGGATAATAAGGGAACACGAGAGTTTCGTAAGAAGACAGAAAGATGCGCACGTGTCCTATTATGGAACTGTTTCTTAAGAAATTCTAAAAAAGCTGTTATCCCTAACGAATCACTAACAATTGAGGAACAATTGATTCCATTTAGAGGAATATGTCGTTTTACTCAATACAAGTGTAATAAAAACCAGCCAGTGGATGTGCAATGCTAAATCTGGCTATGCTTTTGACGGATATTTCTATAGTGGCAAAAAAATTGGTGAACTAGTTCAAAGAGGTCTTGCAGCAGAAAATGTCAGAACTGAGGTGTCTTCCCTCAGTCAATATCAAGGACGTAGCATAACAACAGACAATTATTTCACAAGCGTTCGTTTAGCCGAATACCTTCTGACAAGAAACATAATAATTGGAACAGTTACAGGTAGAACTAATAACAGAAGCATCCCTCCCATCATCAGACCTAGTCATAAGAAAAGTGCTTATTTTCCCGAATTTGTTTTTTGCAATGAAATAACAGTGGTCAGTTGTGTTCCCAAAAACTAAGTGTGATTCTCACTAGCAACATGCATCATGATTCGATGATCGATGATAATCACCTAAAAAGGAAGCCGGAAATCATTACCTACTACAATAAAAATAAAGGAGGGGTCGATTTCATGGATCAAAAATTGCGAGGATATTCCCTCAAAAGAGAGACTGGAAGATGGCCTTTTTATGAATATGTTAGACGTAGCAGTATTAAACTCTTATCTTGTTCTCAAATATCATAATCCGAATTTGAATATCCAAAAGGAGCATAAGCAAAGGATTTTCATCAAGGAGCTAGCTTATGATTTGATTAGTCCCCTAATGTTGAGAAGAGCTGAATCATCTACTTTGAAAAGGTCTGTAAAAGAAAATTTCTTAAGATGTAGTATCAAGATTGAAACCGATAAGCCACAAAGACCTGAAGAAAAAAATGGAAACGACGTCACTTGTGCCCCTAGTTCTAGAGACAGGAAAACCAAAGTGGTATGTTGCAAATGTCAGAATAATGTGTACAGTGAGCATATGTTCGTTGTGAGTGTACAATGTATGTAATATGCGCTATGTGCAGAAATATTTCAAGGTAACAGTGAGCAAGCACAAAGAACAAAATCATATATATTTTGAACAATAATCTTATACTCTATATAACATTTATAAAGCGTATATATAACGTGAAAATTTGCATTTTTCATGTTCAAAATAAGTTTAGTTTATTATAGCATGCATTGTGCTCTTTATATAATTTGCGAATTTTATATATATATATATAGAAGTAAACACATTATATAAAATCAATTTGTTACACATAAAGAACGATCTCCACTAAATTATGTTCACATGTTCATACTATAGTGTATGTGGGCCTTGCAGGCCCGGAAAGTGCAAACTACGATAAGAAAAGGGTAGTGCCATTAAGGGTTAAGAAGAAAATAAAATTACGTTATAGTCCTAGTTTGTCAGAAATTTACTATTGAAAGAAAGTCTCTTCAGTAGGGCGAAAAACTATTTGGATGTTGAAGTATACTCTCCCTAATCAGTAGTTGCCGAGATATTTGAGAATGAATGGAAACGTCGTAATTTGTCGGATATTCATAGTTGGTAAGAGAGGCCATTCGGTAAGGCGAACGGAGTATATCAAATGTAAAGCAGGCTCTTGTTGATCATTAGTTACTGACATACTTAAATATAAAACGAATTACGGAATTGTCTTAAATTTTTTAGCTTTTTACTGTTGAAAAGTTGTTCTATTTAATATGGCGAAAGAAGAGTTGGGAAGAGGAAACAGACTATCAACATTAGCTACCGTCGCATTAAATAAAAGTCAAAGAACGGAATTCTTGTTATTTGTCTGCCATTTACAGTTCAATAGTGTTCATTCAGTAGTACCAAAGGAGTGTTATGAAGATGAAACAGACTCTTGGTGATTATCGCTTAGTGGCGTATCTAAGAATAAAATGTAAAAAAGGAATTGTATCAAATTGTCAGATTTTCATAATTGAAATGTGAGGCTGTTCAGTAAGACAAAAGGAGTTTTTCAAAGATGTAACAGACTCTACCTAATCCTTAGTTACTGACATATTTACACATGAAAGAACGGAGTTGTTGTAAATTACAAATCAACTAGTTGAAACTACGCTCTCTACACACCGCATCATTCGCATACGAGCATAAATATACTTCTCATTTCTCACATCTGTACATGTCCCTTTACACACACAAATTAAAGAATTCTTGGGTAAATAATCGGTAATGCATATCATAATAGAGAGATTTTATTAATTATTTTTTCTCAATATCTCGAACCTATTGCAAGAAATGATCCTACTACCGCTAGGAGCTTCTAATTCATGCACGACAAGTGTTTTCTTTCTTCCTGCTTCCAGAAAAAGCATTACATGCACAATTAATTATAATGGCAGTTATATATGGTCTTCCGTGGGGAAAAACTCCACAAGTAGATTCATCTTACTGCTTAGAATGGAGAAATGGTCATAGTCTTTTTCATTAATATTCGGCCATGAATCAAACGCCTAACGCCTATGCAACCCCTATATAACAGTGTGATGTTTGTATAATGCGTAGATATGATGCTTTTTCTTATTTTTGAATTTCAACTCTTCAAGTGTAACCTAAAAAATGTAATAAGGAAATCATGGCCATGTTTTTTAAATTTTTAATTAGAACTAGACAATCTACGCAAAATTTCCAACCGATCAGGGAAATCGTCACCTTTCTACAGCCTGTAGTTTCCGAGATCTCGTTGCCAAAAGGAATAACCACAAACATACAAACGTCCACAATATATAGTTTAAAAGAACTTGGAATATGGAAGCACATTTCACGTTCATTGAGTATAGAGAAAGGTTATTAAAATATAAAGGCTTTGGACAATAATTTTATATCATAAACTTTATGAGAAAGATATAGTTAAATATTTAGGCTATTTAAGTACAAATAGTTAAAATGTTTATCCTTGTTAAACCTGAAATCGCACATAACCGTAAATAAAAGATTTAGGTTATAAGTTTAAAAGCCAAAGGTAAGGGTTCGATCTCGTGCGCTTCTAATTGCTATAGCAGCATTTTAATGGATAGATTACAATTATATTTAGAATTGAATAGTGAGTCCACCTAGCAGGGCGAAAGGAGTGTAGAAGCTCAAACAAACTTTTACAGACTGTTAGCTAAAGACATATTTAAGAATAAAATGCAAGAACGAAATTGTCATTAATTGCCAGATATTAACAATTGGAAAGAGTGGCTTCTCAGTAAGGGAAGGGACTGTTTAAAAGATGAAGCAGGTTCTTAGTGATTGGTACTTCCCGAAATATTTAAGAATGAAATATAAAAATGGATTGTAGTAAATTGTCAAATATCTACAATTGAAAAGCGAATCTATTCACTTTGGCGAAAGGAGTTGTTGCAATCTGAATTTAACTTTTGGTGATACGTAGTTGCCGACATATAAGAGATTCAAGTGAAAGAACGTTATTGCCGTAAATTATACCATTTTTATAATTCAAAAGTGAGTGCATTCAATAGGTCGAAAGGAGTGCGTCAAGGCTGATGCAGATTATTGCCTATCCCTAGTTGAAAATATATTTAAGATTAAAAAGAAAGAACGTAACTCACGAAAATTGTCTGATATTTGCAGTTGAATGTGAGTCTATTCTGCAGGTCGTAAAGGGCCCTTGCTGATGGTTAGTTACTCACATATTAGTGAACAGAATGAAAGAACGGAAGTGTCGTAAATTGCTTGATATTTACAATCGAAAACTAAGTCGATACAGTAGGGCGAAGGGAGTGTATGGAATCTGAGGCAGACTCATGCAGATCGATAGATCAAGACTTATTTAAGAATAAGGTGAATAAATATAATTGTCGTAATTTGAAAGGTATTTAAAATTGAAGATTGATTGCAATATAGAGAGCGAAAGAAAGGATTGGAACCTGTAGTAATTAGACTCTTCTTGATTGCTAGTTACTAACATATTTGACAAAATCAAAGAACGAAACAGTCGAAAATTGACCTGCATCCATTAAGTAGTGAGAAATGTGTGTTTTGGTATACATCGCTGACTCTTGGTGATCGTTCGTTATTGAACTATTTTAGGATTAATGCAATAATGGAAATGACGTCAGTTGTCAGATATTTACAATTAAAAAGCGAAAAATTTCATTAGGGCGAAAGGAGACATTCGAAGCTGAAATAAACTCTTGCTAAATAGTACTTGCCTTCATATTTAAGAATGAAATGAAATAATGGAAATGTAGTAGTTTCTCAGATATTTACAGTTGCTAAATGATTCCATTCAGTACGGTGAGAGGAGTGTTTGGAAGATAAAGCAGACGCTCGTTGATCATTAGTTACTGAAATTTAAAATTTAAAATGAAATAGCATAGTCGTGGAGTGGAACTTTGTCAGATAATTACATTTAAAAATTGTTTCTTGGTTGATAGCGAAAGGATTGCCTGGATATTGATGCAGACACTGTGAACGCAAGTTGAAGACATATTTTAGAATGTAATAAAAACGGAATTGTCGTAAACAGTAAAATATTTACGCTTGAAAAGTGAGCTGAATCAATAGGAGGTGAGAAGAAGGAGGGACTCACAGTTGATAAGTAATGGAGGGGAATTGTCTTATATTGTCGGATATTCACAAATAAAAAGTGTCGATTCATTAGGGCGAAAGGAGCGTATGCAATATGAGATACATAATCATTATCGTCAGTTAGTGTCCTATTTAAGAATAAAATAAAAGAACAGATTTTTTAAAATTGTCTGATGTTTAGAACTGAAAAGTATGTATATTCCTTAGGGCGTAAGGACAGTTCGAGAGAAGATGCAGACTACCTGATATTTTGCTAATAAGATATTTAAGAATAAAATAAGAACGAAATTGTAGTAAATTGTCTGATTTTGTTAAATAAATTTAAGTCTATTAGGGCCAAAGTTGTCCTTGGGGGATCTAACATACTCTTGTTGATCTCTAGTTCCTGAGATATTTAAGAGTAAAATGAGAGAATGTAATTTCGAAAAAGCAGTTATTTACAGTTAATAAGATAGTGCATTCATAGGGGATAGGTGTGTTTGGAAGATTAAGCTGATCGTTATTTACCTACATATTTAAGAGCAAATTCAATAATGAATTGTCGTAAATTGTCAGACTTTTTCAATTTACTGTGAATCTATTCAGTCGGGCCAAACCATTATGGAAGCTCAAGCAGATTCCTACACATCGATTGTTACCGATATATTTAAGAATGAAATGAAATAATGAAATTGTCACAAATTGTCAGATAGTTGCAATTGAATAGTGACTCTTTTCAGCAGGCGAAGAAACTGATTCGCACATGAAGCAGTCTCTTAGTGAGCTTTTTTTATTCACGCATTTAGGAATACAGTGATAGAAAAGTATTGTCTTAAATTGTGAGATATTTACAATTCAAACAAGTAGATTCTTGCTGATTGTATTTTCTCGAAAGAAAGAAATAAGAAGTGAAACGACTGAATTGTCGTATTTTGTCTGGTATTTAGAATTGGAAAGTCAGTTCATTCAGTATGAAGAAGGAACTGTTTCATAGACGAAGCAGATTCTTGCTAATCGTTACTTACTATTTATATTTAAGAATAAAATGATAAAAGGAATTGTCGTAAATTGTCAGACATTTTCAATTCAAAGTTATTCCATTCAATAAATCGAAATGAGGTATTGGAGGAAGAAGTGATATCTTCTTGGTCATTAGTTAGACATATTTAACAATAAAATGATAGAACGGGATAGCTGATCATTGTCTTGCATTGTGAAAAGAGTGTTTCGAAGATAAAGCAAACTCTCGCTGAATGTTAGTTATGACATATTTAAAAATAAAATGAAAGAACCGAATTCTTGTAAATTAACAGATATTTATAATTGGTAAGTGTGTAGATCCAGTAAAATGAGGGGAGTTAATGTAGGATGAACCAGACATTTGTTGATCGGTAGTTACTGACATAATTTAGAGTAAAACGAGTCAACGGAAATGTCGTAATTAGTCGAATATCTACGAGTCTATTCAGTTCCAGTAAAGGACTGTTTCGAAGCCAAAATTGGCTTTTGCTAATCGGTAGTTTCCGACATATTAAAGAACGAAATGGTAGAACGGAATTTTCGAAAATTGTCAGATATTTACAAATGAAAGTGAGTCCATAAAGCATGGCATAACTAGTGTTTCGAAGATGAAAAAAAACTGTTGAGTATCGTCAGTTACTAAGCTATTTAAGAATAAAGTAAAATAAGAGAATTGTCGTATATGCACATTTAAAAGTGATTACAATATATAGAGCCTAAGGAGTGTATGGAATTGTAGTAAATTGTAAGATATTAATAATTGAAAAGCGAGTAGACTGTGTATGCCGAAAGGAATGTTTCAAAACTGATTCAGTCTCTTGGTCATCTTTGGTTGAAGACGGATTTTGAATAAAACGAAAAAACGGAGTTTTTGTAAATTCTTTCTCATTCACAATTTAAAAGTGATTCCAAGCACTTCGACTAACGGATAGTTTGGAAGATGTAGCAGACTATTGCTGACTATTAGTTTACGATATATTAAAGAATAAATTAAAAGAACGTAATGGTCGTAAGTTGTCTCATATTTGTAATAGTAAAAAGCGAATTAAGAAGGTAGAAAGTTTTGTTTTGGTATATAGAGCAGACTTGATGATCGTTCGTTACTGAAATATTTTAGAAAAAATGAAAGAATGAAATTGTCGTAAATTATCAGATATATAGAAAGGAAAATCAGTGAATTCACTAAGGCGAAAGTTGTGCTTGGATGCTCATGCTGACTGTTCGTGATCGGTAGAGCAAGGCATAATTGAGATTCCAATTTATATGGCGAAATGAGTATTTGAAAGCTGAAGTGGTTAAGACTCTTCTTGATCGTTAATTACTCACATATTTAGAAAGAAAATTAAAGAACGAAATTGCCGTATATTAGAGATATTTACAATTGAGAAAGGAGTCCATTCAGTAAGGCGAAAGGACTGTAGGAATGCTGAAGCTTGGTGATCCATGCTTGAACGCACTATTAAGAATAAAATAAAAGAAAGGAATTGTCGTATGATTTCGAATATTACTTTGAAAAGTATCTAATTAGTATGGGGAACGTAGTGTTTGGAAGATGAAGAAAACTCTTGCTGATCGTTATTTGCCGACATATCTAAGAATAAAATGAATAACGAAATTGTAAATTTTTAGCTACTTACCACTAATTCCTGTTTCTATTCAGTAGGATAAACAGGAGTTGGGAGGATGAAATAGGTTATGATTATCATTAGTAACTGACAACTAATTTTCTTATCTTGTCCGTCATAAACAATTGGAAAGTGAGTCCATCCAGTAGATCGATAGAAGTGTTCGAATTCTTGGTGAACATTAATTAGTGACATATTTAAGAACAAAATGAAAGAACGTTATTGGAAAAATGGAAAATGGCCATTCAGTAAAACTGAAGGAGTCATTTGAAGACGTAAATGACTTTTCCTAATCGTTAGTTACTAATATATTTAACAATGAAAGAACTTATTTTTGTGAAATTGTCAGATATTTACAGCTAAAACTAAGTTCGTTCAGTATGGAGAAGGGAGAGTTTAGAAAACGAAGCAGACCCTTGTTGATCGGTACTTAATGACATGCTAAAAACGATGAAATGTAATAACAGTATTGTCGTGACTTGTCATATATTTTCAGTTAAGAGTTATTCGATTATATATATGCTGAGGGTGTAATTCTCGTTAGTGTTCAAGTATTTACAATTGAAAAGTGTGTGCACTCAGTAAAGCCAAAGGAGAGTTTGGAAACTGAAATAGACTCTCATGGTCTTTAGTTACTGAACTATTTAGGAATAAAATAGTACAATGTAATTGTCCTGAGTAGTCAGATATTAACAATTGGAAAGTGAGACCATTCAGTAAAGCAAAACAGTTCTTGGAGGATTTATATAACTCCAGGATGTGGAAGATGTAAATAGGGGATTTGCTGATCATTAATTACTAACGAATTTATGAATGAAATGGTACTAAATCGTCCTATTTTAATAATTAATCAGTTAAACCATTCAGAATGGCGAAAAATATTTTTGAAGATGAAGTGTGAGTATTTAGCATAGCGATATGGTATTTGGAAGCAAAAATAAACTCTTGGAGATTTTTCTTGAAGTGTATAATATGCAGGAGTTGAATTGTTTAAATTATCGGACATTTACAAATGAAAAGTGATTCCACTCAGCAGGGCGAAACAAGTGTTTGGAAGATTAAGAAAAACTCCTGCTGATCGTTAGTTTCTGACCTATTTAATAATAAAATGAAAGACTGCAATTGTCGTAAATTTACAGATATTTACATTTGAAAAGCTAGTCTATTCACTATGCCAAAAGAGTGTTCGGAAGCTAAAGCAGACTCTTTGAAAATTGTGGTTGCCGACATATACAGGAATAAATGAAAGATCGGAATTGTCGTAAATAGTCAGATTTTTACAATTGAAAAGTGAAAGCACTCAGTATGGCGTGAGGCTCGGTCGAAATATGAAGCAGACTCTTGCCAAACGTTAGCTACTGAGATATTTAAAATAATATGAAAGAAAGAATTTGTTTAAATTGTCAGAGATTTTCCATTGAAAAGTGCATACATTCAGTAGGGGAAAAGGGTGTTTGGAAGCAGAAGTGGACTCTTGCTGATTGTTAGATACTGGCTTGTCTAAGAGTAAAATGAAAGAACTGAGTTAATTTACAATGCCTCATATTTACGTTTAAAAAGTGTCTCTTTAGAAGTGCAGAAAGTGTGTTTGTAAGACGATGCATACTCTCGCTGTTTAGTTTAATATATATATGTGAGATCTTACATTTAAATTTTCTTCTATTCGGTAGGGTACGGGAGAGTTTGCAAGATGAACTAGACTTCCATGGTCATTAATTGCCGTTATATTTAACAATAAAATAAAAGTTCACAATTGTGTAAATTGACAGTTATTTACAATTGAAAAGCGAGTGTATTCATTAGGCCGAAAGAGGTTTTTGAAAGTTTAGCACTTCTCATGGTGATCTTAGGATGAAGACATATTTAGGAATAAAATGAAAGAACGGAATTCTTAATTGTTAGATATTTACAATTCAAATTTGAGTCCATTCAGTAAGCGAAGAGAGGGTTTCTTAGCTGAAGCAGACTCTTGGTGATCGATAGTTTTGCCCTATATAAGAAAAATGAAAAATCAAAATTTTCGTATATTGTCAGATATTTACAATACAAAAGTGGGTCCATTCAGTAAGAGGAAAGGATTGTATAAAAGTTGATGCCGATTGTTGCTGATTGTTAGCTGGAGATATATTTAAGAATAAAGTGAAAAAACGGATTCGTCGTATAATCTTAGATATTTACAATTGAAAGGATAGGCTAACCATTAAGGCGAAAAGAGAGTGTGCATTAGTTACTGACAAACTTCAGAAGAAAATGAAAACTCGAAATTCTCAATAATTGTTCTATGTTTCCAGTGGTAAAGTGCGTCCATTCAGTAGGGAGATAGGCGTGTTTGGAAGCAGAAGCAGAATCTTGCTGACTGTTAGTTACTGACATATTAATGAATAAATGAAACAACGTAATTGACGTAAATTGAAACATAGTTACAATAGATCAGTGAGTCCATTCAGTATAACGAGGTGAGTGTTTTGAAGATGCAACAAGCTCTTCCTAATCGATAGTACCGGACTGTATTTTACCAAAATGAAAAACATAATGGTCGTAAATTGTCATATTTGCAATTGAAAAGTGAGTCCATTCAATAGGGCGAAGGGAGTGTTTCGAAGTGGAAGCCGACTGCTGCTGATTGATTGTTACTAATATATTTAAGGATAGACTAAAGAACGGAATTGACGTCAATTATTAGATATTTACAATTGAAGGGTGAGTGCATTTAGTAGAAAGTAATGAATGTTGAAACCTGTAGTAGGCTCTTGCTGATCGTAAGTTACATGTTTTTAAAAACAAAATGATTGAGTGGAAATGCTTTAATTAGTCATATATCAAAGTTGTAATGTGAGTCCACTCGCAAGGGCCAAAGCACTGTCTTGAAGATGAAGCAGCTCTTGGTGATCTTTACCTAGTGGCGTAGTAAAGAATAAAATGAAACAATGGAAACGACGTAAATTCTCCGACATTACCAATTTAAAAGCAATTACATTGAGTAGGGCAAAAGAAGTTTTTGGAAGATGTAGGAGTCCCTTGGTTATCATTATTTATTGACGAATTTAAGAATAAAATGAACGAATTAAATTGTCGTAATTCATCGCATTTTTAAAATTGAACACTGATCAGTTCGGAATTTCGAAGGGAGTGTTTCAAAAACGAAGCAGGCTCTTGCTGATCGGCAGTTACATACACATTTAGGAACAAAATGAAAAAATTCAATTGTTTAGACTTTCAGGTGTGCAGTAGGCAAAAAGAGAGTTTGCAAAATGAAGCAAACTAGCTGATCGTTAGTTGCCAACATTCTTAGGAATAAAATCAACGTATCAGACTGTCGCCAATTGTCATACATTTACAATAGTAAAGCAAGTAGATTCAATAGAGCGAAAGGAGAGTTTGGAAACTAAAATATACTCTCATGATTGTTAGTGGCCAACATTATGAAGGGAAAAATTAGAGAATATAATAGTCGTAAATTGTCTGATACTTACGAATGAAATGGAGTCCATTCAATAGGGAAAAAGTAGTTGAAAGTGTAGAAAACCTTTTTGGTCGTTAGATACTGTGATATTTAAGATTAAAATGAAACAAGCGAAATGTTGTAAATTGTCAGATTTTTACAATTTAATAGTGAAGGCTTTGAGTATGGCAAAGGTAGTGTTAGATATATAATATGATTTCATGCTTATCATTAGTTACTGAGATATTTAAGAATATTTACAACTGAAAAATAAGTCCATGCAGTACAAGAAGGGAGGGTTTGGAAATTGTATCAGACTCTTGGTGACCATTATTTACTCACATTTAGAAAAACGAAATATCGAAATTGTTGTATATTATCAGATATTTACAACTGAAAAATGAGTTCATTCAGTAAGATGAACGGGTAATTGAATGTAGAAGCAGACTCCTGTTGATTGTTAGTTGGAGACAAATGTACGAACAGAAAACACGGAATTGTAATATATAGTCAGATATTAAGAATTGAAAAAAAAGTTTATGCTGTGAAGCGAAAGAGTGATAGACTCTTCATCGTCCTGAGTTAGACTGTAGATGGTTAGTTTCTGACATACTTAACAATGACATGAAAAAACGGAACTTTCCTAAATTGTCTGATGTTTAGTATGGAAAGGTGCGTACATTCAGTAATGCGAAAGCAGAGATTGGAAGATGAAGCACACTAGCTGATGATAAGTTACCAACATGTTTAAAGATAAAATGAAGAATCAAAATTGTTGTGAATTGCAAATGTTTACGATTTAAAAGTTAGAGTAATTCACTAGGGTGATTTCAGTGTTTGTCAGCTGAAGTTGAATCTTACTGAACGCTAGTTGCAAACATTATTTAGAATAGAATGAACGGCAGTAATTTTCTTAAATTACCAAATATTAGCAATTGAAAAGTAAGTTATTTCAGTAGTGCGAAACTAATGTTTGGAAGATGTAGCAGACTTATGCTTATTGTTAGTTATTGTCATATTTTAGGAAGAAAATGAAAGAAATGAATCGTAGTAAATGTCAGATATTTCCGATTGAAATGTTCTTCTATCAGTAGGGCAAGAGGTGAGTTTGGAAGATGAACTAGACTTCCGTGATCGTTAGTAACCGACATATTTACAATTAATTGGAAGTTCGCAATTATGTAATTTGACTGATATTTACAATTGAAAAGCGTGTATATTCACTAGGCGGAAAGAGTTTTTTTTAGCTAAGCCAGTCTCTTGGTGATCTTTACATGAAGACATACTTAGGAATAAAGAGAAAGTACAGATTCATCGTATATTCTCAGATATTTGCAATTGAAAGCAGAGGCTATCCAGTAAGGCGAAAAGAGAGTGTGGAAGCTGAGATAGACTCTCATGATCGTTAGTTACTGACGAACTTAAGAATGAAATGAAAACTCGGAATTTTCGTAAATTGTTTATTGTTTACAGTGGAAAAGTGCGTCCATTTAGTAGGGCGAAGGCCGTGTTTGGAAGATGAAACAGAATCTTGCTGATTGTTAGATACTGACATATTAAAGAATAAATGAAACCACGTAATTGACTTAAATGGTAAGATATTTACAATTGAACAGTGAATCAATTCATTATAACGAAGTGAGTGTTTTGAAGAAGCAACCAACTTCCTAATCACTAGTACCGGAATATATTTAAAGAAATGAAAAACGGAATGGTCGTAAATTGTCATATTTGCAATTGAAAAGTAAGTCCATTCCAAAGGGCGAAAGGAGAGTTTCGAAGCGGAAGCAGATTCCTGGTGATTGTTAGTTACTAATATATTTAAGGATAGGTGAAAGAACGGAATTGACGTCATTTGTCAGATATTTGCAATTGAAAGGTGAGTACATTTAGTAGAACGTAATGAGTGTGAAACCTGTAGTAGACTCTTGCTGATCGTAAGTTAGACTTTTTTAAGAACAAAATGATAGAATGTAGTTGCTTTAATTAGTCAGAATTCTAAAATTGTAATTTGAGTCCAGTCGCAAGGGCCTAAGGAGTGTTTTGGAGATGAAGCAGCAGTAGAGAGGGGTAATTTGGGTGTGTTTTAATCCTATTGCGCATGCGCAAACAAACCACACCCCCTCAACGCTGATTGGCTGGCGCCGGTCACGTGACCGCGGCCCCGGCCCCGCTTACTTGGCCCCACCCACGGCCACGTCCACGGCCCCTCCCACGTCCCCGGCCACGTGTGGGAAATCTAGCACCTTGAACCATCCACCCACGGACATTTACGACCTCAATTTTAGTTGTGTACTCGTTCCCTTTTATGAGCACTTTTCTCAACCCATATTTTAACATAGCAGAAATTAGACAGAGACTATGAACATAGCAGATCGATAACACATTCCCCAACCGCCTATTTAACGTAGCAGAGCTAATAGAACAGCATGGCTTATTATCAACCCCCATTTTACCATAGCGGTGGAGAGTACCGAACACATAGCAGAGCAGGGATGAAAAGTGAGTCCAATCAACACGGCGAAAATTTTTGAACACGAGACAAAATCTTGCTGATCTTTAGTTACTGATATAATTGTGAATAAAATGATTTTTGTCAATTGTGTTAAATTGTCCCATATTACAGTTGAGAAGTGAATCTTTTAAGTTGACTGAAAGGACTGTTTGGAAGCTGGACAAGACGTTTGGTGATGTATGGTTTAAGACGTAATTAAGAATAAAACGAAATATCGGAATTTTCGTAAATTCTGTCATTCACAATTTAAAAGTGATTCCATTCACTTGGGCGGAAGGAGTCTTTGGAAGACGTAGCAGTCTCTTGCTGATAATAGGCTACTAATATATTTAGAAATGAAAAAAACAGTTCTGTCGTAAATTATCAGATATTTACAACTGAAAAGCCAGTTTGTTCAGTAGGGAGAACAGACAGTTTAGAATATGAAGCAGACCCTTCCTGATCATTAGTTACTGACCAGAGTTGGCGTGGGTCAATGAAAACTTGACCCACGACCCACTGACCCACCACCCACCATGACCCACGATCCACTGACACACCACCCTCCGTGACCCACGACCCACTGACCCACCACCCACCGTGACCCACTCTGACCCACGACCCACCATGACTCACCATCCACCGTGACCCACTCTGACCCACCACCCACCGTGACCCACCATGACCCACCACCCACGGTGACCCACTGTGACGCACCACCCACCATGAACCACTCTCATCCACTGTGACATATTCTGAATAACCAAAATTCAACGTCATCAACTCTGAACACGATCCACGGCCTCTTCTGTACTGACTAAAGAATTTACACTTTAAATAAAACAAGACAGTGAAATTGTCACTAATCGGAGTTTGAATTTCTAGTCAAATGAAAATGAAATGAAATCTACAGTTTTACGTCCCACGGTTATGCCGGTTAGGCTAAAGGAGACGGTGATGATGAGTAATGAATGAAATGGTGGAATGATGAAAGTGGGAGGAAACGGGAGAACCCCGAGAAAACCTACGCACACGGTGTTTGTCCACCACAAAGTTCACTTGGCGGGGGCTGGGATCGAACCCGGGACCCCAAGCACCAGAGGTGAACGCTCTACCACTGAGCCACCGCGGCCCCGAATTTCTAGTCAATCGCTCAAGCACCACTCTGTTACAATAACGGTGGATCTGACCTTTACGATATAAAATGGTAAAGTGTTTGTCAATGAGGAAATTGAAACAGTTCTAGTTGGGGGGAATTAGTGTGTGCCTAAAATATACTTGTACTAAGAGAGTATTCTTGCAAGTGTTAATTTCTGAACGCATTCCAGAAGAAACTTCTATTCGCAGGAAAATGCTCCTGTACAATATGGAAAAAGTTATGGTTTCTCAGTTCATAGTATTTTTCTCAGAAAAAACTTGAAAAATCAGTTTTCCATAGTTTATAAAGGTGCCCGGGTACCCTACCTGAGAACATCTCCATAAAGTATGTTCATAATTGTAATTTGTGTAATCACTAAAACACTATGTTAAATTTAAGTTACAAATATGCATAATTGTAATTATTATGAGTATTTATTCAAAGTAGTTTACCTAAAGCAAAGAAGACACTTACTGAAAAATAGGTACAAAGTTGAGTAACACAAATAAGTCATTACTAATACAAGTATACATTTTCTATGACTCGTAATTTTCCACTTTAAAACAGATCTGAAATCGGGTTTATTTCCTGTTGGTAACTTTTTCGTGGTAAATCATCCGCAGTGGAATGATGTCTATCCTTCAGCCAAGAAATAACTAGTTCGTGTACTTTGAGCTTGTCTAGCGGTGGGCCATTAACATTGATGAACAACAAGCTAGACAATCTTTCAGCACTTAGTCTATTTCTAATATCAGTCATCTGTAAATTCTTAAGGGGAAATCCCCGTTCGCACTCTGTCCTGGAAATTGATAATACTTCTACCCGATTTCTGCAACTCCTCATCGACAATCTGCTTGTTAGAAGTAAGTCTGATAACGATTTTTCTTGGTCAGTTTTGAAATACTCAGGAAGAAGTATAATCTCTCTATCACCATACAACATCTTTTCCATATCGACCACGTCAGTTGGCAATGTCGACTCATGGAGAACAGAAACTTCATCTACCACGCCTTCGATAGGGAATCTTGTTAATAAATTATCAATTAAAGCCTGATAAACTGATGATTTCTTATTTGTTTATAAATTTAATTTTTGTAATTACACATGAAGGTTTGATGCCATTACCAAGTTCCCTCCCCCGTCTAGAAAGCGAAAGGGAACGAGGTTCCTGGAGTGTTCATAGGTGAATGGGAATTTCCCTCCTTCTTCCCCTTCAATTACCACACTGCTGTTTGCCATGTGTCAAATTACGATGAATTTCAATTAAATTATCATAGTATAATTATTTCCTTGTTGAATTATCAATACTTTTCAGTGAAAAAAAGATGAAATTTGAAAGTTCCAAATCAAGGTAAGTAGACCAACGTAAAGAAAAAAGAGTGTAAAATTTTCCATATAATTATGCGTACAATCCAAACTTCAAATTTCCGTGTAATTAAGCTTACAGTACAAATTTTATATCTATTTTAGTCGCAAGTTTTTGGTTTGATTGCCCTGTGCTGTAAGCGCTCCATATAATAAACATAAGCTTCAGCAATTATTATAGTAGAAAACAATGGATATATGAAGCCAAGCACTGTATTTTTTGTTTCTGATTTTTTTTCTTAAATAACATCGATCGTTGTCGATCGTTTTTACAAACCAACTCACTAACAATTTTCCATATATAGAAAGTGCCCCTCCCCCATACACACATAAAGGAGAATTTTAAAAAATGCTAGTACACATTCTGTTTATTTTCAATAAAGAGTTAATACACTGAATTTCATCTCCGTAAGTTTAACGGTTGGCGAGATACTCATTTTTTTTTTCACAAAAATTCGGATCCTCTCTATCTCCTTAGGATATTATGCATTATAATAAAAGCAATATAACATCTCAGTTTGGATTAAGGCCTAACTATATACTAAAAGTAATTTCATTTGACTTTGCAATTTGACCGTGATGATCAGGCACACATAGTTACATTCAATTTTTATATAATAATTTATATATTACAGTAATTCAAAAATGTATTTTTTCCAGTAGTTAGCTCCTCTAATACCTCACAGATCTCGAAAGCCAAGTAGTAGTAGAAGTCCTATTGCTATTATTACAATTAAAAATATCAATATCCAAAAGTCCTTAAGTACTTTTTTCACTTGGTTAGATATACTCACCTCAGGTAAGTAGACAGAAACAAGTGGAAAAGGAAGGGAAATGAAGGTCTTGAAAGTAAAACGAAGACAAATTTACCAGTCTTCAGAAGATACTGTCTACAATGCAGTGAGCAGAGAGGGTCGGTAGATCATACTGAGTCGGTGGGTCGCAGTGGGTCATGGTGGGTGGTGGGTCACAGTGGGTCACCGTGGGTGGTGGGTCACAGTGGGTCACGATGGGTGATGGGTCACAGTGGGTCACGGTGGATGGTGGGTCACAGTGGGTCACATGCTGTTGACCCACGACCCACTGACCCACTTAGAATACTTGACCCACTTAACCCACTGACCCACCGACCCACTGACCCACTCCATTTCTGTGACTGACATACTAAAAAGGAAGAAATTAAATAACGGTATTGTCGTAATTTGTCAGTTGTTTACAATTGTAATGTGAGGCCATTCAGTAGGTGAAAAAAGTGTTTGGTAAATGGAGCAGACTCTTGGTGATCATTACTACCTGTTATATTTAAGAATCAAATGTAAGAACGGAATTGTCTTAAATTGTCAGAAATTTACAATTAAAATTGTGTCCACTCAGTCAGACGCATGGACTTATTCTAAGATATAGCAGACATTTCTTGATCTTTAGTTACTGACATATTTAAGAATGAAATCAAAGAACGGTATATATAGTCTCAAATCGTCAAATCTTACAATTGAAAAGTGAGTCCATTCTTTAGAATGAAAGGGATGTTTTTAAGCTGAAGTAGAATCGTGGTCATCGTAAGTTAAAGATATTTTTAAGAATAAATTGATAGAACGAAGTTGTGTTCAATTTTCAAATATTTACAATTCGAAAGAGTGTATTCAGTAAGGCGAAACAAGTGTTTGGAAGATGAATCACACGTTTGTTGATTGTTAGTAACTGAAATTTTTAAGTCTAAAACGAAATAATGGATTGGTCTTACATTGTCATCTAATGACGTTAGAGGAGAGCCTTTATAGAAGGCAAACGGATTGTTTGGAAGTTGAACCAGATGTTCCCACATTTTTAGTTTAAGACATTAGAAAGAAAAAAATGATAGACATATGTACGAATAGTTGTAAATTTTCAGATATTTATAATTTGAAAGCGAGTCTGTTCAATAGAGCAAAAGGAGTGTGTGGAAGCCGTAGTGTGTGCTGATTATTAACTGCTGACATACATATGGATAAAATGAAACTATGGAACAAACGTAAAATATCAAATATTAACGATCCATTAGTTAGTCTTTTGAGTATGGTGAAAGGTGTGTTTTGGTAAATAAAGCAGACACTAGATGATTGATAGTTACTGAACTATTTTAGAATATTATGATCTAATGGAATTGTAGTAATTTTTCAGAAATGTACTATTCGTGAGTGAGTCCACTCAGTAAAGCGTAAGGAGTGTTTGGAACATGAAACATGCTCTTTTTGATCGTTAGTAACTTACATATGTACGAATTAAATGATCGGATTTACACATCAAAAGTGAGTCCATTGAGGAGGACGAAAGGTGTGTTTAGTACACAAAGCAGACTCTTGCTGACTGTTAGTTTCTACATTTTTTTCCTTTTTTTTTTAGAAAAAATGAACGAACGCAATTTTTGTAAATTATCAAATATTTAGAATTGATAAATCAGTTTACTCATTAAGGCAAAATGTGTTTGGAAGCTGAGGCAGACTGTTGGCGATGGCTAGTTATAATCATAATTAAGAACAAAATGTTAAAGCAATTCTGAGATATTTAAAGTGAAAAGTGTATCCACTAAGCACAGCGTGTTAGAAGCTTAAGGTGATTTGTTGGTCGTTAGTTACTGACATATTTAAGAATAAAATCAAAGAACGGAATTCTCGCAATTTGTCACATATTGGTAAAAGACTGCATTGAGTAGTCTTGCTAACTGAAAAGTGAGTCCATCCCGTAGAACGTTAGGAGTGTTTCGAAGATGAAGCAAAGGTGACATTACTTAGGGACATATTTAAGAACAAAATGAAAGAACCTAAATGTCGCAAATTGTCAGATACTTACAATTGAAAACTGGGCCAGTCAGTAAGGCATAGGAATGTTTGGAAGACGTATAAGCCTATTGGTGATAGGTAGTTAATGTTAAAAATGATAGAACAGAGTTGTCATACATTGTGAGGTATTTACAAGTAAAAAGCGAGTTCCTGCAGTAGAGAGAAAAGACAATTTGGAGTATGAAGCAACCCGTGCTGAACTTTAGTTACTTACATACAAAAGGATGAATTGAAATACCAGTATTGTCGTAAATGATCAGTTATTAGAATTGAAATGTAAAAGCATTCAGTAGAGTGAATGGAGTGTTCGGAAAGTGCGCAAACTATTGATTATCATTACTACCTGAAGTATTTAAGAATAAAATGTTAGAACAGAATTGTCTTAAATTGTCTGATATTTAGAATTTAAAAGTGAGTCCACTCAGTAAGACGAAAGGAGTTTTTCTAAGATATAGCAGACTTAGTTCATCTTTAGTTACCGGCATATTTAAAAGTAAAATGTAGGACAAAATTGTCGTAAATTTTCAAATATTTATAATTGAAAAAAGAGTGTATTCAAGGAGAGTTTTGTAGCTGAAATGTACTCTGATGGTCGTTAATTACTGACATATGTAACAATGAAATCAAAGAACGGTATTGTCGTAAATTGTCACATCTTACAATTGAATTGTGAGCCCATTCATTAGAATGGTAGGAGTGTTTCTAAGATGAAGTAAAATCTTGGGGATCATAAGGTAACGATATTTTTAAGAGTAAATTGATGAAACGAAGTGGTCATCAATTGTCAGAAATTTACAATTGAAAGTTAGTTTTTTGAGTAGAACGAAAGGTGTGTTTTTGGTATTTAAAGCAGACACTTGATGATTGATAGTTACTATTTTAGAATATTTTGAAATAATGGATATGTAATAATTTGTCAGATATTTACATTTGCTAAGTGAGTCCATTCATTAAAGCGAAAGTTGTGTTTGGAAACTCAAACTGACTCCTAGCGATCGCTAGTTTAAATCATAATTAAGAAAAAAATAAAATTAATTGTGAGACATTTAAAGCGAGAAGTGAATGAACTCAGCACACCAAAAGGAGTGTTACAAGCTTAAGTAGAGTCTTGCTTGTCGTTAGTTACTGACATGTTTAAGAATAAAATGAAAGAACGGAATTGTCGCAATTAGTCACATATTTACATTCGGTATAAGTCCATTGACTAAAGCGAAAGTAGTGTTTGCAAAACGAAACGGGCTCTTTTTGATCGTTAGTTACTAATATCTTTAGAACAAAAGGAAATAATGGAATTGTAATTTTTTTAGTTTTTGACACTTAAAGAGTGAGTCCTATGTATATTGCGAAGGACTGTTTGTAAGCTCAAGTATTTAGACTATAGTTGATCGTTAGTTAATGACATATTTAGAAACAAATTGAAAGAGCGGAATTGTCAAAATTGTCAAACATCTACAATTGAGAAGCGTGTCCATTCAGTAGGGCAAAAACAGATTTTAGAAGACAAAGCAAACTCTTGCTGATATTTAGTTCCTGACATTCTATGAATAAAATGAATGAACAAAATTGTCGCAAATTGTCAATAATCAAAATTGAAAAATGAGACGATTCAGTACGCAGAAAAAAGTTTTTGGAAGCTGTAACAACCTCTTTGCGATCCGTCCTGTTTCATATATAAATTGTCTGAATTTTACAATTGAGAAGGAAGTGTATTAAGTAGGGTAAAGAGATTTTAAAAGACGAAGCAGGTCCTTTGTGATAGTTAGTTATCCACGCATTTCGATCCTTCAGGAGACTTTTGCTGATCGGTAGTTACTGACATATTTAAGTATAAAGTGAAAGAACGGACCTATCGAAAATGAAGTCTATTGATTAGGGCGTAAAGAATGTTTGGACTTGACCTAGACTGCTGCTGGTCCTTAGCTCTAGAGTTATTTTGAATAAAATGATCGAAATGAATTGTCGTAGTCAGATATTTTGAATTGAAAAGTGAATCCATTCAGTAGAACGAACGTAGTGTAATTTCCAGCATTTCCGTTATTTCGTTTTATCCTTTTGTATGTAAGTAACTGGCGGTAATGTCATATTTTGAACTCTTCTTTTGCCATACTCTCTTCAACTATTTTTCAATTGTAAATATCTAACAATTAGCGGCAATTCCGTTCTTTCATTTTATTCTTATATTTCGGTTACTAAGGGTAACAAGAGCATACTTCAACTTTCAAACGCTCCTCTCTCCCGGCTGAATATATTCGTTTTTCAATTGTTAACATCAGATTTTTCGACAATTCCGTCCTTTCATTTTATTTTTAAATCTTTCAGTAACTAAAGATCAGTAACAGGTTACTTGATCTCTCTAACAATCCTTTCGCCCTACTGAATGGAGTCACTTTTCTTTTGTAAATATCTGACAATTTACAAAAATTTGGATCTTTCCTTTTATTCTTATACATGTCAATAACAAACGATTGGCAAGGCTCTGCCACATATTCCAAACAGTACTTTGGCCCTATTGAGTGACTTAATTTCAGCTTCCAAAACCTCCTTTCGCCCAACTGACTCGACTCGCTTTACAATTGTAAATGGCTAACATTTGCGACAATTTGGTTATTCCAGTTTATTCTTAAATAGGTTTTCACCTAATCATAGGCTAATCTGCTAATTTTTCTAAACTCTTCCTTCGCCCAACTGAATGGACACATTTTCTATTGTAAACATCAGAAAATTTACGAAAATTGCGGCCCTTCAATTTACTCTTAAGTATGTCAATTACTATGGATCATCAGAGTCTACTTCAGCTTCCAAACGCTCCTACTGAATGGGTTTACTTTTTAATTGTAAATATCATATTTTACGACAATTCCGTTCTTTCGTTTTATTCTAATGCATGTTGGCAACCAAAGATAAGAAAGAATCTGCTTCAGCTTCCAACACTCCTTCGGGCTAACGAAAAGACGCGCCTTACAATAGCAAATATCTGACAATTTAGGACAATGGCGGTATTTCAATTTGTTCATGAAAATGTCATAAACCAACGGTAACACTAGGTCTGCTACGTGTTAAAAGCACACCTTTCCTCCTTACTTAATGAACTCTCTTTTTAATTGCAAATATCTGAAAATTTACATTTCCGTTTTTTCATTTTATTCTTAAATATGTTGGAAATTAATGATTAACTAGTCTCCATCCTCCTTTCGTCCTAATGAACAGGTACTCTTTTCAATTGTAAATATCAGACAATTTATTAAAATTCCGTTTTCATCTTATTCTTAAATATTTCATTATTAAGTCTCATTTGAGTTAAAAGTATTGAGGGTCTATTTCGGCTTGCAAATCCTCCTTTCGCTTTACTTTATAGACTGACATTTCAATTGTAAATATCTGACTGTATAAGACAATGTCGATTTTTAGTTTTTAAGATTGTCAGTAACTAACGATCACCAAAGGTCTGCTTTGCCTTTCATATACTCCTTCGCCTACTGAATGGTAACACTCCAATTGCAAGTATAGCATTTTACGACAATCCCGTTATTTTTTTTTTTTAAATAAGTACATATGTTAGTAACTAACGATTAGCAACAGTTTCATTGTTCTCCCAAACACTTTTTTGGCCCTACTGAATGGACTCATTTTTCAATTCTATATTAGTGATAATTAAAATACCGTTCTTTCATTTAATTCTTTAGTAAGTCTTCATCCGGTTTATATTCCAGAACACATCTTTCTCAATACTCAATGGACTCACTTTTCGATTCTAAATATTTGACAAGTTAGGAATGTTTCACTCCTTCATTTTATTCATAAATATTTATGTAACTAGCCTTCAATAAGTCTAACTACTTCAGCTTCCATGCTTTTCTTTCGCATTTATTTTAGAAACACTCTTCAATTTCACATATCTGACAAATTACGAGAATTCCGTTTTTTCATTTTCTTTTAAAATAATTCTTGAACACGATCAACTGGAGTTTTCTTAACCTTCCAAACAATCCCTTATTGAATGGAATAGGTTTTCAATTGAAGATTTCGGACAATTTACGAGAATTACGCTCTTTCATTTCATTTCAAAATATATCGACAACTACCGATCAGTAAAAGTCTACTTCATCTTCGACACACTCGTTTTGCGTTACTGAAATGATCCACGCTTCAGTTGTAAATATATCACAAATTTCGACAATTCTTTTTTCTCATTTATTCCTAAATATATCAGTAAGAAACGACCAGCGAGATTCTTATACCCATTAATTTTAAATATCTGACAATTTTCGATAATATCGTCGTTTCATTCTATTGTTAAGTATGCATTCTACTAGCGATATCGAAAAGTGTGCATCAGCTCCTAAGAACTTCTTTCGACTTATTGAATCGATTCACTTTTCAATTGTAAATACTTAACAATTTAATACACTTTTGTTCTATGATTTCATTGTTAAATATTTCGAAAACTGTGCATGAGCAATAATCTTCTTCAGCTTCCAAACACATCTGTGGCCTGCTATAGGCTAATAAAAAAACAGCCAGTTAGATCTTCCAAACACTCCTTACGCCTTACTGAATAGACACACTTACCAATTCTATATATATATCAGAGAAATTACTATAATTACATTATTTCATAATATTTTGAAAAGGTTAGTAACATCGATCATCAGTGTCTTCTATATTTTTGCCCGACTGAACGTGTTCACTTTTCAATTGGAAATATCTGATAATTTCCAACAATCCCGTTCTTTCAAATTATTCTTAAATATATATATCAGCAACTCACGATCTGCAAGAGTCTACTTCAGCTTCCAGAAATAAGTTGCTATAATGAACGGAATAGCTTTTCCATGAAAAACTGTTTGACAAATTACAATATTTCCGTACGAATTACATTTCCGGTCCCATATTTTATTCTTAAATATGTCAGTAACTAACGACAAGCAACAGTCTCATACATCTTGCAAACTCTCCTTTTGCCCTTTCGAATGGAAACCCAATTGAATTGAAAACCTCAGGCAATTTTGAAAAATTCTCTTTTTTTAAGTGTACTCTTAAATGACTACCAAACACTCCTTCCGCCCTGAAAAATACGCTCTCTTTTCAAATATAAATATTTGAGCACGATGTGCAAGTGTCTGCATCATTTCCAAACACGCCTTTCTCCCTTCTAAATATACTTAGCCCTAACGATCAGAAAGAGTCTTTTTCAGCTTCCCAATATCGCATTCCCCTACTAAATGGTATCACTTTACAATAGAAAAAGTCTCACAATATACGACAATTCCGTTCTTTCATTTTATTCATAAATATGTAAGTAACTAACGATCATGAAATTCTATTTCACCTTCCAATCTCTCATCTTGCCCTACTGAATAGAACAACTTTCGAATTGTATCTGAGAATTTATGAAAATTCAGTTCTTTTATTTTATTCTTATATATGTCGGCAACTTGGGATCAGCAAGAGCTCCACCTTCCAGACACTCTTTTGCCCTGCTTAATACACTTGTTTTTCAATTGTATAAATATCAGAGAATTTACGACTTTTCCATCCTTTCATATAATTATTAAAAATGCCAGTAACTAACAAGCAGTAACAGCTTGCTTCATCTTTCTAACACTCCTTTCGCCCTCCTAAATTGACTCACTTTCTTGTTGTATATGCCTGAAAATTTACTAAAATTCGAGTCCTTATTTTTAGTCATATATATAAATGTCACTTTAGGATATGGACATGCAAAGAACGTACTATGTTGTAGAGAATGAGGGAGAGGAAGATGTGGAAACAGGTTGATACAGAAGAGAGTAGAATGATGTACAGAAAGTTAAATAATGCATTACAAAGAGAAACAGACAGAGCGAGGGAAGAGTTTTACAAAAGAAAATGCGGGGACATGGAAGAATTAGAAAGAGTTGGGAAAAATGAGGAAATACAAGGAGGTGAAATCTGTGTTGAATGCAGCGGAAACGTGGACATTACGCAAAGGTAACGAAAATCGACAGGAAGCTTTCGAAATGTGGGTGTTGAGAAGAATGTACAAAGAGTATTTGGGTAGAGCGGAAATCGAAAGAGAGACTGTTAGACATGGTGGGTTAGAAAAGAACACCTTTAGATATTATTAGGAAGAGGAAAAGAAGCTGGTTAGGACATTGCCTAAGAAAATATTGTATCACGAGAGACGCCCTAGAGGATATGGTGGACGGATAGAGAGGGAGGGGGCGAAGAACATTAGAATTAATGGATGATATTAAACCAGAAAGATCGTACGCGAAGACGAAGAGGTTAGCGTATAACGTGGGGCATGGAAGCTTATCAGCTGCAGCAAGTGACTTGCCAATAAAGGCATAATGCCTATGGTGATAATGATGATATGTCACTAAGTAACGACAAGAAAGACTCTACTACATATTCCAAACAATTCTTTCCTCCTATAGAACGGATTAGTTTCAATTGCTAATATCAGACAAAATAAGACAGTAATGTCATTTACTTCACTGTTCATAAGATGAAGGTGCACTCCATTACAGTCTCCAAACACTCTATTTTGTCATCCAGCTCTACTCTACCAATACTGAATAGCATAACTTTTGAATTTTAAATATTTGATAATTTACTAGAAATTTGTTCTTCCATTTTATTCTTAAATATGTTAGAAACAAACTAAAGGTAAGCAACAGTCTACTTCATATTATAAAAACTCCTTCCGCACTACTGAATTGGATCACTTTGCAATTGAAAACATTTGACAATATACGAAAAATTTGAATTTTCATATTTTAAAATATGACAATAAACAACGATCACCAAGAGTCTGGTCAAACTTCCCTATTCACCCTCCGTGTACTGAATATTCTCACTTTTTAATAGTTAATATCTGACATTTTGCGCATATTCCGTTCTTTTTATTTGTTCTTAAATATGTCTCATAATAACGATCAACAACAATCAGTTTCTTCCTAACGCTCGTTTCTCACTACTGAAACGGACTCATTTTTCAATTGAAAATATCTGAGAATTTACGACGACAATTCCGTTTTCTCATTTTATTCTTAAATGTGTCAGTATCTAACTACCAGCAAGGGTCTGCTTCATCATTGAAACACTCACCTCGATCTACTGAATGGCTTCAGTGTTCAATTTTAAAAATGTGACGAATGACGACCATTGCCTTCTTTGATTTAATTCTTAAATTCGTCAGTATATAATGATAAAGAAGAGTCTGCTATATAATTTAAAAACTCCTTATGCCTTACTTTTCAATTGTAATATGGCAATTTACGTCAATGCCCTTCTTTCATTTATTCTTAAATATATCAATAACTATAAGTTCTACTAGAGCCCCCAAACACCCTTCCGCCGTATTGAGTGGACTCACTTTTCAATTGCAAATATTGCAATTTACATCAATCTGTTCTTTTTGTTTTTTAAAATAAGTCAGTGATTGACGATCAGCAAGAGTCTGCTTCATCTTCGAAAGACTCTTTTCGTTCTACTAATTCGAATCTCATTTCACTTCAAAATATCTGATAATTTTCAACAATTCCATTGTTTCACTTACTTCTTAAATACCCAGTAAGTAATTATCACCAAGAGTCTGCTTCATGTTCAAAAAATTCCGTTGGCCCAACTGAATTGAATCAGTATTCAATTGTAAATATCAGACAATTTAAGACAATTCCACTTTATCATTTCACTCTTTTGTGTGTCTCCAAATAACAATCAGGAATTGTCCTCATCATCTTCGAAACGCTCCTTTTGCTCTTCTAAATAGAAACTATTAAAATTTAAACATGTGACAATGTACGGCAATTCTGTTCTTTCATTTTATTTTAACATAAATCAGTAAGTAACGATCAGATAGGGTCTTCCACAGGTTCCAGAAATCGTTTTGCCCTATTGAATGGAATCACCTCCAATGGAAAATGCCTGACAATTTACGACAATTAAATTCTTTCATTTTATTCTTACAAATGTTAGTAACAAACAATCAGCAACAGTTTCCTTCTTCTGCGGAACACTCCTTTGGCCCTACTGAATGGACTCACATTTCAATTCTATATTAGTGATAATTAAAACCGTTTTTTATTTTATTCTTAAGTAAGTCTTCATCCAGAAATCACCAAGAGACTGCCTTAGCTTTAAAAAACTTTTTTTTCTTAAATATGTCTGTAACTAACAATCATGAAAGTATATTCCATTTTCCAAACTCTTCTCCTGCTCTACTCAATTGAAAGACATTTCCTTGTAAATAGCTTACAATTTAATACAATTTTCTTCTTTCATTTTCTTCCTAAAAATGACAATAACTAATGATAAGCATAAATCTGCTACATTTTCCAAACACTACTTTTCTACTACTGAATTAATTTCCTCTTCATTTGCAAATATATGACAATTTATGACAATTAACTTCTTTCACTTTATTCTAAGTAATATCTTCAATCACCGTTCAGCAAGATTCTCCTTCAGCTTGCATTTATTCCTCTGCCCTTAGTGAATGCACTAACTTTTACATTTTAAATATTTTACAATTTCCAACAATTTCATTTCTTCATTTTATCTTTAAATATGCTGGAAACTAATAATCAGCTAGTGCGCTACATGTTCAATCTCTCGTTTAGCTCTACTAAATGTACACACTTTTCCATTGTAAACATCAGAATATTTACGAAAATTCCGTTTGTTAATTTTATCATTAAGGATGTCAGTGACTAATGATAATGAGAGTCTATCTCACATTCCAAACACTAATTTCGCTTCACTGCATATACTCTCTTTTCAATTTTAAATATCTGTCAATATACAACAAATCCGTCTTTGATTTTATTCTTCAATATGTCAGTAAGTAAGGATCAGCGAAGGCTGCTTCATCTTCTACGCTTTGTTTTCGCCATAGTGATCGAACTCAGTTTTCAATGGTAGATATGTAACAATATACGACAATTGCTTTCTTTTACTTTCGAATTGTAAATGAATTACAAATTGCAAAAATTCCATTGTTTGATTTTTCTTTTAATTTATAAGTAAATAACGATCTACAAGGGTCTGCTCACTTTTCACACTCCTATTGACCTGCTGAGTGGACTTATTGTTCAATAGTAAATATCTGACCATTTACTACCACTAAGTTTTATCATTTTATTTTTAAATATCCCACTAGCTAATGATAAGTAAGTCAGCTACAAAATCAGAACACTCCTTTCGCAATATCTAATTAAAGCAATATCTTATCGAACTGAAATATCTGACAAGTTACGACAATTGCTTTATTTCATTATATACTTAAATATGCTCATTTTATACTAATGATAAGCATAAATCTGCTAGACCCTCCAAAAATTAGTATCCTCCTACTGAATTAACTAACTTTTAAATTGCAAATATTAGATAATCTAAGATAAGTACATTCTTTCACTTTTTGTAAGTAATATTTTCAACTAGCGTTTAGCAAGAGTCTCCTTCAGCTTCCAAAACCAACGTTTCAATTCGAAATGTTACAATTTACGAAAAATACATACGTTCATTATATTCCCAATAAAGGCTTCAAATTGCGATGAGCAAGATCCTGCATGAATTTCTAAAGACTCTTATCCCTGTAGAAAATGTACTAAATTTTCAGTTGTAAATATTTCAAATTTACAGTAATTCGTCTGTTACATTTTATTCTTAAATTTTTAAGAAGTAATGATATGCTATTCTCCTTCATCTTCCAAATAATCTTTCGCCCTACTGAATGTGCACACTTTTCAATTGTAAATATGTGAAATTTTTGACAATTTCGATTTTTCATTTTTAAAAATATCTCAGTAACCAACGATTTCTAAAACTGTGCTATTACTTTCATTAGTAATTTCTGACTATTTACGACAATTCTGTTCTTTCATTTTTTTAAAATATGTAAGTAACTAACGATCAGCAATAGTTTGCTTCATCTTCCAAACACTCCTTTCGTCCTACTGAATATAATCACCTTGCAATTGTAAATATCAGACTATTTTCAACAGTGGTGTTCTTTAATTTTGTTTATGAATATGTCAGTAACCAACTATCTTGAAATTCTATTTCCTTCTCCAAGCCCTCCTTCTGAACTCTTGATCAGAACAATTTTGATATATCAGACAATTTAATTCAATTTCGTTCCTTCATTTTATTCTTAAATGTGTCAGCAACTAAGGATAAGCAACATAGTGCTACATCTTCCAAACACTATTTTCCCCGTACTGAATGAACTCATTTTCAATTTAAATTTTATATTTACGACAGTGACGTTCTTTCATTTTATTCTCAAATATGTCTTCAACTAGCAATCAGCAATAGTTGCATTACATCCGAACACTCCTCTACCCTTGTGAATTTAGTTACTTTTCGATTGTAAATATCTGATAATTTAAATAATACCGTCTTTACATATTTAAACACGATGTTCGGTCTACTGAATTGCCTCAAATTTATTTTTAAATAGAACATAATTTACAACAATTTCGCTACCTTTTTTATTCTTCATATTGTCGGTTACTGATGATCGTGTGAGTATGTTTCAGCAACCAGACTTTTCTCTCGTCCTATTGAATCGACTTGATTCACAATTGAAAATCCAGATTATATGCGAGACTCTATATGTTGACAACTAGGGATCAGCTAGTCTGCTTCATCTTGCAAACTCTGTTTTCGGCCTACTGAATTGAGACACATTTCTATTGTAAACATCAAATAATTCACGAAAAATCCGTTTTTTATTTTATTCTTAAATGTCAGTTACCAACAACCACGAGAATCAGTTTCAGCTTCCAATCTCTCATTTCGCCTTACTGGATAGACTCTCCTCTCAATTGTAAATATCTTAGAATTTACGACAATTCCGTTCTTTCATTTTATTCTTAAATATTTCAGTAACTAACGATTGGGAACAGTTTGCTCTTTCTTCCCACACTCCTTTCATCTTACTAAAGGGGATCTCTTTTCAATTGTAAATATCTTAAAATGTAATCAATTCGGTTCTATCATTTTATTCTTAAATATGTCAGTAACTAACGATCAGCAAGGGTCTGCTTCATCTTTGAAACACTCACTATATCTACTATATGACTTCACCGTTTAATTTTAAAAATGTGATGATTTACAACCATTGCCTTCGTTGATTTCATTTTTGAATTTGTCATTTGATAAGTGAATAGTTTTCGATATCTGGGTAGTATTCTTAGTAATAACATGAAGTACGTAAGTGAAAAAAAGCAAGTATAGGACTGGCGAAAGAAAAATTTAGAAGGAAGAAAAGTTTGTTTTGAGGCACCTTGAAAAAGAGTAGGGAAAAAGAATCATAAAATGCTTCGTGTGGAGTGCTGTTTTGAATGCAGGGGTAAAATGCACATTCGTCTATATATAATGATCAAGAAGAGTCCGCTATATCTTCGAAAAACTCCTTTCGCCTTACCAAATGTACTCACTTTTCAATTGCATATATGACAATTTACGACCACTGCGTTTTAATTATTTTGAAAAAAAAAGGAGTGATTAACGATCAGCAAGGGTCTGCTTCATATTGCAAACACTCGTTTCTTTCTACTGAATGGACCCACCTTTCAATTGTAAATATCTTCAATTTACGTCGGTGATTTCATATGTTCTTTAATATATCAGTACTATGATTATATTCTGCTATATCTCCCAAAGACACCTTTCCCCCTACCGAGTGTACTCGCATTTGAATTGCAAATATTACAATTTACTTCAATCCGTTCTTTCTTTATTTAAATAACTCAGTGACTGACGATCAACTAGTGTCTGCTTCATCTTTGAGGCTCTTTTCGTTCTACTGAATGGAATCTCGTTTCACTTCAAATGTCCCAGAATTTTCGACATTTCCATTCTTTATTCAGTACTCAGTAACTAATTATCACGAAGAGATATCTTCATATTCATAGCAATCCATTTGCCCATCTGAATTGAATCAGTATTCAATTTTAATATCTGACAATTTACGACAATTCCACTGTTTCATTTCACTCTTTTATGTGTTTCCAAATAACGGATTGGAAGAGTCTCCACCATCTTTCAAACACTCCTTTCGGTCTTCTAATTAGTCTCACTATCAAATGTAAATAAGTGACGATTTAAGAAAATTGTTTTCTTCCATTTATTATTAAATAAGTCTGTAAGTAACGATCAGCAAGTCTTCTTCAGTTTGCAAAAATCCTTTTGCCCTACTGTGTGGAATCATCAATAAAAAATCACAATTAACGACAATAAGTTCTTTCATTTTAATCTTAAATGTGAGAGTAACTGACGATTAGCAAGATACTGTTTCATATCTATAACACTCTTTTCGCCATAATGAAAGCTCTAACTTTTCAATTGTAAATATATGAGAATATTCTATAATTCCGTTTTTCATTGTTTTCATCAATATATCAGCATCTAACGATCAGCATCAGTTTCCTTCTTCTCCCAAACACTCCTTTCCCTTTCTGAATGGACTTGCTTTTCAATTGTAAATTACTGGTAAAAAAATTCCGTTATATGATTTTATTCTTAGATATGCCTTCACCCAAAATCACTGAGAATGCCTTAGCCTTAAAGAAGTCTTTTTTGCGTAGTGAACAAACCTGCTTCTTAATTGTAAATATCTGATAATTTCAACAATTCCTTTCTTTCATTCTATTCTAAAGCATCTCTATATCTTAGGATTAGCAACAGTTTGCTTCATCTTCCAAACACTCCTTTCGCACTACTGAATGGATTCATTTTTCAATTAGAAATATCTGAGAATTTACGATAAATGCATTCTTTCATTTTATTCATAAATATGTCAGTTAGTAACGATCATGAAAATCCATTTCGTCCTACAAAATGATCTCTTGAACTATTGAATAGAACAACTTTGAAATTGTAAGTATCTTACAATTTACTAGAATTTTGTTCTTTGATTTTATTGTTTAATATGTCTGTTACTAACGATAAGCAAGTCTACTACTTCTTCTAGACAATCCTTTCCCATTGGTGAACAAACTTTTCGAATGTATCTATCTGGCAGTTTACACTAATTCCGTTTTCCACTTTATTCTCAAATGTCAGTAACTATTGATCACCAAGAGTCTGCTACATATTCCAAGCACTACTTTCGCCCTATTGAATGATGTCAATTTTATTTGTAAATATCACATTATTTACGACAATTTCATTGTTTTTTTATGAATTTTAGTGCAGTTTGTGATTCTCTTGTTGAAGTAATGTATGGGATTTTTTAATTTGAGTAAAGGATCTTTGTGTTGTACAATATTTTATGCAACTCATGCAGAAGTATTTCAATACAAAACAGACAACTAATACGATGTCTGGGAGAGTGCTTCTAATGATACGGACAGGTTATCTGAAGAAAGGAACGATATTCCAGAGGCAAAATAGTTTCAAGGAAAGCAATTGTCGTAAACAGTAAGGTATTTACAATTGAAAAGCAAACGCCATCACTAGTACTAATGGAGTGTTTCGAAGATGTAGTACTATCTTGCTTTCATTACTAACAAACATATTTAAAAATAAAACGAAACAACGGAAAATTGAACGGTATTTACAATTGAAAATTTGGTACATAAAGTAGTGCGAAAGATGTGTGTGGAAAACGAAGTAGACTTTTGCTGACAGTTATTAACATGTTTAAGTATAAATGAAAGAACCGAATTGTCGCAATATGGCAGAAAATTACAATTGAAAAGTGAGGCCATTTAGTAGAACGAAAGGAATGTTCGGAAGATGAAGCTGACTCTTCATGATGTTAGTCACTGACTTATTTTGCCAATATTATAAACGGAATTTTCGTATATTGTCATATATGCAATTGAAAAGTGAGTCCATTCAGTAAAGCAGAAGGAGTGTTTCGATATCGTAGCAGAATATGCTGATCGTTACTTGCTGACATAGTTAAGAATTAATGAAATATTGGAATTTACGTACATTCTCTGATATTTACAAATGAAATTGAGTCCATTGAATAAGGCAAAAGTAGTGTTTTAAAAGTGTAGCAGACTTGATTATTAGTCACTGCAATATTTAAGAAAAAAATGAAAGAACGGAATGGTTGTAATTTTTTAAGATATTTACAATCGAAAATAAAAGGACAAAATGTGAGTTTGGAAGATGAAATAGACTTTCGTGATCATTAGTTACTGACACATTTGAGAATAAAATGAAAAAAAGGGTATTGTCGTATATTGTCAGATATCTACATATGAAAGTGTGTATCTTTAGATTGTTGAAGGGGGTTTGGAAGTAATGCAGACTATTGCTGATGGTTGAAGACATATAAAAGTAATATCATAGAGTAGAATTATGTAAATCGACGGATGTTTAGAATTGAATAGTTAATGCATTCACTAGAGTGAAACAAGTGTTTGGACGGCTAAGCCAACTTTGCTGATCGCTAGCTACCGAAACATTTAAGAATAAAATGAAAAAACGTAATTGTCGTAAATTGTCAGATATTTAAAATTGAAAAGTGAGTACATTCACTAAGCCGAAAGAGTGCTTGGAACATAAAGCATGCTCTTTGTGATCTTTGGTTCCAACATATATTAGAATAAAGTGATGGAACGAATTGTCGTAAATTGTCAGATCTTTACAGCTAAAATTGAGAACATTCAGGATGTTGAAGGAAGTGTTAGAAATATGAAGTTAATCGTCATTTACTGTGATATTTGAGAATAGTATCAGAGAACGGACTTGTCGTAAATTTTCAGACATTTTCCAAAGACAAGCTGCGCATTCAGTAGTGCGAAAAGAGTGTTTGTAAGATGTTTCAAACCTGTGCTGATCGTTAGTCACTGACTTGTTTAAAAAAAAGACGTAATAGTTATAAATTTTCATATTTGCAATTGAAAATTGAGTCCACTGACCAGGGCGAAAGAAGATTTCGAAATTGAAGAAGACATCTGCTGATCGTTAGTTACAGACATATTTCAGAATAAATCAAAGAACTTAACTCAAGCAAGTTGTCAGATAGTTTCAATAGGAAGGTGAGTCCATTCAGTAGATCAAAGATAGTATTTGACAGCGGAAGATGAAGCAGGCTCTTGGTGATCATTACTTAGTGACTTATTTCAGAAGGAAATGAAATAACGGAATTGTGCTCAATTCCCAGATATTTACAATTGGAAAGTGAGGATATTCAGTATGGCGAAGGGAGTGTTTCAATGATGAAGCAGACTCTTGCTGATCGTTAGTTACTAGCTTATTTTGACAAATTATCAACGTAATTTACGTAAATTGTAATATATGAAATTGAAAAGTTAGTCCATTCAGTAAAGCGAGAGGGGTATTACGATCCTGTAGCAGAAAATGCTGATTGTTTGTTACTGACATATTTAAGAAAAATCAAAGAACGGAATTACTGTACATTGTCCGATATTTGCAAATGAAATTGAGTCCATTCAATAAGGCGAAAGTAGTGGAAGATGTAGCAGACCCTTGTTGATCGTCAGTTACTGGCCTAATTAAGAATAAAATGAAACAATGGATTTGTTGTAAATTGTCAGACTTTCACAATCAAAAAGTGGTTTTGTTTAGTGCCACAAATGTGATTTCAGAAGATGAAATAGATCATTTTGATCATTCCTTACTGACAAATTTAAGAATAAAATAAAAGAAGGGAATTGCCGTACATTGTTATATATTTACATAAGAGAAGAGAGTATTTAGTGTGTTGAAAAGGGTTTAGAAGCAAAGGAGACTTGTTCTTCATTAAAGACATTTAAGAATAGTATCAAAGAGTGCAACTGTTTAAATTGTCAGTACTTATATTTGAAAAGTGAGTGGATTCAGGAGGGCGAGAGAAGTGTTTAGAAGATTAAGGAAAATTTTGCTGATCGCTACCTGTTGAAATATTTATAAATAAAATGAAGGGCTGGTAGTGTAAAGTGTCAGATATTTAAAATAAGAAAGTGAGTCTTCACACTACGACGAAAGATTGTGAGGAAGCTAAAGCAGGCTCTTTTTCATTTTTGTTTACGACATATATAAGAATAAAATTTTGGAACGGATTGTCGAAACTTACATTTTTACAATTTAAAAGTGAAGGCTTTCAGTATAGCAAAGGGAGTGTTAGAAACATGAAATTGACTCATGCTAATCGTTTTTTACTTAGATATGTAAGAATATTTACAATTGAAATATGAGTCCAATCAGTAAGAGATGTGAGGGTTTCAAAGTGAAGCAGACTCGTGGTGACCATTATTTACACACATTAAAAAAAACAAATATAAAAATTGTCGTATACTGTCAGATATTTACATTTGATAATTGAGTTCATTCAGTGAGACGAAGGAGTATTTGGTTCTAGATGCAGACTCCTCTGATTGTTAGATGGAGACATATTTAAGAATAAAAATAAAGACGGATGTAGTATATAGTCAGATATTCACAATTCAAAAAACAGTTTATGCAGCGAAGCCTAAGGAGTGCTCGCATCCTGAGATACACTCTTGATCGTTAGTTTCTGACGTACTTGAGAATATCATGAAAAAATGGAATTTTCCTAAATTGTCTGATGTTTACTATAGAAAAGTGCGTACATTCAGTTCGGCGAAGCAGAGATTGAAAGATCAAGCACACAAGCTGATCATTAGTTAACAACATATTTAAAGATAAAATGAGGATCGAAATTGATGGAAATATACAGGTATTTATAATTTAAAAGTTAGTGCATTCACTAGAGTGAGATCAGTATTTATCAGCTGAAGTATGTTACTAAATGCTAGTTGAAGACATTGAAGCGAGTATACTTATGCTACGAAACACTCCCTTTGTTCTACTTATGGACCCACTTCCCAATTATAAATATCTGACAATATACCTGCTTTAAGTTCTTTCATTTATTCTTAAATAATTTAGTAACTAACGATCAGCGAGAGTCTGATTCAGTTTCGAAACACTCATTCCGCCCTACTGAATGTTCTCACTTTTCAATTGCAAATATTATAATTTACGACTATTCTTTTTTTTTTCAATAAGTCTATTACTAACGATCAGCAAGAGTCTGCATCATCTTCCAAACGCTCCTTTCGCCCCACTGACTGGAACCTCTTTTCAGTTGAAAATATCTGACAATTTACAACAATTCGGATCATTAATTTTATTTTTAAATATCTCAGCCACTAACATTTAGAATGAGTCTGCTCCATAAATCTAACTCTCCCTTCGCCATAAAGAATGCTCTTAATTTCAATTGTAAAACTCTCACAATTAATGCATTAACTTTTCAATTCTAAATATCCGACGAATTACATAATTCTACTCAATGATATTACTTTTATGTCTTCAACTATCAGCAACAGTCTGCTTTCCTTCCAAACCATCTTTCAACTATATAAAGATACACGCTTTCAGATGTAATTATCTGACAATATACGACAATACTCTTTTTTCATTTTATTCTCAAACTAGCAGCGTTCACCCCGCTTCGCTGCGGTCACCCCGGAACGCAATAAACTTTGTTACTTAGATAATTTTTACTTTTTCGCTTTCAAGTGATATGATAAAAACCATAGAAGATTGCAGTAAATGTTAACATTATATCGCCTGTCATTTATGTTAACCCGCCCCGCTTCGCTGCGGTCACCCCGGAACGCAATAAACTTTGTTACTTAGATAATTTTTACTTTTTCGCTTTCAAGTCATATGATAAAAACCATAGTAGATTGCAGTAAATGTTAACATTATATCGCCTGTCATTTATGTTAACCCGCCGAGTGACACGGTCATGCGGGTTGCATATAAATACGTTTAGTTTTACCTATGATGAACTAACAAAGGATTTGTACGTTATGGACACTTGAATGGTCAATTATCTCAAGACACTGGTAATTAAAAATTAAAGTGATATGATAAAAACCATCTAGGGTCCAAATCCTAATAACCCCCCAAAAATGAAAGAAATTGGTTCAGCCGTATTAGCGTGATGAGGGAACAAAGGATTTGTGCGTTCTCTTTTATATATATAGATTTGTCAGTAACTAATTTGTAAATATCAGAGAATGTACGTCAATTGCAATATTTCATTAATTCTTAACTATATCAGTAAGTAACGATCAGCATATTCTGCTACGATATCGAAACACCCCTTTTGCTTTACTGAATGGACTCCCTTAACAATTGCATATATGACAATATACGGAAATTCCGTTTATAATATTGCCAAAATAAGTCAGTGACTAACATCATGAAGAGTCAGCTTCATCTTCCGAACATTCCTTTCGTTCTACTAATGGTACTCACTTTTCAATTGTAAATTTCTGCCATATTGAGACAATTCGGTTCTTTCATTTATACTTAAATATGTTAATAACTGTCAGCAAAAGTCTCCTTCGTTTTCCACACACGTCTTTCGCACTACATTATGTACCAAATTTTCAATTGTAAATTGACAATTTAGGACATTTCCGTTCTTTCGTTTTATTTTTAAATATGTTTGTTACTAATGATCAGCAAGATACTACTTCATCTTCGAAACACTCCTTTAGTACTAGTGAATCCGTTTGCTTTTCAATTGTAAATACCTTACTATTTACGACAATTCCTTTCCTTGAGACTATTCTGGCTCTGGAATATCGTTCCATTTTTCAGATAACTTGTCCGTATCATTAGAAGCAATCTCTCACGCATCCTATTGATTGTCTGTTTTGTATTGAAATACTTCTGCATGAGTTGCATAAAATCTTGTTCAGCACAAGGATCCTTTCCTCTAATCATAAAATCCCATACATTACCTCATTATCATCTTCATGAATTCCTTGACTACTAGATAATCACCGCTTGGCTGCTTTTCATCTCTACCGTGTAATGTCGATTCTTACATACAGAGGTCGTCCGCATCGGAGTGTTATCAAGAAAACAAGAATAAATTACACCTCGATAATACTGATTACTCCAAAGTACTTTCAACAGAACGAGCAATGCGTTTATTTCTTCTCGTAATATATCAATGAATTAGACATAACATTTTAACGTAGTAGTGTTTATTGAGAAATATACCTATCCCCGTTTCTAAGTATGAGAACATTGCTGCTTCTAGTAATAAATGACTTTACTTACATGGAAAGACCATGTTTAGTAAAGATGATGTAATCATACTATTGATCTATACTAGTGACTAAAGATACTTATGTAAAATTAATGTGAGTAAAGCGTCTGTAAAACCATCTTTTGAAAATATTATTGCTTTTTCCTTTCAATGGGTTACGTAGAATTTGCTTAGTATTAATCTTATGCGCGCTTTGCGCATAGGAGTTTTAGCGTCTTAAATGAGCTCCCAATTTATATTAGTTAAGATTTATAATCTATAATTGCGCATCATTACATTCACGCAATGAGGCATTCAGGTAGAAGCTCAAGATGACTCCTAAGTCAGCATCATTTTAACAACGCTAATGCATCTATAAGAAGCAGGGATGCTGTGCGAGTTGTGGAGAGAGAGGATTGACTTTTAGTAGGCATATCCTCACAAGAGGAAATTTGAAATACATAATTTTAGTCTTTCTGAGGCTCCGGTCAGTGTTCTCATGTTATTCTTAAATACGTCAATAGGTAATAATCACCAAAAGACTGTTATAGACTGGATTAATTTTTCTATTGTGAATATCTGCCTATGACAATTAAGTTCTTTCATTTTATAAATTTATCCTTACCTAACGAACAGCAAGACTGCTTAAGCTCCTAAACACTATTTATGCTCTACTACATAGATTCGAGTACAATTGTAAACATCTGATAATTTACAACAACTTTGTTTATTCATTTATTTGTTGTATTTGTCAGCAACAAATGATCAGCAAGAGTCCACTTTAGCTTCCAATTCTCCCCTCTCCCAAATGAATAGACTCGATACCAAAACATAGCTTTAGCCCTAGTCAATCAACTAACTTTTTATTTTAAATATGTGACAATTTATATCTGTTCCATTCTGACATTTCATTCCTAAATATATAAGTAACTAGACGATCAGAAATAGTCTGCTTAATCTTCCAATCGCACCTTCCTTTCCACTGGATGGATTCACTTTTCAATTGTAAATATTGGATTCCCTTATGGCTAAGAAAATTCCCTTCTGTCTACAAGTACCGATCAGCAAGAGACTACTTCAGCTTCCAAACCTTCTTTGGTACTGCGAAATAGGCTGACATTTCATTTTTAAATATAGGACATATTACGATAATTCCGTAATTTGTTTTATGCTTAAATATGTCATTAACTATTAACCAACAGCACTATGGTTTAGCTTCCAAATCATTCCTTCGCCCTACTTAGTTTACTGAGTTTTTAAATAAAATATCTGACAAATTTGTAGACAAATTACTTTTTTTTTCAAATTTTGACTAATTTTGTATTTTCAATTTACTTTTAAGTATGCCTTCAACTGCGATCGCCAACATTCTGCATCAGTTTCCAAACACTCCTTTCCCTGTGAATTGACTCAATTTTCAATTCTATATATTTGATAATTTACGATAACCCAGTTCCTTCATTTCATTGTAAAATATTGCGATTTCAGCTCCCAAACACGCTTTTTGTCTTAATGAGTAGACTAGCTTTCCAATTGCAAATGACATTCAATTTACAATTTCGTTCTTTCACTTTATACTTAAATAATACGATAATCAGAGTCTATTTAATCTTCCAAAGTCTTCTCTTGCCCTACTGAATGGAACAACTTTTCAATTCTAATTATGTAACAATTTCAAAATCCGAAATTTCATTTTATCTTTAAAAATGTCAGCAAAGAACGATAAGCAAGAGATTGCTGCAAATTCAAAACGTGTTTCGCTTTACTGAATGTACTAAGTCTTCAATGTTAAATATCTCCAGATTCCGACAATTGTATTCTTTCATTTTTTAAAAATATTTCGTAAATTAACGATCACCATTAATTTCCTTTATATTCCAATCTCTTTTAATCTATTCCAATATTCTTTTAGCTCTACCAAGTAGAAATACTTTAAACTATTAAATATCTGACAAACTACGAGAATTACATTAATTCATTAAAATTTAATATTGTCCCGTGAATAACGATCATCAAGAGTTTGCTTTATATGCCTAAAACACACCTTTCTCCCCACTAGATGTACTAACTTAACAATTGCAAATATGTGTAATGTCTTTATCCTTTGTCTCTTTTATTCTTAAATATCTCAGTAGCTAACGATAAGCAAGAGTCTGTTTTATCGTTCAAATACTTCTTTCGTTTTAGGGAATGGATTCAAATTTCGATTGAATAGAGAGGCAATTTACAACCATTTAGTTCTTTCATTTTATTCTTACATATTTCAGTAACTACCTATCAGCAAGAGTATACTTCAGTTTCCAAACACTGCTTTGGCCGTAGTGAAAAGACAGATTTCAGTTGAAAATATCTGACAAATTACGAAAATTATGTTATTTCATTTTATTCTTAAATGAGTCAGATGCTAACGACCAGCGAGACCATGTTTCAGTTTACTAACACTCCTTTCCCTCTGGTGATTGGTCTCTCAATTGAATTGTAAATATCTTTATTAATATCTTTATTAATTGAATTGTAATTTTTTTTATTATTTTAGTTAATTAATAAATATACCTTCAACTGGCGACCGGTAAGGGTCTGCATCTGCTTCCAAACACAGCTTTCGCTTTAGTGAACTGATTTACCTTTATATTCTGCATAACTGATAATTTACGATTCTATTAGTTAACTTTACTCTAAAATATTTCAGTAACGAACGATCATCAAGGGTCTGCTTCATATACCAAAACAAACGTTTCTCTTTATTGAATAGATTCTCTCTTAAGTTATAAATGTGTTAAAATTTACAACCATTGCGTTCTTTTATTTTATTCTTTAATATATCGCCAACTATATCCAAACTCTCCTTTAACCCAAGTGAATGGAATTACTTTTAAATTGTGACTGACAGAAAATTTAGGATAATTCCGTACTTTCGTTTTATTCATATATGCCTTCAACCAAGGCGAACCAAACGTCTTAATCAGCTTAAAAACACTCCTCTCGGCCTACTCAATCTTCACACTTTTCAGGTGTTAATATCTGAAAATTTACAACTATTCCGTTTCTTGATTCTATTCACACACATGCTAGTAGCTAACGGTCAGCAAGAGTCTGGTTCGGCTTCTAAAACTCTTTTAAGACCACTCCGTTCTTTCATTTTATTTCTAAATATTTCAGTAACTAAATATTAGCACGAGCCTAATTTCTTCAGTTTCCAAATACTGCTTTAGCCTACTTTATATCCACACTTCAATTGATTTTTTCTGAGATTTACGACAATGCCGTTGTTTCATTTTCCATTTAAAAATGTCAGTAGCTTACGATTAGGAAGAATCTGCTACATCTTTTAAGAGTCCCTTTCAATTTATTCTTAATAACGTTGGTAACAATCTGCACCAGTGTGCTTCAGCTGCGAAACACACCTTTCTCGTTAGTGAAAAGACTCACTTATATTCCATTTTTTTTATTGGCTAAAATCCGTTCTTTCATTTCATTATTAAATATAATGGTAAGTATTGATTCACGTACTAAAAACTCGTTTTGCCCTACAAAATAAATCCATCTTTCTATAATATTTAATATTATCCTAAAATAGTTAAGTAACTAACCAGAAGCATGTGTCCTTTATATACCAAAAACGCACCTTTCACCCTACACAAACACTAACTTTTCAATTATAAATATCTGACAGTTTACGTCTGTTCCATTGTTTCATTTATTCTTAAATATGTCTATAACTAACGATAAGCAAGTGTCTGCTTAAAATTCCCAAAAACTCTTTTTCCTTTACTGGATGAATTTACTTTCCAATCAAAATACCTTACTGCCATTTTTGGTTTTTTATTTTGTTCTTATATATGATGGTAGCCAACAATCAGCAATCAGCCAACAATCAGCTTGCAAGCACTCCTTACGACGAACAGAATGGACTATTTTTCAAATTGCAGATATCTGATAATTTACAATTCCACTTTTACCTTATATTCCTAAATATGTCTTCCTAAACGATCAACAATAGTTTCCTTAAGTTTTAAAAACTCATTTTGCACTGCTAAAAGGATTCAATCTTCAGATGTAGATATCTGTCATGTACGACAATTCCGTTATTAAATATTCATCTTAAGTATTTCAGCAACTAACGATCAGTAAGTGTATGCATCAACCTTGAAGCACTAATTTCGTCATTCATAAACGCCTCAATGCTCATTGTAAAAATGTGATAATTTACAACTCCGATCGTTTTTTGTTTTTAAGTATCTAAGTAACTACGAATTACCATGATTTTTTTGCATCATGAAAACAATTCTTTCGCCCCACTGAATGGACTAAATTCTGAAGTGTAAATATCTAACAATTGAAAAAAACTCTTTTCTATGTTTTTATTCTTAATAATAACAGTAACTTAGAATGAGCAAGAATCTATTTAAGCTTCTAAACCCTCCCTTCGTTCTACTCAATGGCATCACTGTTCAATTCTGAAAATCTGAAAATTTCCGCCAATTCCGTTGTTTTATTTTATTATTAGATATGTCTGTAACTAAACATCAGCAACAGTCTACTTCAGCTTCAAGACCCCTTTTTCGCCTACTGAATGGCCTCACTTACCAATTCTAAATATATGATAATTTACCTCAATTACGTTCTATCATTTTAGACTTAATGTTCATCTAGAGTCTGCTTCATTTTCCAAACATTCATTTCACTCTGCTAATAGACTCACTTTGCAAATGTAAATATTTACAAAGTATGATAACGCGGTTCTATCATTTTATTCTTAAATGTATCAGTTACTAACAGTCAGCATGTGTTTACTCAAGCTTCCAAACGCTTCTTTAGCCCTATTGAATGGAATTACTTTTTACATGAAAATACCTAACGATTTACAATTAGGTTCTTTCTTTTAATTCTTAAATAAATCTTGAACTAACGATCAGCACCTGTATGCTCTACCTCCCAAACACTGCTTTCGCCCTAATCAAGAGACGCCCTTTTCAATTGATAATATCTGACAATTCACAACAATTCCTTTCTTTAATTTTCTTCATCTATACGTCAGTAACTAACGATCAGCAAGAGTGAGCTTCGTCTTCTAAAACCTTTTTTCATTATGCTAAATGGGCACACTTCTCAATTGTAAGTATTTGACATTTTAAACAATGCCTTTTTTTATTTCTTCTTAAACATATATTTAAATTACTGTCGGCGACAGCCTAAATATTTCTCCTTAGTGAATGGACTGACTTTTCATTCTATATATCTGATGATTTCAAATTCAGTTCGTTAATATTCTAAAAGAAATTAGTAACTAACAATCACCAAGAGTCTGTTTGGTGTACCTTTCGCAATAGTCAATGGACTCACTTTTCAATTGAAACATTTGACAGTTTATGATTGTTCCCGTTCATTCATTTTAATTTCCCTATCATTTACAATTAAAAAGTGAGAACATCCCGTAGAACGATAGGAGTGTTTCAAAGATGAAGCAGACTCTTGCGGATCGTTAGCTACTGACATATTTAAGATCAAATACATAGAGCGGGACTGTCATATATTGTCTGATATTAACAATTCAATATTGCGTCCATTTGGGAGACAAAGTAGAAGAGTCTTGGCGATCGCTAGATAGTAATGTATTTAAAAAAAATAGAGAATTTGCCTTATATTGTAACACACAGAATTGTAAAGAGAGTGAATTTAATAAGTGGAAAGGAAAGATTCGAAGCTGAAATAGACTCTAATGATCGACATTTACTGACACTTTTATGAGTAAAATTGAACAAAGGACCCTTCGTAAAATGTCTGATGTTTTCAATAAAACGTTTATCTATTCAGTAGATTGAAAATAGAGAATGGAAGAAGAGCAGACTAGCTGAAAGTTCGTTGCCAACATAATTAAGAATGTAATATAAGACCGGCATTGTCGTAAATTGTGTGATAATTTTCTATGAATTAGGATCATTCAGTAAGCCGAAAGTAATGTTTGAAAATGTAGCAGACTCTTGATGATAGTTACTCAGATCTTTAAGGATAATATGAAATTGTAGTACATTGTCAGATATTTAGATTTAAATAGTTAGTACAATTATAGTAGGAGAGAAGAGTTTGGAAGGTGAAGCAGAATTTTGTTGAACGCTAGATGAAGACATACTTGACAATGTAATGGAGGAATGGAATTGTCGTAAACAGTTAAATACTTATGATTAAAATGTGAACTCATTCAGTAGTGGAGAAAGTCTGCAGGGCGAAACAAATGTTTGCTAGATAATAATAGTTCGCAGGGCGAGGACATAATTAATCATATAATGAATAACGGAAATATCATAAATTTTTGGCTATTTAAAATTAAATAGTTCTATTCAGTAGGGAGAAAGAAGAGTTGGGAAGATGAAATGGACTATCATTATCGCTAGTTACTGACGTATTTAAGTACAAGTGAAAGGACGGAACACTAGTATTTTGTCTGTATTAACAATTGAATCGTGTTGAACATTCAGTAGCAGAAATCAATTTTCCGAAGGTGTAGCAGACTCTTGGTGACGTCCTTAAAACAAAATGAAAGAACGGAATTCTTACAATTTTGTCAGATATTAACAATTGAAAACTAGGCTATTCAGTAAGGCGAAAGACGTGTTTTGTAAACGGAGCAGTCTTTTGCTGATCGTTAGTTACTAATGTATTTAAAATGAAAGACAGGGTTGTCGTAAATTGTAAGAAATTATCAACTGTGAAGAGAGATCGTCAGTAGGGAGTAAAGTGATTATTAGTGAATATGATCATTAGTTATTAACTTACAAAAGATGAATTAACGGTATTGTCGTAAGTAGAAAATTATTTACAATTGAAGTGTGAGACCATCCACTAGGATGAAAGGAGTGTTCGGAAAATGAAGCAGACTTTTGGTGATCATTACTACCTGACGTATTTAAAAATTTTTAGTTAGAAAAGAATAATCATAAATTGTCTGATCTCTCAGCGAATAGATAGAAAGAAAGAATAATCTCTCAGCGGTTTTTCCAGGATATAACAGACTTTTGTTGATCTTTAGTTACTGTCAGATTTAAAATAAAATATAGAACGAAATTGTCGAAAATTTTCAAATATTTACAATTGAAAAAAGTCTATCTAGTAAAACGAAAGGAAAGTTTGGAAGTGGAAATACATTCTCATGGTCGTTAGCTACTGACATATTTAATATTGAAATGAAAAATGGTACTGTCGCAAATTGTCAGATCTTACAATTGAAATGTGAGACCATTCAGTAGACGATAGGAATGCTTTTAAGCTGAAGTAGAATCTTGCTGATCGTAAGTTACCGATATTTTGAAGAATAAATTGATCGAACGAAGTTCTCTTCATTGTCAGATACTTGCAATTAAAAAGTGAGTCAATTGAGTAAAGGGAAAGAAGTGTTTGGAAAATGAAGGAGAGGTTTGTCATCCTTAGTTAATAAAATGTTAAACTTTAAAATGAAATAATGGAATTGTCCTACATTGTCGAGTAATTACGTTTGAAGAGAGCCTTTTTAGATGCGAAAGGATTGTTTGGAGGTTGAAAAATTAGTTTCCAGATCTTTAGTTAAGATATATTTAAGAATAACATCAATGAAATGGTTGTAAATTGTCAGATATTTATAATTTGAAGACTATTCATTTAAATAAATAAAGATAAAATGAGAAACTCTAACAAACGTAAAATGTCAGATATTTACAATTGTAAGTTATTCCTTTGAGTAGGGGGAAAGGTATATTTTTTTATATCCAGCAGACACTTGATGATCGACAGTTACTGAAACAATTAGAATATTATGAAAAAATGGAATTGTAGTAAATTGTCAGATTTATACAATTGTAAAGCGAGTCTATTCTGTAGGACAAAAGGAGTGTTTGGTATATGTAGCTATCTCTTGCTAAGTGGTATTTAACAAAACATTAGACAACAAAATGAAATAATGAATTGTTGTAATTTGTCAGACAGTTACAGTTTTGAAATGAGTCCATTCGGTAAGGCGTAAATCGCTCTTTTTTATCGTTAGTTACTAAGGTGTGTAGGAATAAGATTAATGAAAGGAACGGTCGTAAATTGTCACATGTTGACAATTCATAAGTGAGTCCATATAGTACTGGTAAAAGTGAGTTTAGTACACAATGAAGGCTCTTGGTGATTGTTAGTTGCTACTCAACTCAGCACAGCGACAGTAGTTTTAGAAGCTTAAGCATAGTCTTGCTGGTCCTAAGTTCCTGATATATTCAATAATAAACTGAAACAACGGCATTGTCGGTATTGTCACATATTTACAAACGTTTAAAGAGTCCATACTGTAAGGCCAAACGGGTGTTTACAAAATGAAGTGGTCTAACTTTTTTATCGTTAGCTATTGATAATTATAAGAATAAAATTAAATAATGGTTTTGTCATAATTATTAATATATTTACAATTGAAATATGAGTTTATTCAGTAGGGAAAAAGGAGTGATTAGATGCTGAAGTTGATATTCGTTATTATTGATATTTGTTGATATTCGTTGATTCGTTGATTGGTTGATTCGTTGATATTCGTTGATATTGGAAACTGATATTCGTTAGTTTTCGACATAGCTTAGAATAAAATGAAAAAAAAAACGGAATTGTCATAAATTGTGATATTTGCAATTGAACAGTGACTTAATTTAGTAGTGCGAGAAGAGTCTTGTTGATGTTGATGAATCTTGGAATCTTCGTAGATTGTCAGATATTTACAAATGAAAACCGTTTCTATTTCGTATGGCGAAGGAGTGTTTTCAAGCTGGGTAAACTCTTGCGAATCGTTGGTTACTGACATATTTACGAAAAAAAATGAAAGATCGGAATAGTCGTAAAAAGTCAGACATTTTTAAGTGTAAAGTGATTCCATTCTGTAGCAGGAAAGAAGTCTCACGATGCCGAACTAAACTCTAGCTGATCGTTAGTTACACATATATTTAAGAATAAATTTTAAAAAACAGAATTTTCATACAATGTGAGATATTTCCATGTGCAAAGTGAGTCTATTTATCAGAGCAAAAGGAGGGTTTGCAAGATAAAGGAGACGCTACTTGAACATTACTTACAGATGTATTTAAGGATATAATTAAATAACGAAATCGTAGTAAATAGTCAGACACTTACGATAGAAAAGTCTTTTCAATAGGGTGAAAGGAGTGTTTGAAAGATAAAAGAGACCTTTGCACTAATATATTTACTGATTTATTTAAGAATAAAATGAAAGAACGGATTTGTTGTAAATTGTCGGAAATTTTAATTGATCAGTGACTCGAAGTATTGTTTCAAAAATTTAGTCGACTTTCTGATTCTCAATTACTGCGATATTTAAGAATAAAATATAAGAACGAAATGGGAGTAAATTGTCCGATATTTTGAAATGAAAATGATTAAATTCGCTAAGGCGAGGGTTTTGTTTGCAAGCTGAAGTAGACACTTTCTGATCGTTAGTTACTAACAGAATTAAGTTTAAAATGATATAACTGAATTGTTGTACTTTGTAAGATATTTACATTTGAAAAGAGTGCCTTTTTAACTTACGGAAAGTAGTGTTTGGAATTTGAAACAGACTTTTCCAGATCGCTAGTTATAGTTATATTTTAGAATAAAATTAAAGAATGCAATTGTTGTATATTGTCAAATATTAACAATTTGAAAGGCAGGCTGTTCAGTAGGGCGAAAACAAGCTTGTAAGCAGAAGCAAACCTTTCCTGATTGTTAGTTGCCGACAAGCATTAGAATAAAATAAAGAACCGAAAATTCATCGTAAGGTATTTGAACTGAAATTGGTAGAAATCAGTAAAAGGAAAAGAGAGTTTGGAACATGAAGCAGACACTTGCTGATGGTTAGTTACTGATATATTTAAAATTAAAATTAGAGAATGGAAAACAGTAAAATTATCAGATATTTAAAATTGAAAAGTTAGAAACTTGAGTAAGCCGGAATGTGCTTTTTCTTATATATAACGCAGACTCTTGATCATTTTAACTTACTGAACAACTTTAGATTAATATGAAATAATGGAATTGTAGTAAATATTCAATAATAATAGAGAAGAGTGTCTGTTCAGTAGAGTAAATGGAGTGTTTAGAAATTGGTGTAAACTCTTGCTGATCGGTGGTGTCGGACACGCTTAAGAAAGAAATGGAAGAACGGGATTTTAGTAAACTAAAAAAAATTGGAATTAAAAAGTGTCGTTCAAGAAGGAGAAAGGAATGTTTCGAAATTGGAATAGCCTCTAGATGATCGATATTTACCGACATAATTAACAATAAATGAAAAAAAAACGGATTTTTTCATTCTTTGTCAGATATTTACCAATGAAAAGTGAGTCTATTTATCAGGGCGAAAGGACTCTTCTGAACATTAAGCAGACTCTCGCTGATTGTTCGATAGTTACATTATGTAGGGAAAAAAAGAATCAATTATGGCAAATTGTCAGATATTATAATTCCATTCAGGGTGTCCATTCCATAAGGCAAATGGAATGTTCGGAAGCAACTTATTGATCGATAGTTTCTGACATATTTATGAAGAAAATGAAATTCCGTAATTGTCTTAATTTGTCACAAATTTACAATTAGAAAGCAAGTCTCTTCAGTAGGGAGAAAAAGTATTTGGATGCTGAAGTATACTCTTCCTAATCAGTAGTTGCCGAGATATTTGGGAATGAATTGAAAAATTGTATCGTCGTAATTTGTCGGATATTTACAGTTGGTAAGTGAGTTCATTGGGTAAGGCGAACGGAATGTATCGAATGTGAAGTTGGCTCTTGTTGATCGTTAGTTACTGACATTTTTAAATATAAAATGAAATAACGGAGTTGTCGTAAGTTGTCAGATATTTACAATTGAGAAGTGCGATAGTCTGCCGGGTGAAAGGAGTGGGGAAGGTGACGCTGATTCTTGCAGATCGTTTCTACTGAAATATTTAAGAAGAAATGAATTAACGTAATTGACTTAAATTGTTAGGTATTTGCTATTGAATTGTTGTTCTATTTAATAAGGCAAAAGAAGAGTCGAGAAGATGAAATAAAGTTTCAACATTAGCTACTGTCGTATTTAAATACAAGTCAAAGAACGAAATTCTTGTAATTTTGTTTGTCTTTGCAATATAAAAGTGCTCATTCAGTAGCACCAAAGGAGGGTTACGAAGATGATACAGACTCTTGGTGATCATCGCTTAGTGGCGTATCTAAGAATAAACTGTAAGAACTAGACTGCATCAAATTGTCACATTTTCACAATTGAAAAGTGAGGCATTTCAGTAAGGCAAAAGGAGTTTTTCAAAGATGTAACAGACTCTTCCTAATCGTTAGTTACTTACATATTTAAAAATGAAAGAATGAAGTTGTTGTAAATTACAAATCAACTAGCTGAAATTGCGCTCTCTACACAGCGCATCTTTCGCATACGACCTTAAATATCCTCTATATATGTCCCTTTAAAGACACAAATTAAAGAATTGTTGGTAAAAAAAAAATCGCCTATGCATAACACAAAAACGAGATTTTATCGATTATTTTTCTCAATATCTCGCACCCTTTGCAAGATTTGATTCCAATTCATGCATGACCAGTGTTTTCTTTTTTCCTGCATACAGTATGCAATAAGCAAACACATTACAGGGCAATTAATTATAATGGCAGTTATATATGGTGTTCATTGGGCAAAACACTACAAAACTAATTTCATCTTACTGCTTAGAATGGAGAAATGGTTATCGTTCCTTTTTCATCTTTATTTGTCCGAGAAACAAATGCCTCTATACAATCAGGGTTGACAAAAGGAATAATTAATATATCTACATCGTCCTTTTTGCAATATTACATCCTTGTTTGTCCTATCGAAGGATCCCCTATACAATAAAGGGCGATAAAGGGAATAATTAATATATCTACAGCGCCCTTGATGCAATATTACATCCTTTTTTGTTCTATCGAAGGCGCCCCTATACAATCAAGCCGACAAAAGGAATAATTAATGTATTTACAGCACCGTTGATGCAATATTACATCCTTTTTTGTTCTATCGAAGGAGCCCTATACAACCAGCGGCAACCAAAGGAATAATTAATATATCTACAGCGCCCTTCTTGGTGCAATATTATATTCTTTTGTGTTCTATTGAAGGAGCTCCTATACAATCATGGGCGACAAAAGGAATAATTAATATATCTACAGCGCCCTTGGTGCAATATTACATCCTTGTTTGTCCTATCGAAGGAGCCCCTATACAATAAAGGGCGACAAAAGAAATAATTAATATATTTACAGCGCCCTTGATGCAATATTACATCTTTTTTAGTTCAATCGAAGGAGCCCCTATACAATCAGCGGCAACAAAAGGAATAATTAATATATCTACAGCGGCCTTGGTGCAATATTACATCCTTGTTTGTCCTATCGAAGGAGCCCCTATACAATAAAGGGCGACAAAAGAAATAATTAATATATTTACAGCGCCCTTAGTGCAATATTATTTCCTCTTTTGTTCTATCGAAGACGACAATATACAACGAGACCCGACAAAAGGAATAACTAATATATCTACAGTGCCTTTGGTGCTATATTATATCCCATTTTGCTCTATCGAAGGCGCCCTTACAATCAAGGGAGACAAAAGGAATATTTAATGTATCTACAGCGCCCTTGGCGCAATATTACATCCTTTTTTGTTCTATCGAAGGTGCCCCTATACAATTAGGCGCGACAAAAGGAATAAGTAATATATCTACAGTGCCCTTGGTGAAATACCGTATTACATCCTTGTTTGTTCTGTCGAAGGCGCCCCTATACAATGAGGGTTGAAAAAGCAATAATTAATATATCTATAGCGCCCTTGGTGCAATATTGTATCCTTTTTTGTTCTATCGAAGGCGCCTCTATACAATTAGGGGCGACAAAAAGAAAAAATAATATATCTACATAGCTCTTGGTGAAATACCGTATTACATCTTTGTTTGTTCTGTCGAAGGCGCCCCTATACAATGAGGGTTGAAAAAGCAATAATTAATATATCTACAGCGCCCTTGGTGCAATATTGTATCCTTTTTTGTTCTGTCGAAGACGCCCCTATACAATGAGGGGTGGCAAAAGCAATAATTAATATATCTACAGCGCCCCTTGGAGCAATATTATTTCTTTTTTATTCTATCGAAGACGCCCCTATACAGTCAGGGGCGACGAAAGAAATAGTTAATATATTTACAATGCTCCGTCATTGTAAAATTATTTTCTTTTTTATTCTATCGAAGCGTTATGTCGCCCGTACATAATAAGGGGCGACAAAGGATTAAGAAACTGTTTATATTACTGCTTGACTGTCATATAGATAATTCTTTTTTTATTTTATTGTACCAAAGTTGCCCTAGACAATCATCACGAAAAGAACAGAAAAAGTGTCCATTAGTTATAATAATACAAAGCACTGCACTCTATATTTTGTCGAAGATTTGGCAGTGTATACAAAACACTGCTTTTGTACATAAACTTTTCATTCTTCAATCGGCTTTAAAAACGGCAAAGTAATCATTAGGTCATTAGGTACCTTCGGCGCCTCCAATAACTTCTACGAGAACTTTGGGTGGGGGCAATGCCCCCTTGCCCCCGTCTTGTTACGCCACTGTAAACGTTCACAACATATAGTTTAAAAGAACTTGGAAGATGGAAGCACATTTCACGTTGATTGATTTTAGAGAAAGCTTATTAAAATACAATTGCTTTGAACAACAACTTTATATCATAAACTTTATGAAAAAGATATAGTTAACTAATGTAGATTATTTAAAGTACAAATCCTTAAAAAGTGTGTCTGTTTTTTTCTTGAGATCACTCATAATCGTAAATAAAAGATACGAAAGCCAAACTTATAAGTTGGATCTCGGACGCTTTTAATTGCTATTGTAGCATTTAAATAGATAGATTACAATTATTTTTAGAATTGAATAGTGAGTCCAACCAGCAGGGCGAAAGGCTTGTGAAAGCTGAAGCAGACTTTTACAGACCGTTCGCTACTGACATATTTTAGAATAAAATGCAAGAACCAAATTGTTATTAATTGTCAGATATTAACAATTGGTAAGTGAGGTTTTTCAGTAAGCGCAGGTAGTGTTTAGAAGAAGCAGGAGACTCTTGATGATCGGTACTTCCCGACATATTTAAAAATGAAATGTAAGAATGGAATTGTAAATTGTCAAATATCTACAAAAATTGAAAGCGAATCTACTCACTTTGGCGAAAGAATTTTTTGGAATCTGAATTTAACTCTTGCTGATAGGTAATTGCCGACATATATAAGATTGAAGTCAAAAAACGGATTTGTCATAAAATATAACATATTCATAGTTCAAATGCAAGAGGTCCAAAGGAGTGTGTGAAAGCTGATGGAGACTATTGCCTATCCCTAGTTGAAGATATATTTAAGATTAAAATGAAAGAACGAATTTCTCGAAAAATGTCTGATATTTACAGTTGAATCTGACTCTATTCAGCAGGCCGACAAGGCTCATGCTGATGGTTATTTACTGACATATTAGTGAACAGAATGAAAGAACGGAACTTTCGTAAATTGGCAATTATTAACGGGTCTAGGACAAATCTGCCAATGACCAAATGCGCCAATCGTGAAAATGGACAAATCTACCAATTGACAAATCCGCCAATTACCAAATGCGCCAAACGCGAAAATGACCAAATGCGCCAATTGTGAAATGGACAAATCTGCCAATTACCAAATCTGCCAATTAACAAATGCGCCAAACGCGAAAATGACCAAATGCGCCAATTGCGAAAATGGACAAATCAGCCAATTGACAAATCTGCCAATTACCAAATCTGCCAACTACCATATCTGCCAATTGCCAAATCTGCCAATTACCAAATGCGCCAAACGCGAAAATGGCCAAATGCGCCAATCGTGAGAATGGACAAATCTGCCAATTGACAAATCCGCCAATTACCAAATGCGCCAATTGTGAAAATAGACAAATCTGCCAATTGACAAATCCGCCAATTACCAAATCTGCCAATGGACAAATCTACCAATGGATAAGTCACCGAACTATCATTTTATTTTAGATGTATTCTTCAATCATCGTCCCACAGTATTACAAAGAAGTAGAAGAAGGAGAATTTATGAAAGAGCGGAAAAGGGTATTTTAATTTTAATGTGTGTTACTTTTATAAATTCGCAATTATGTTTCAAAATGAATGTTTACTGATGTTGGTTGTTGAAGTTTAGTATCCCATTGCTGTACTTAGGTTATATGAGACGTCACGTAACACGTTTGAATTTTAATGCCCTCTGACTGGGAATCGAACCAGAAAAGACTAATATTTGTTGTAATTATTGGATAGCCAACAAGCCTATTTGGTCTTTCACTTAAGCACCCATTGCTTCAATTCTGTTCATCCGATTATCTTGGTTCATATGCCATTCACTTCAGAATAAACCAAGCTTGCAAATGGTATTATGCGCATGTGTAAATGATGTATAAGAAGAAGGAAATTCAAGGTAAAATTGGGAATTTCCCGTCCAAAAGTCCTTTTGTTCAAATTTAGCACCCCCTGGTAGGGCCCCAACTAAAAGCACCCAAATATAATATACCTTTAAAACGACTGTAGTTTATAAGTAATATATGTGCCAAGTTTCATTGTAATACCTATAATAGTTGTGTCGGAAAAATTATTTCTCAGTTCTGCTAGACAATACCAAATTTCATATAGGAAGAAAGTGAGATAACTATAAAATCAAATGAATCCGAACATTATTTTTTATTTGAAATGAAATGAAATCTGAGTTTTACGTCCAACTATTATGCCAGTAAGGCTAAAGGAGACGGTGATGATGAGTAATGAATAAATGGTAGAATGAAGAAAGTGGTAGGAAACGAGAGAAACCCGAGGAAACCCACGCACACGGTGTTTGTCCACCACAAAGTTCACTTGGCGGGGACAGGGATCGAACTAGGTACCCCAAGCACCAGAGGTGAACGCTCCACCACTGAGCCACTACGACCCTATTATTTATTTGAGTATCATGACTTATACGTCATTCTCTTTAGAATAAAACAGGCTTTCAAATGGTATCATGATAATATATATATGTGTGTGTGTGTTGTACGAGAAAAGGGGAAATTAGGGTAAAATTGGAAATTTTCCGTCCAACAACAATCGGCAAGAGCAGAGTTGCTCCAGTAGCCCTGATATCGTTTCTCCATCATAGATATAACTTGGTAGAAATGTTTCCCATGTTCATCAATGACTGCTCCGCAATTTTCTGAGAAGAAATCTATGTGGGAGTGCAACATATGTACTTTAGTGATACATTACACCCTATTGCTTGGTAGAAGGTATTAGGTGCAACTCTACTTTCTTATAGTTCTGAGACCGCTCGTTTTCCACAACATTCGTCACCACTTTTCGGAAACACTAGCGGATCGAGAAGAATCATTAGGAGGGGGCGGTTTGCTTCCTGGAAGATGAGCGTATCCTCAAGGTGACCAGAATTTCAATTTGCAAAAAGACGACACATATGAATCCGGGACTGGAGGGGAGTGTAAACTTGATTCCCAGATTATATTTTATGACCCGTATTTGTAAGTTTTTTTTAAAAGATGAAATTATATTCTTTCTCTAGATTTAAATTAAATACTCACTTCCGTTTAGGAGGTGTGGCGGTATCGTGATTCACTTCACACTTAGTCACCGCGATTTATCAGATGCGCTGTATTGGACAGTACTTACACAAAAGAAAGTGCTATATTGACGATGGTAGTTACCCTGTCATCTGTTATCTGCCACGAAGCCGGTACCATTTGTCCTCTGTGTATATAAATATAGCTTTCCTTTCTTTCACTAAAGTGATCGTAAGAAAACATGAAGCTTGACAAATCTATCAATTTCATTATACAATAGAATGCGAGGATATGTTCCGATCGTTGATCCGTATCCATGACATTTTTTTCCAGTGCCTCTCTGAGAGGGACATTATCTTTGATCTCTGGCGCTATGCGAAGAACGTCTCCTGAGGGCAAGATGTTAAATTTCCGTTACGTTCCGTTTTTCACCATGATTTCAGTTTGTCAACATTCTTGACATTTTCTTAATTGCTCGTTAAGATTGCGGCTACATAAATAGTACCAAAATCTTCTGATGTATCAAAGGTGAAGAAAACATTTCTATGATTGGTATAGAACCCAGGATTCACGAGAAGTTGGGAAGTCACTGACTAATAAACTTTGACACAAATGGAATTGTTCATTTCTCAAGCAAAGCTCCCAACTATACTCAATTGATGTATTTAAAGAAGAATGTGTAAGGAATTCAATTTCTGGTACATCCAGGAATTTTTCACTTAAACAGGAGAGAGCAAGAAGACAAATATAGGACATCATTACAAAAGTTTAGACCTCTGTACATAGGGTATTTTGATTTGTTGGTTGAGTTTAACGTTCCACGGTAATGCCATGACAGCTGAAGAAGACGTGCACTTACTGATTATAGTGGAATTCGAACCACCTTTTTCGTTAAAACGTACTCTCACCGGGAATCGAACCCGGGGCCATGAGCACCGTATAGGGTATTTTGTCCAAATACTCCTCTTTTGCAGTGGTATAATTGGGTACGTAAGGAAAAAAAACGCATTAGACCAGATTAGGAACAGGGGCTTGAAAATTGGCTCTATTAGGTAATTTCTTAAAAGCAGAATTTAGAAACATGTATAATTATAGTTATGCTTACAACAACAATAAAAGTATATTATAGTAGCCTTCGCTTAGATGGGATTTCGCTCCCCAATTTGTTCGGACATCACAGTTCTTTGTTGATGTAGTATCTAGTGAGAGCACCTTTGGTCTTTGATGCATGAGGTTCTGTGGTTTGATACCCAGTGAGTGAACATCGAACACACTACAGTGGTTCAGATCCAACTTTAAACTCTAGTCCTCGTTCTGTAAAGCATCACTTTTGACGAACGACGTAAATACATATCAATCAATCAACCAAACTAAAAGTCTCATCTCAGATTCAGAAAGCCTTACAGTAAGGAGCGCTGAATATTCTATATTTCTCTTTATTCAAGGTAAAGGTAATTGAAGTTTCAGGATTTGAATTCCATCCCCACATCTTTTTTTTCTAGGACACAATTTTAAAATATATATTTTTAGTTCACAGAGTGAGCCGTCTTTCCTTCTTCTTACAGATGTTTGTTCAACGTATGAATCTTTCTCTCTCATTTGCGGCTTATGGTAACCGTCCCAAGGAACTAGGGACAGAAGTACCATTAAGTACCACACATTTTGATTAGACTCTACTATTCTTGTTACACAGATTGGATCGGCCGGGAAAAGACAATATTTGTATTTCCGAACGATACATGCTGGAAGTAGAAGACCTTTGGGGGGGGGAGGCGGTCGCCCCCTCCGCCCCCCACGTGGATACACCAGTGTTTGGAAAGAATCTCATGCAATCCGCTCTTCATTTTCTAACACTGCATCAAATTCAGGATCATTGAGGAGTTGGCGAATTTGAGTGCCAATAAGGATTCATGCCTGATTTTAGTTTCAGCAATTTGTGGAAGTTTACGCAGAATGTATTTGAAGAATGTTTTGATGCGTTTATGAGTAGCCGCCATTCATTGACATTATCGTCTATGTTAAGTTTACTCATAAGACCAGTTAGGCCTACATAGTGACAACGTAATATGTCATTTCCACTGAAAATACTGTTTGGAGATTCTGACGTGTTCAAAGCACGAACACTTTTAGATCTTCAGAATAAGCTCCACACTTCTTGAGTTTGGATGCCAGCAGCTCTGCGCCACTTTTTGAAAACCCCAGGTAATTTAATTCAGGTTGAGTATCATATGGTGAATAGATAATGATATTTTGGTTTTGTGAGGTTAGGATCGTTGGAAGACAATGAATCTGCAGCAGAATTTGACAATGTAGATCAACATTGTTCACCTTTTTTTCTTCATCGGGTAAAACACTGGAATAAGGTACGAGAAGTTGTGGAACCTTTAGTTCTTCAGAGTGTGGCACAGTGACGAACATTTCAAGGAATATTTAAATTGAATAAGTAGCAGTCCACTTTTTTTCTTTTTTGGATATACCTTTAATTGGAAGAACTATGCGAAAAAAGCAGTTTGAAGTATGATCTGTCGGTTCTCTCCATATCATTGGAACTGCAAATGGCACGCATGGCCTTTTTCCGTGTAGCCAGTCCCACAAATTTGTAGAACAAGTATTACAACATATATGGGGTGCTCAGTTCTTGTCCACATCTCCTACTTTACAGCCAAATTACAAGTGATAGGCTTCCTTTATGATAGGAGCGAAATACCACTTTTCGCTTCACTTCGTTAAAAACAACAATTTGCTCTTCACTGCAAACACATTTACGCGACATGTTTCTGCTTAGTATAGTCATAGAAAGATTAATAATAATAATAATAATAATAATAATAATAATAATAATAATAATAATAATAGCAGCAGCACCCGCCCAATATCTCACCGCCACTACGTCCGAGATGGCAAATTGTAACTACAAAATAACGTTACACAACATGTTTTCTCTGTGAAACTCCTCAATACAAACTAAACCGTGAAGTGGTTGATATTTCTTTGTCACCAATAAAGTGCGAGCAATATGGATAGCCAGAGACTACGCAGGAATTTATTTCGGGAGGGGCTCTAAGCTTTTCGGGGGTCCAAATACAATTTGAAGCTAAATTATATTAAAATTTGTAAAATTTCACCTGAAATTAGACTAAATTTACAAACAAGTCGGGGTGTCAAGACCTTCAGGACCCACGCCTGCTTATGTCCCTGAGGATAGCAATGAAACTAATCGTCAAACAATGGAAGTTGATTGAAATAAGTAAACAGCTCCTGTTGCCACGAACCCTTAATTTGCCCAGCAGAGCACATCGGGTGATAATGTATTTCTTTGGAACCCGAACCAATCTTCAAAAACTAATTTCATATTCGTTATCAGCACCCCAAAAATTAGTAAGAATTGATTAGTTTTATCTCCGAAGCATTTTCACTGTTGACCAGTGTTTTCAGAGCAAGTTTCTCTTTATGTAGCTAATACGTTTAATGTGGATTAAATATGATCCAAGATTAGTTGATATAAAAGAAAAATTAGTATAATTGAGTTCACTTTTAATCTAATAGTAAATACACATTAGTAACTAGTGTTTTGTAACTTGTATGCTTAGTGCATAAAATAATTTTGTGATCCTGATAAGATTCCTAAAGTGAAAAATATTAACTGTTAACAATCGGATTGTATCTTTTGTTGCTTAATTTCTCTTAACACTGACACACATATTTCCAAGAATGATACGCGTAGTCCTAACAGTCTTCCAATGACGAGATATATATCATTCCATTGATAATATTGACAGGGGTGCCCACAGAGGGGGGCTATGACGCAAACTGCGTCATTGAAATATTTGGGGGGGTTAAAAATCTATATAAATATGTTTGAGGGGGTGTTAAAATTAATCGAAAAGAAGATTTTTTCATGGAAGAACACCTACGGATAGCCAATTGGGGGGGGGTGCGTCATGGACATAAGGGGGGATGGGCACCACTGATATTGAGGTAAACAAAATGCCATGTAAAAACCCGTGTAAACTTTTCTAGAACATGTAGTAAAATATTCTATTCGTAGATATGAAAATTGATGCTTTGTTACAGCTACTTACTGATATAAAAGTGAAACTGAATTATATCGTCATTAACCATGCGGGCTGATCTTAGGGATCGGCCTCCCTGGATGTAGAAATCTTTATTCGAATTTGTGACAAGGAACAACACATATTTCAAGCCTCCCCAAAGTTATGTAGAAGTTGTCGTCGCTGTCATTAAGATCTTTATTACACCAATTCTAAGACTACATTACTCAGTTAATGAGATATAGTCCAGAATGTTGAATGCATTTTTTCCGCTCATTGAATCACTTAAGTTACATTCTTGCACCTGGCAAATTGATGTAAGTTAATTCCCAATAAAAACGGATTTCCAGTTCAAAGTTTGGAAGACATGTTTCACAAAGTTGTTCATGACAGGGAGGCTTATGTTCACCTACGAATTTATGTCAGAAATATAATATTCACATTGCAGGAAACGTATATCTGAGCGTACATACAATGGATAGGCGTAAGTTGCATTCAGATCCGTATTAAAGCAATTGCGACTTCAAAATAAGCCACCTTACGTTATATATTTTTTCTCCAATGCTTTATTGTAGGCGGTGAATAAGTAAACTAAATAATGTTGCAGTGTATGGCATTATTGGCCTTTATTTAGTTTTGCAGTGTGTATGGATCTTGTAGAGTTGAGATGAAGAGAGTGATCAGGATGGACGGTGTTTCGCTATCTGATTAGGAAATATCCAGATTTTTGGAGACAGACGACCCTGGACACTCCGTTACTGATACTAGACAATTGTAGATAGCGATGCCGACTTGGATTTTGAGGTGGACAAAGATGAAAGTACTTCAAATGATGAAATGCTAATAGAAATAAATGTGGCCACAAAATCATCACATGCATCCAAGGCAAGGAACATACAATCGAATCCCATGAACTGGAAGAAGAAGAAAGCCAAACTTAATCGTAATTTGTGTAAGAAATATGTTACCAGTGCTGGCAAAATTCATGATTCGCGCAGAGTACCCAATATTTCATGTAGATGCGTGTACAGTTGGTAACAAATTATCAAAGAAAAAAACGGAAATTTGTGAATCGTTTATACTGGAAACTAGGAGACATACATAGACAGAGAGATTATCTTCTGCGTCACATGAAGCGAAGGTTAAAGTTACGCGGAAAATATAACACCACGTCCAGAAGGCAATACACAGTTGACTATTATTTAACTATCGATGGGAAAATGATACAAGTTTGCAAGCAGTTTTTTTCTTTGTACTCTTGACGTTAGTGATAAAGTTTGTCGTTTCGTTTTGCAGAAAGGGCTTTCTTCGGGAAGTACAGGTCACGAGCTTCGAGGGAAACACAAACCGAAACACAGTTTAACATTAGCAGTCAAAAATATTGTAAAAGAGCATGTGCTATCGATGTCCCGAGTTGACTCTCTTTATTGTCGATCTTCAACCTGCTATTGCTATGTTGAGGCAGGACTGTCTTATGTGAAGCTTTACAACCTTAATAAGGAATACTGCAAGGTGAAGAAAGTCTCACCTGGAAATGTAATAGGGCTTACTTCATACTGGAAAATTCTGAAAGAAATGAATATCAAGATACACAAGCCGAAGAAAGATCAATATAATACTTGTTCGTTTTAAAAATTTGTCAGTTTTAAAAATTTGTCAGTTTTAAAAATTTGTCTTCTGATGAAAAAGAAAGAGAGAAATTGGTTTATGAATAACATTTGAAAAGAAAAGAAGCAAGGTAAGAAGAGCAAAAAGATAAAGAAGAAGCAACAAAGGACGATACTCATGTAGCTATCTGTTTTGATCTCCAACAAGTCTTGACAACGCCATCACGTAAAACGGGTGTTATGTATTATGTTCGTAAACTTAATGTTTACCTCCTCACCATCTACAATCTAGCCACGCGCGAAGGGGTTTGTTAAATATGGGATGAAACAAGGGGTAAGAGAGGTCCTGTTGAAAAGGCCTCCTGTATTCTACTCTACTTGCGAAATTTACCTCCTTGAGTAAACAAGTGACGATGTATTCAGACTGTTGTGGTGGACAGAATTTGAACAAGAAAAATGCAACAATGTGTATATATGCAGCCATAATACAAGTGTAACCTGTATTGACCACAAGTTTCTTGAACCAGAACACATTCAGATGGAAGCTGATTCCATGCATAGCGTCATAGAACGCGCAAAGAAGAACATAGATAATATACACCTTCTGATTGGTGTATAGTTGCTAAGATGGCAAGACGAAAGCTGTAGCCATTCACGGAACATTCGATGACAACAGAAGATTTCTATAATTTTGATGCCGCAAAAAGCTATTATAAGTTAGCTACATTCAAAGATCAGAACGGTGTTACTTTTCCATGGCAAAAGTTAAGATGGCTGAGATTCACAAAATACGAAAATAAGATTCTCTTCAAGGAAAGGATGACAGAGCCTTTCAGAGAATCCTCACATTCAAGATCCTTCTGAACACCTAGAAAGAAATACAATCCTTTTCATCTGTACTCAGGACTGCTACCAACTTCCAAGGAAATGAAGAATGATTTAATGAAACTCTGTAACACTAAAGTAATACTGCAAGAGTATCACAGCTTTTCCATAAGTCCTGTTACATTCGATTATGCTAAGGACTACTTAGAGATTTCCTACTCGGGCACTCAGTAAAAGTACTTGTGCGTAATCTGAAATAGCTAATGAAGATTGGAATTAGTCTTGTCATGGGTAAAAATTAATCAGCACTATTGAATCTCACTATTGCATCTCTATGTATGAAAAAAAGTATTGAATATTCTTTTTCGTTATCTTGGTTGTGTAAATAGAACGTGGTAAAGTCCAATCTAGAAAAATTACTATTCCTCTGATAGAAAGAAGTACTGACGGAAAGGACTACTGTTATAATTGTGTTTTTAATTCATTGTGTATAATCTGTAACTATTTTTATACTGTTTTATTATTGCGTAAGTAAACAACAGCGGTATGTAGAAATTCATTTAAGTACTTTGTTGGAAATAAATTGTTTATGACATAAGGGCGTATGTACGACACTAACATGTAGAAATTCAATAAAAATGTTATGTATGAAAATGCACATGATAAAAGGCATAATAAATAAACTTTGACCTCAAATATCAAAATAACAAAAAAGGTTTGAGTTTGCTTCTAATCTGAGAGAGTACCGAGAGATTCAAATCAAGCAAAATCTTTTTTCCATTCTTCTGTAAAAAATTAAAAATGCAACTTACGCCCCTCTGCCATGTGGCCGACGAACATAACTCACATATTTATCTTCATATTCTCTTGTATTTCTTTCATTATAATATATTCATGGGCATGTTCAGTTTCGTCCTTTGGAACAAATGCTATAACTTCAATAAAAGTATCACAAATTGCCTACTTATAATACAGTATTTGGGTAAGTGTTATTCTCTTACAATTTTCACTTTATGGTTTTCAATGAATAGATTAGGTTCTCTAAAATAAAGATGTGTATGACATGTTCCTTTTTCTGTACTTATAAATTTATTTATAACTATAAACTTATTTACACAAAACTTAACATTTCGACTCATATTTCTTTGATTTACATAACTACTGTAGTTATATATTTTTCATTAGTCATTTCGATAACCTGAGAATAGATATAAACTATAAATTTATAAAGTAAGTAGCCGTAATTTCGAAATCAACATGTATTCTTCTTCCATTTCTCATTCAGTCACCTTCTTTTAGATACAAAATGTATTTTTTTTTTCTTTCTAACAATTGCAAACATAATATAGAGTCACAATTACACAATTTCATGGCACGTATAAATATTATAATGTCTTACGTATGTTCGTTAAAATGTCATACATTAAAGCTTATACATACCACGTTCTTGATAAAGTTATTAGAACCCATTACATGTCAATAGAGGCATCTTAGGAAGAAGGGCAATGCATTATACGACATTACATTAGTAGAATCCCTTTTGGTGTTCTTTTAGACACCTCATTGCAACCACAACAGTGGCCTACACCACGGGATGTAGAAAGAGTAGAAACAACATTTTGAATTTTTTTCCAGTGATTATGTAACAAATTTAAGAAAAAAAGACGATAATAGTGAAATGAAGAAAGCGAAAGGAGCCGGAAACAACTAGAGAAAACTACACGATGTTTGTCCACAAGGCGCACTTGCTTGAAGCTTGGATTATAGCAGGGTCCTCCCCCCCCCCCAATAGAGGCATCTTAGGAAGAAGGGCAATGCATTATACGACATTACATTAGTAGAATCCCTTTTGGTGTTCTTTTAGATACCTCATTGCAACCACAACAGTGGCCTACACCACGGGATGTAGAAAGAGTAGAAACAACATTTTTAATTTTTTTTCCAGTGATTATGTAACAAATTTAAGAAAAAAAGGCGATAATAGTGAAATGAAGAAAGCGAAAGGAGCCGGAAACAACTAGAGAAAACTACACGATGTTTGTCCACAAGGCGCACTTGCTTGAAGCTTGGATTATAGCAGGGTCCTCCCCCCCCCCAATAGAGGCATCTTAGGAAGAAGGGCAATGCATTATACGACATTACATTAGTAGAATCCCTTTTGGTGTTCTTTTAGATACCTCATTGCAACCACAACAGTGGCCTACACCACGGGATGTAGAAAGAGTAGAAACAACATTTTTAATTTTTTTTCCAGTGATTATGTAACAAATTTAAGAAAAAAAGGCGATAATAGTGAAATGAAGAAAGCGAAAGGAGCCGGAAACAACTAGAGAAAACTACACGATGTTTGTCCACAAGGCGCACTTGCTGAAAGCTTGGATTATAGCAGGGTCCTGCCCCCCCCCCCAAAAAAAAATCTAGATAAGTGTGTTTAAGTCTGATGAAGATACTGTTATAGTATAGAAACTTCACATCTTATACAATGTTTTTACTAAAATGTTTTGTACCTTGTTACGACTATTGAGTTAAATATAAAATGTGTTGACAAGATCTACAGGTGGTTTATTTAACGTTAGAAATATTCTTTGAACATATCGTTGTGCATGTTAAGAAGATGCAAAGAATTTTCACCTATACAAAATTAAACATCACTTTCATTACTGCTTACAGTAACTGTATACACATACGTAATTTTCAACTTAACCGGTGGTTTTCATTTGATAATCAGACAAAAGTGTCTAGGATAAGCGCATATTATAATTACACATGAGACTGGATTTGAGACAGGTCTAGTGCCTAGGAGATATCTGCCACACAAGAAGTCTTGGGTTCGATTCCCAGTGAGAGAGATTTTAAGTTTAAGCGCATTGCGGGAATTCGGATCCCATCTCAAACTGTAGGTCCAAGTTATATATAGCCTCGGTGCTGGAAAGAAACGCTAAACACTAATAATTAACTAATTAGATGGGTGCTTCTAGGATCAAACATTTATAGAGGATTTTAGATAGGCGTTCATCACCCGTAGAATTTTTCGCTGGAATTTATTTCGAAATTTATCCACTCTGATGCCGATCGATGCAGAGGAGAAAACGATTGTCACCTAAATTGAGCTTAACCAATGAATATCACTATTTAATTGCACGAATCACTCTTAAAACGGTAGTTACAATAAATCCAACCCACTTTCCCTCTAGTGTTTTTATCAGGCACATACGCAGGAATTTCTTTCTAGAGGGGGGTCCAATTTCAATTTGAGAATAAAGAATTTTAAAATTTGTAAAATCGCTCCTAAAATCAGACTAAATTTACAGAAAAGCAGCTTTGAGGGGGGGGGGGGCAGCTGAGTCCAGACCACCAGAACCTATCGCCTGTGTATGTCCCTGGTTTGTATTTTATTGGTTAAACTAGCTGAAATGCCCGTCCTTCGAACCAGATCAGGTTTATAAAAATATTTGAACTCCCAACTACCCTAACAATATACATTTCAATAATTGATTACATGGTTCATCCCGACTATGTATGTCACCCCCCATGTGACCCCGAAGGGTTGATAGGGGTTTATTAGCCACATTTGGACAGAAACGTCATCGGGTATGGCACCATTCATCTCCACAACACCGAAAACCATGGATTCCAAACAAATATCGCTCATTTTCGATTATTTGTACGTCATTCCCCCTGTGAGCCCCCTAGAGATGGTATGGGTATCTGACCTCCACTGAGACTGAAACGCCATCTGGATCGTCACCATTAATCTCCGTTACCCCGAAAACTGAGAATTCGACACTAATACTAGTCATTTTCGATTATTTGTATATGTGATCCCCTGTGACCCTCTTGGGGATGGTAGGTATATCTCACCACTACAACATTTAGTCCTGGTTATGAGTAATATGTGTACCAAATTTCGTTAAAATTGCTCCGGGCGTTCCAGAGTTATGCTAGACAATATATAGATACATACAGACACACCTACATACATTATTTTTTTTACATATCATCCTCCTGCGACCTCCTAGAGATAAAAGGGGTATCTTTCGTCCATAGTGTTTGTTTCCTCACTGTAAGTAATACTTGTACCAAGTTTGGCTGAAATTGCTCCAGGCATTCGAGAGTTATGCTCGAACATAGATACATACACACATACATACATCCTTTTTATATGTATAGATAATGCCTTAACAAGTTTGAAGTTTTTAATCTACGTACAGTACAACCTCGTTTATCCGGCCCTCGTTCACCCGGATCTCCGGATAATCCAAACCGGATTTGTAGAAACTCTTTAAAATTTAATGTTCACATAGATAATAATTTTAAACTATGATAGCAAGAACGTAACCATAAGTACGACAAACATTTTCTTTTTGTTCTGATTAAATGTACAGTTCGTGTACAGATTTCACAGTAAATTATGGTAATACTGTACATAAAATGATTCTTATCGAGTTTTAGAAAGCTTTACTCACAAGACATTGAAGTGAATTGAGTCAGGATTTGTTTTGCTTATTATCCATATTATCAGGATTATTCGGATTTTCGATTTTCCAGATTGCCTTTGCTCCCAGATAGTCTGGATAAACATGGATGTACTGTATATAAAAAAGACGTATGTATGAACGTATGTAGACCCTATGTGTATGTGTGTATATGTTCTAGCATAACTCTGGAACGCCTTGAGCAATTTCAACCAAACTTGGTACACGTAATACTTACAGTGAGAAAACAAACACTATGGGCGGAAGATACCCCTTTCATCCCTAGGAGGGTCACAGGAGGATGATATGTAAAAAAAAATATGTATGTAAGTGTGTCTGTATGTATCTATATATTGTCTAGCATAACTCTGGAACGCCCCGAGAAATTTTAACGAAACGTTGTACACATATTACTTATAACCAGGAAAAAATGTTGTAGGGGGTGAGATACATCTATCATCCCCAAGAGGGTCACAGGGGGATCAATTATACAAATAATCGAAAATGAATGGTATTAGTGTCGAATTCTTACGTTAGTGTTCGGGGTCACGGAGATGAATGGTGACTCCCAATGCCATTACCGTAAAATATTGCCTCCACTGGTATGGGAAGTGATGGGGGAGTTAAAAGTAAAAAGTCACGGTGAGTATGACATGAACAAAGAATAGATTCAGTCGAGATAAACCGGGTAATCAATCTTTGAAATGAGCATTATATGGGAAGTTGGGGATTCAAATATTTTTCACAAACTTCGTCATACTGTGCGAAGAACTAGCATTTTAGCTAATGTATATAGTGAAACTTGTATAAAACGGAAGGCGGTGGGTCCGAATTTTACTCGAAGGAATAACAGTGATAAGGACTGTGAGGAGTTTCCGTTATAGACAGATTTCCGTTTTATTCAAGTTCCGGTTTCTACAAGTTTCACTATATATATATATCATAGTCAACCATTGTCAATACACTGCTGGATGAAGGTCTTTCCAACTCTTTTCCACAACAACCTATCTTCCATTTCCACTTACACTTCCTCTTGGGAATGGCTTGTAGTAGGTGCATACAGTTGAATCACTTGTAGTGTATTTCTCTGGGAGAGTTTGACTACAAGCCTTGCTACTCAACTAGATATACTATCTACCTCAAGGACCTTGTTTTTCAATTTTTCGTTGATAAGAAATCTCACTCCGACAGTCTTGCCACATTCTGATCCTCTGTAGTAGAATAAGTGTCCTTTCTTCAATTCGATTAATTCTCCTTTTCTTCTTACTTCGCTCAATCCGACGATGTCCCAGTTGACTTTCTTTAGCTCTTCTTCCAGCTCCTGGAATCTTGCTTCTGAAGCCAGGGATTTTGCATTGTATGTAGCCATGGTCAGTTTTAAATAGCAACCTAGTCCGTAACTCCGGGGATTCTTAGCCCCCTCTGCCTGCATGTGATTCTGAACGTTGCCTTGCCCAGACACAATTCGGCTTTTGGAGAATGAAGGTCTTGGCTTGTGTCCTATCATGATTGTTTAAACAAGTTAAAGGTATTTGGCAAAAATCACCGTGCCCACCAGGCATGTTGGTGATAGCCCTCCGTGTTCGCCTTCCTATCATTAGGGAAACCTGTAAGTTTCACCGTGGACAGGAAGTTACCAGTCTGCTCCACTAGGAGGTACGGATAGGACATAAGTGGCTAGCCCAGCCGGTTCCATATGTTGTCGACTAATTCTCAGCGTGCGGGTCTCCTTCTGGTTTACTACTAGACACCATTTTGCATATATATACCGGGTGATTCAATAAGAACGTACCAGGCCTATATCGCAGCTAATACTGCACGTAGAGCCTTCAAACAAAATATTGCATTACCAAATCGTATGTGTAGAATGCAATAAAAATAGTAGCGAGACCAGTGGCTTCTCGTGAATACCTCCAACGGGGGCAACTTCGGAATTTGCAATGGAAAGTGGTATAACTGTTGAAATCGTTCAAAGGGACATTAAATGTCAAAAGGACATTAAATGAGGACAAACTTTTTTATATCCCTTCCCATTTAACCGTTAGAGGCGTTGTTGCAGACTTGTATCTGACTACCCGTAGACTACTTTTATCTGACTACCTGTATCTAAGCTAATAATGCGCATAGAGCCGTCAAACAAAAAATTGAACTATCAAATCGTATGTGTAGAATGCAGTAAAAATAGTAGCGACACCAGTGGCGTATCGTGAATATCTCCAACGGGGTTCATCTGCAAAATTTGACATGGAAATAGGGGTTGGTTGTGCCTCCATTGAAACAAGCGCACAATGGGAGAAACGTTGAGAGGAAACATCCTCCCACCATCTGACTTTCACGTAGTAATGCGACCGTGTTGCTGCCAACGAGGAAGAAATATGCCAAGGTGTTTCCTCTCGACGTTTCTCCCATTGTGATTAGAGAAAATCAAAAAGAGGGAAGGAAGCGGAACCTTGCATAAAGCAACTGTAGGAAGGGGGACACCTAGCCACGTATTGGTTAATATCACCGGATGTAAAGTGTTGCCAACTCAACACAAAGTTGTATTTTTTGAATAGCACTACGTTAAGTTATTACAAATTTTAAGTCTACATACAAATCGAAAACAAACAATACCACTTTTATTGTAATTTTAAGTCTACATACAAATCGAAAACAAACAATACCACTTTTATTGTACAGTGTTGCAACTAATTATGCTATAATATCACAAAAATCCAGAAACATCCCAAGTTTGGAGGTCTCTATAACAATGATGACGCAAGTGAGACGGGTGGTGCATTGCACATGTCGAAAGCACCTTAGTGTCGAATACTATGGTCAGCATATGATGTACTTCTATCAAACAGAAGAAAAAAGCTACAAGGAATTCAAAACTTGACTTCTTGCAAAGGGCTTTATTTCGAAAAAGATCTGAGATAAGTATCACATCTAATTACGTAAATTATTTTCAAAAGATGTAATGACCATAATGCCGTTTACAGCAATTTGATATTTTACACCGTTTAGGAGATATGATAATGAATGTTAAAGTTGGCAATACTGCTAAAAGTCGTGAAATTAGGAGAATATGTGGTAATCACAACTACCAAAACTGTTGGTCAAGTGTCAAAGGTGCGAAAACAAGCAACGATCGCTTTATAAATTTCTTGCAACTGTGTCATTTTAAAAAGTATTGGAAACTGTAACAGTGATGGATAAATTCCCGGGAAGATTTCCCAAAATGGGAAATTTCCGGGAATTTATCTACAATCACAAATAAAATTGCATTCTATTACTATATTATGATTTCAAAGTTAAATTCGTTTTTATATCACAGTATATTATTACTCTTGTCCTCAGAGGAGTCTTTAAAATGTATATTCTGAACGATGTTATGTTATTTTATTATATTTAGAGAGTACGCATAAATCTATATTTATTTACAATATGTTTTACGAAAGTAAATATGTTTCAAAAATGGTATAGTAAGTACACATACTTTTAAACCGCTAAAAAGTTTAAATTTACATGTAAGTGGATTATCTGAACTTGACTCTACTACTGATATAAACATATTAAATTTTTAAGTGTTATAAACAAATTAGGTCGGGTAACTGCCAGAAGACACATGTCCCACATTTTGTCAACATTTGCGCTTGCAAGATACTTTCTTATCTTTATAATTTTGCATGTAATATTGCCATGCACAACCTTTTTCCCTGCCCATTTCTCGAAATTTCATGCTTTAATTCACATGTAAGAGAAGTCCGAGTACCTCTTCAGAAATTCGAGTCAGAGACAGGAGACAGACCGACGTATATTACTAACGGTGGTTCAGAGTTTATTAATAGTACTTCATCTCTATTTCTACATATTTCAACATTACTTTACAAAATGGATTCTTTTCATCATTTGTAAATTAGTACTTTGCTACTTTTGGCTATTGTTTAGTTTGGTGGGTCCAGATTTTGCACCTACTTTTTTGCGATATTCTATTCCGATGCGGTTGTTTTATGGTTTCATACGTTAAATTACGTTACCAACATTAAATTCAGACATCATTGCCGAGCGAGAGTTAGCGAGTGAAGGCGGGGTAGAGAACCGCAGGGCACGTTGTTTTCTATCTTCGTTACCAACAATTCACTTTCTTTTCTCACATAAATCACTACCACTTGCCTTTACGGTTTGTACAAATCCCCTACTGCCCTAAACAAAATTGTCTTCAATACTTTCTTGACTACTTGAACACCACTATCAACTCATTTGTTCCGTAAATCGTCCTACTTTTTGCTAGTTTTGGGCCCCCAAAAATAAACAATTACCCTACCTTTTAGTGCAAATGAAAATGGTACTTAAAGTCTCATATTATTAGTTATGTCAAGTACAGTAAAAAAAAATTAAAATTTTTAGCCTCCAAATTCTTTAAAAATCTAGAAGTAAATCATAATATATTAAAATAATATAATTAGTCATGCAGTTCTTATAATTGGGAAGATAAAGTAAAGAAATGGAAATAAATTCCTTCCCGGGAATTTATAGGCCAAGGAAAAACCCGGGAATATTTTTTAAATCCCTTCCCACCGGGAGTATTCCACTGCCCATCACTAGTAATGTCCAAAAGGTGGGGCGCCCCAAAATATAGCCTCAGTGCAGAAAGTGGCCAATCACTTCAGCAAATAACAAAAACATTCATTTTTAACAGTTATAAATTCATCAAAATTAACACATAATTACAAGCAAATTATCTCTCATTGCCTTAGAGCATGTACGATTTATTGAACTTCTACATCATATGTCTCTCCGGTCTTCACAAAATAACCAACTTTTTAAACATATAGGGGAGACCGGGGTTGGTTGGCGAACTTTTCATTCTTTATTTTTTTATGAGCAGATTGTGCACTATATTGCAATGTAATGGATGTGTACGGACATACCAATGTTTCCTCTAATAAATTCCTATTTTGTTTTTGTTTTGTTGTTTACAGTTTTCGAGAAATAATTTTTCTTTCTTTTAAAACGGAGTATGCCAACCGACCCCTACTAAAGGTCTGGTTGGCTGATATTTTGGAGCTAGTTGGCATTCTTTTTAAATATAGCAAAACACAAACAAAAATTGGATTTATTAGAAATGAACGTTATTTTTCTAAATTCTATTATATATATTGCAATGAAGTAGGCTATTTGAAGTTTGAAATTACTTTTATTCACAACATTTAAAAGAATCAGCATTATAAAATATGAAAACTTCTTTCTTTCATTCTAGCTTGGTTGTCATGACATTGAAAGCTACAAGATTATCAAACCACATCAGTTTCAAACTACATCATGATTTGGTGTAGGTTAATTCTTCATATTATTTCAAAATGTAATTAAAATAACTGAATTATCAAGAAAAGAAGTTTATTTCCCGCTGTTCACAAAGTAGCTAAGGGAAACTAAGATATGTTTTAGCTGAATTATCGAGAAATGCAGTTTATGTCTTACTTTCGACAAAGAAAGAAAAAGCAATAGCTAGGCCTCTATTTTTGTAACAAAAGAGCACATGCAAAATATTCTTGATCCTGAGAATTAGGCCTATTCAGAAAATTCAGAGTACGGCATACAGTCTTATCTCGATTTCTAAATTTTGACAGCAATCCAATACGTGCATGCTATTCTATAACATAGAAGTAAAAGATTGGTAGAATTGTAAGCTACATAACAATAAAACAAACAATGTAACAATAGAAATAAAATGAAATAAAATTTCACACGAGGTTGTTTGGCGCAGTTGCCAACCAACCCCAAATGCTATACGCCAAGCCCATTTTGGGCAACAAAGTCGTAATTAATCAGCAATTGTTTGGCATTTTCGTTTTATTGTTTGAATATCCATAAAAACACAGTTTAGATTTAACTAATGCTATATTACTTACCTCTATATGCTATATAACCGAGCTATTTTAGGATTAATGCAATCATGGAATTGACGTCAATTCTCAGATATTTACAATTTGAAAGCGAATAGATTTAGTAGGGCAAAAGGGAAGTTGAAGTAAACTTTTGCTAATCAGTAGTTGCCTTCATATTCCAGAATAAAATGTAATAATGGAAATGTAGTACTTTCTCACATATTTACAATTGGTAAGTGAGTCCATTATGTACGGAAAAAGGATTGCCTGGAAAATGACGCAGACATTTGCACATCATTAGTTTAAGAGATAAATCAGAATAAAATCAAAAAATGGAATTATATTTTGTCATATATTTAAAATTAAAATTTGAGGCACTCAGAATGGCGAAAGTAGTGTTTCGAAGCTGTAGTTGATCGTTAGTTTCCGACAAATTTACAAACAAAATAAAACAACAGAATTGTCGTAAATATTCGTATATTTACAATCGACAAGAGTCACCATTCAGTTGTTCGAAAAGGGATTTACAAAGGACGAAGCATGCTCTAGCTGATCGTTAGTTACTGCATTATTTATGAATAAAATGCAAGAATTGAACTGTCGTAAACTAACAGGAATTAATAATTGAAAAAAAAAATGATTCAGTAGGCAGAAAAGAGTATTTTGTAGCTGAAGGATACTCTTGGTATTCAATGGGTAAAGACACTTTTAAGAATCAACTTGAAAAAATTTAATGCGGTAGTGTGTATCATATTTACAATTGAAAAGCGAACCTACTCAAATAGGGCGAATGAACTGTTTACAAACTGAAGACACTTGCTGTATCTTAGTTACTGACATATTTAAGTATAAAGGGAAAGAATACAATAATCGTAAACTGTCACATATTTACAAGTAGAAAGGGAGTGAATACAGTATGCCTAGTTAAAGTTTTTGCAAGAAGTTGCGGAATCTTGTTGATCGTTACTTACTGACATAATTATGTATAAAAGCAGACAACGGAACGAATGTAAAATGAGATATCTAAAATTGAAAAGTTAGTCCACTGACTAAAGCGAAAAGCGTGTTTTGGTATATAAAGCAAACCCTTAATGGTCGTTATTCACAAACTATTTTTAAAATAAGAGGAAACAATGGAATTGTCGTAGTGTCACATATTTACAATTGAAAAGGGTGTCAAGCAGTGTTTTCGAGCTAAAGTTACTTACTGAGATACTTAAAAATAGAATGAAGTTAAGGTGTTGTATTGTAATATCAGACTTTTACAATTGAACAGTGAGGACAATACGTATGGTGAAGGGAGTTTCATAGATTTAGGATAGACTTGCTGATCGTTAGTTACTGACATCCTTAAGAGTAAAACGAAAGAACGGTATTGCCGTAAATTGTGAGATTTTTACAATTGAACATTGACCACATTCAGTAGAACGAAGAGAGTGTTTGGGAGTTGAAGTAGGCCCTTGCTCATCGGAAGACACTGATACTATTAAGCATAAATTGATAGAAAGCTGTTCATTTAATTATACGATATATTACACTCAAAAGTGAGTCTATTCAAAAGGACGAAAGTAGTATTTGGAATATGAAGAAGACTCTTAGTGACTTTTCTTTACAGACGTGTTTAACAAAAAATCAAAGAACGAAGTCATCATAATTACTCATATATTTTCACTTCAATGTGTGGCCATTGAAAAAGGCGTTAGAATTGTTTGGAGCGGAATTTTTTTTTAATTAAAAAAAATGTAGAATTGAAAAGTGAGTTTACTCACTAAGGAAAATGAAGTGTTTCGAAGCTCGAGGTGTCGCTTTCTAATCAATACTTATCGACATATTTAAGAATAAGCTGATGGTCAGAAGTGTTCGTTCTCATATATTTACAATTGAAAATTGAGTCCATATAGCAGGGCGAAAGTAGTCTTTCGAACATTAAGCAGACCCTCGCTGATCGTTAGATAATTACATGTTTAGAAAAAAGGAAGAACGTAATTTGTGGTAAATTGCCAGATACTTACAACTGGTAAAAGAGTTCATTCAATAAAGTGATAGCGTGTTTGAAAAAAATGAAATAAGGGAGTTTTTGTAGTTTGTCAGATATTTAGTATTAAAAAGCACTACTTCCCTTACTAGGGGGAGAGGAGTTTTTGGAAGTTGAAGCTTTTGCTAATCGGTAGTTGCCGAGAAATTTGATAATGAAATGGAATTATGAAATCGTCGTAATTTGTTGAATATTTATAATTAGTAAATGAGTCCATCCAGTAACACGAAAGGAGTGTTACGAATATGAAGCAAGCTCTTGTTGATCGTTAGTTATTCACATATTTAGAAATAAAATTGAATGCGGAATAACCGTAAATTGTCTTATGATTACAATATAAAAGTAATCCCATTTAGCAGGGCAAAGAAGGTATTTGGAGAGAGGAACAGACTCTCCATGACCGTCAGTTGAAGACTTTCTTATGAATAAATGTAATAACGAAATAGTCGTAATCAGATATTATCAATTGAAAAGTTTATTCATTCAGTAGAACGAAAGGAGTGTTATGAAGATTTTTGACATATTTAGGCAAAGAATGAAATAATGCAAGTGCCGTGAATTGTTGGCTTTTTACAGATGAAAAGTGACACCATTCAGTAGGGCGGACACAGTGTTAGAACACCAAGCAGATTTTTCCTCAATGTTAGTTACTTACGTTAGATATTTATGAATAGAATAAAAACACTGATTTGACCAAAATTCTCAGATATTAACAATTAATCAGAGAGTACATTCAGTAAGCCCAAAAGGAGAGCTTGGAATCTGAAGGAGACTTGGAAATCCTTGGTTGAAAATATATTGAAGAATAAAATGAAAGAAAGGAATTGTCGTTAAGATTCAGCAGATTGTTGCTGTCTTGCATTAGTGAAAGATTTAAGAATAAAATGAGAATACGGAAAGACGTAAATAGTCAGATATCCAAATTCGAAAAGTTAGTTCATTGACTAGGACGAGATCTGTGTTTTTGGTTAATAAAGCAGACTCTTGATGTTCGTTATTTCCTGATATATTTAAGAATAAAATAAAAGAACGAAAATGTCGTAACTATCTTCTCATTTCATTTGAAAAGTGAATCCATTTGTCGGAACGAAGGGAGTGCTTGGAAGATTAAGCAGAATTTGGTGATTTTTAGTTACTGTCTTATTTAAGTCTAAAATCCACGTGTAATGTCAGCTTTTTTTCAATGTTAGTTAATTAGATATTTAAAAATTAAAAGTGCACTGAATAGGGAGAAAAGTGCATTTTTGGTATATAAAGCTGACTTTTAATGATCGTTAGTTACTGAACTATTTTTCAATAATATGAAATTGTAGTAATTGGTGAAATTTTTGCAATTGAAATATTAACTAATTTAATAGACCAAAGAGGAGTTTGGTTGGTGAAGTAGAATCGTAGCTGTAGACATGTTAAGAATGAGCTGAAATGTCAGAATTGTAATAATATGTCGGATAATAACAATCGAAAATTGAGTCCATTCAATATGGCAAAGGGAGTGATTGGAAGTTGATGCAGAGTGTTGGCGATCCCTGGTTGTATGTATACTTATTAATAATATTAAAATTAAAATTAACGAAAATTGTCAGATATTTACAATTAAGTTAGTAAACTAAGCAGGGTGAAAGGATTGTTTGGAAGATGAAGATTGCTCTTGTTGTTCGTTAGATACTGATATATATAAGAATAAAATGAAATAACGGAATTGTCGTAATTTGTCAGATATTTTAATAGAAATGTGGGTCAAATCACTCAGGCCAAAAGAGTGTTTGGAAGCTGAAGTAGACTCTTGCTGATCTTTATTTGTCTATATATTTAAGTATGAAATAAAACAGCAGAAATGTAAACTGTTTGATATTTACAATTGTAAAGTGTGGTCATTCAGTATGAAAAGAGACTCTTTCAAAGATGACGCAGACAATTGATAATCGTTAGTAACTGACAGATTTAAGAATGAAATGAAAGAACGGAATTTTCGTTAATTGTCCGACATTTTCAATTGAATGTCAGTCCTTGATACAGGTTGAAAGGGGTGTTCGGAAAGTGTAGTAGACTCTTGCTCTTTGTTAGTAGCCGACATGTTTAAGAATGAAATAAAAGAATGGAAGTATCGTAAATTTTCAGATATTTACAATAGAAGAGTTATTCCGTTAAGCGAAGTAAACTCCTGTTGAACGTTAGTTTTGATATATTAACAATAAAATGACTAATAAAGAAATTGACATATTTAGTAAGATATTTACTATTGAAAAGCGAGACACTTCAGTACGGCAATAGGAGAGTTTGCAAGCTGAAGGACACTCCTGCCGATCGGTAGTCTCCGAGATATTTCAGAATGTAGTGTAAGAATGGAATTGGCGTAAATAATGAGATATATACATTTGCAAACTGAGTCCATTCAATATCGTGAAACGAGTGCTTGGAAATTGACGCAGACTATTGTTGGTCCCTAGATTATTACATATTTAAGAATAAAATGAAGAACTTAATTGTCACAAACTGTAAAATATTACAATTAAAAGTGAGTTCATTCAGTAGGGGAAAAAGTGTGTATGTAAGAGGTACCAGACTCGCTGATCGTTAATTACTGACATTTTTGGAACCTGAAGTACTCTCTTGGTGATCGTAAGATAATAATATATGTAAGAAAAAATCAGAAATTGTCATAAATTTAGATATTTAGAATAGGAAAGTGAGTCGACACGAGTGTTTCGAAGATGAAGAACACTCTTTTTGATTATTATTTACTGGGGTATATAAGAACGGTACGTCTTAAATTGTCTGATATTTACAATTTTAAGTGAGTCCATTCAGTAAGGCTAAAGGTGTGTTTGGAAAATGAATCAATCCCTTGTTCGTTGTTGGTTACTTATATATATAAAAACAAAATGAAATAACGGAATTGTAGTATTTCACACGATATTTACAATTGATAACTGATTCCAATTTATATGGCGAAATGAGTTTTTGAAAGTTGAAGTGGTTAGACTCTTGTTTATCGTAATTTTCTCACATATCTAGGGAGAAGATTAAAGAACGAAATTGCCGTATATTACAGATATTAACAATTGAGGTATTTACAGATATTTACAATTCAGTAAGGCCAAAGGACTGTAGGAATGCTGAGGCTTGCTCTTTGTGATCCATGATTCAGCGCACCTTTAAGAATAAAATGAAAAAAGGAATTGTCGTACGTTTTCAAATATTACAATGAAAAGTGATACTAATCAGTATGCGGAACGTAGTGTTTGGAAGATGAAGAAAACTCTTGCTGATCGTTATTTTCCGACATATCTGAGAATAAATGATTAACGGGGTGTTCTAAATTGTTAGCTGTTTACAACTAAAACGTTGTTTTATTCATTAGGTAAAGCAATAGTTGGGAGAATGAAATAGATTATGATTATCACTTGTAACTGACAACTAATTTTCTTAACTTGTCCGTCATAAACAATTGAAAAGTGAGTCCATTCAGGAGGTCGATAGAGGTGTTCGAACTCTTGATGAACATTAATTAGTGACATATTTAAAAACAAAATGAAAGAACGGTATTATCGCAAATTGTCCAATATTTACAATTGAAAAATGGGCCATTCAGTAAACCGAAGGAGTCATTTGAAGACGTAACAGACTCTTCCTAATCGTTAGTTACTAGTTCGTTAAATATGGAGGAACGAGAGTATAGAAAATGAAGCAGACCCTTGTTCATCGGTAGCTAATGACATGCTAAAAACGATGAAATGTAAGAACAGTATTTTCTTAATTTGTCATCTATTTAGAGTTATGAGTTATTCGAATACGTATGGTGAGGGTGTAATTTTCGTTAGTTGTCAACTATTTACTATTGAAAAGTGTGTCCATTCAGAAAACCAAAGGAGAGATTGGAGGCTGAAATACTCTCATGGTCGTTAGTTACTAAACTATTTAAGAATAAAATAATACAATGAATTTGTCTTGAGTAGTCAGATATTAACAATTGGAAAGTGAGATCATTCAATAAGGCAAAAGCAGTTCTTCGAGAATTTACATGACTACAGGATGTGGAAGATCCTGATAGGGGATTTGCTGATCAGATAGGGGATTTGCTGATCATTAATACTAACGAATTTAAGAACGAAATGGTACTAAATCGTCCTCTTTAATAATTGAACAGTTAAGCCATTCCGAATGGCGAATAGACTGTTTCAAAGATTAAGCACACTAATGCGGATCGTTAGTTACTGACATATTTAAGAATTAAATGAAACAACGGAGATCTTTAAATTATTAAGTATTTACAATCTAAAAGAGAGTCCATTCAGTAAGGCAATAAGAGTGTTTCGAAGATGTAACGAACTCATGTAGATCCTTAATTACGGGAATATCTAAGAATAAAATAAAGGAACGCAATTATCGAAAATTGTGACATATTTACAATAGAAAAGTTAATCCGCTCAGTAGGGCGAAAAATATTTTTGAAGATGAAGTGATTGTATTTAGCATGGCGATATGGTATTTGGATGCAAAAATAGACTCTTGCTGAATTTTGCTTGAAGAGTATATAGTCCAGCAAATCTAGAGCAATTTTACCCTCAACCTGGGAAAAATTGCAACACAAGCTTCTTAAACAGTTTTCGATTCAGGAATTACTACTGAATATCATATTCAAAATCCGACAAAATCGGACCACGGGAACACCCTCAAAAACGGTTTCAAAATGGCGGACCATGGTTTTTCGAAAAAATCGTAAAACTTTACGTTGGCTTCTCTAGTAACCCTCTTAATTGACACAGAGACATAAATAATACCTCGTTGGAACGCTCATAGACCACAAATTCCAACGAAGTAACTTTTGTACCCATCATGTTCAACCCGTAGAAGAAGAAAAAAAAAGTCGATTTTTGTTTGTTTTTTTTAATTGATATTTCTTGGACCCTGGCAATACTGCGTCCTCATACGCCGGCAGAAAACTTAATACGCGTAGACCAGACATTGGTAACAATAATATTAGAAAATGAAGGACGTAAGTTCAACAGTAAAGGAGATAAAAATTCGGAACCGCGGACCAAGGAGGGTCACTCTGTATATTTTTTACTGTGGTCTAACTTCTGTTTCTTAGATCTAGCATTCTCCCTAATTGTCACAGAGACATAAAGCATTCCGCGTTGGAAACCTTATGGAACCACCTTGCCAACGACGTACCGTTTGTGCCCCTATGCCCAACCTGTAGAAAAAGAAGAAAAGGAAACCTTTAAAAAATTGGGAAAATCTACACTTTAACCTTTCTTGGGCTCTGGCAACCCTGATAATCGTTGGCTGTAGGGGCACAACCGATACGTCGTTGGAAATGGGGTTCCATAAGCTTTTTTTACATATCATAGTCTTGCATGAAGCTAGGCACTGAAGAACCATAGCTGATTCCCTTACACGTTTGTGTATCATCTGCAGAAGCCTAGAACCTGACGAAAACCTCATCACACTTCTAGAAAAGGGAGGTGAAAGAGTGAACAAAGCCAGTAAGGCTCGCGGTAGTAACATTCTCGCCGCTACAAGTATGGTGGTTCATGTCTCTTGTCGCAAACGTTATATTGATAAAAAGATATTGCGATTGCCCTAAAAAGAAAAACGTCATCGCCGATTCAAAAACGAGTTACTCGCTCGTCGGATGGGTCCTTCAACAGCAACAGTGACTGCCTGTTTTGCGGAACGCCTGTCTTATTTGATGACCGTCACGTGTTGAAATCAGAAAATGTGCGAGTGAAAACACAAGCATTGCCACACAGCATTTTAAGGTGTTGCATAAACGAAACGATACCGGGTCACAAACTGTCCGAGGTCGAATTGAGTACTTTTCATCTGATCTTTATGCAGGAGATTGTGTCTATCACAGATCATGTAGCATCAACTTTCTAACATGTAAAGCAATTCCTCAACAATACTGTACCGATAATCAGTCAGCGTCAAAAAAGTTCCGGGTTGGCCGACCTACAAAAGATGAGAGAATTCGAGCATTTCAGCGCACCTGTAGTTATTTGGAAGAGCACGATGATGAGCAACTAACTGTGGGAGAACTTGTTACAAAAATGGGCACATTTCGTGTAGGGACTGATCACATTGCATATGACAAACGGCACATGAAGCGTCAACTAATGGCGTACTTCGGTGAAGAAATTATAATTTCTAGTGACAGTGGAAAAAACGACTTCATTGCACTTCGAGAAACTGCCAATCACATTCTACGGGCATATCGTGATTTACCACGAGAGTATGATGAAGGAAAGGAAGAAATAGAATAATAGAAACCGTAGCTCGACTGATCAAAAGCGACATAAAATCCAAACTACAAACTGGAAGTGATACATATCCTTCACCCAGCGACTTGACCATTCAGGAATTACTTCAGTACCTAGCCTTAAACTATTCTATGCCACACTTTTTGCCGGAAAGGACAACGAAACCAAAATAGCATCGATTGTCCAGTGGTTGATGCAAGCAGCCAGACCAAGAGATATGTTAGCTCCTCTGCAGTTAGGTGTTGCTGTGCAGCTGCACCACCACTATCGATCGAAATACCTGATTGACACGCTGCATCTCCTGGGATTTTGCTCTTCATACGCGGAAGTGGAGCGGTTTGAACGCTGTGCTGCAAGTACATTTGGTAATCGTGTGATCGAAATTCCAGCAGACCAGACTCTCCTCTTTGCAGCGGATAACGTAGACCACAATCTCCAAACACTGAGTGGTTTAGGCACATTCCATGCTATGGAAATGTTGTCGGCTATTACTCCATCCAGTACTACCAGTCTAACCATTCTTCGGAAGCCCGTCTCTGATGCTGATGTGAAGTCCCTTGCCAGTGTTCCCATTCACGCATACATTGAAGAAAGGACTATTCTTGAAAAGGTCAACTGTGAACTGGTAACAGCACCATCACCGAACGAAAACTCCCTGGATATTTTGTGGAAACTTTCCTGGCACTTTCCCTCACGCACACCAAACTGGACAGGAATTATGCAGGCCATTCACGCAGATCCATCTCTTAACGCAGATCCATCATTCAGGGAAATCCACTGTTCTTTGCTTACCGATTATTGACCTCCATCCATATGAAATGTCATGCATCTATTCCACTTTAGTGTACCTGAATAATCTTGCGAGAAAATATAAAGTCACACCAATCATCACTTTAGACAACCACTGTTTTGGAAAGCTTCGCGTATCCTGGATGACAGAGCACATAACACCAGCATTAAGGACACGGTTCTCCTGTTGGGCTCATTTGATACTCTGATGAACCTTCAAGGAGCAATTGGTTCCCTGATGGATGGTTCAGGCTTACGTGAAATCTTGCATGAGGTTTATGAAGAAAATTCGGTTGTACATATGTTAAGTGGTAAGTCCGTAGCAAGAGCCTTCCGTACGCACATGATGGTTGACCTTGCATTAAGTGCATTGCTTGTGGAGAATGTTTTTCTGGATACCGACAACGGAACACATAGAACTATCAACGTTGCTTACTCTCTCTACCAGAGTCTGATGTCGGGTGAGATTACTGTAACTGGAGCTAGTTCTTCACCTCTTCTTCAAGAAGCCCGAGAAAAAATAGAATCACGAAACTCAGAACTTATTAACACATCAAAAACAAGTCAGTTGTGGCTTGCATACCAGCGCATGTTGACTACAGCAAGGAAATTTGTGGCAGCAGACCGAACAGGAAGCTGGGAGGATCACCTTGATGCTATAGCAGAGTGCATTCTCATATTCGCTGCAGCAGGACACTTTAATTATTTGAAGTCGACGTGCTTGTACCTGCAAACAATGTTAACGCTGCTATCGGTTAATCCAACAGTTCACGAAAGCTTTCAAAATGGGTTCGGAGTTATTAGAAGAAGCAACCGTTATTGGGCTGGGTTGTCCTCTGATCTAGTCCTAGAGCAGGTTCTGATGAGATCGCTAAAATCCACTGGAGGTCTAACCCTTGGGAGTGGAAGTCGGAGATGCAACGATCTTTGTGTGTGCTCTCAATGCCAGAATGCTCCGAGTACAATCTGGCGATGCAAACTCTTACTCATACAGCATATGTCACTAGCGAACAACATAAAGAATTCGAAACGTCAAGAATGTCACGTGATATCAGTGACACACGTCGCATTCTTGCAGGACTGCAGCCCATTTCACCACTTGACTGAGACAGATCGTTGAGAAACATTGCCACTGGCGTCACAGCGGATTCCTCGGTCTACGTCCATAATTTATTTTCAGTTGGAGAAGAGCTGGCGAAGAAACTACCTGGCAAACGCCTGTTCACTGTGAAGTGGAAAGGTGCAGATGCTATAGCACGTCAAAACTCTAGCATCCCCGAGTAGAGTTAAAATCAGCAGCGATATCTCCGTCGATTCGAATCTTTTGTTCAAAGACTGTTAGTTGTCGCTAATGCAGGCAGCACATCTTTAGAGGAGACCTTAGCGCATGAATTATGTGCCTACCCACCAGCTTTATTTGAGTCACTCAGCATGGTGCGTAAGGCAGACAAAGCCCCACTGCCCCATGCGATACTAGAGTTCAGCAAGCAGCAGACCGCACAGTTTGAGGAAACGGAGCCAGACAATATTCTGTATGTCTTAGACGGAGGATCTCTGTTACATAGACTACCATGGCGTAAAGGCAATTCGTACGACAATATCGCTGCATCGTTTCCTGAATATACGGTTCGTAAATATGGCACATCAACCATCGTGATTAATAGGTATGGAATTTGCTCACCATTGTTCATTGCAACTGCGCTACCGGGTGTGCAAGAACGTATTGTACTAGCAGAAAGCATGCCCTTCCATATACTATTGCTTGTGGTGTGTGCCAAGAAACTGAATGTCTTAACTGTTTAAATGAATATGGTGAGGACAGTGTTAGCGTAGGCGATCACGATGTAGATGTGTAATTTGCCTCCCAAAGTCTTTCGTCTTCCCATTATTTTGCTTTAGAATATTTTTGCTTTATATATATAGGTGTTATGTTTCTATAAAACGCATTGTCTTGTACACTATATTATGGTATGACCTTGTATTTGCTATTGCTTGTGGTGTATGCCAACAAACTGAATGTTTTAACTCTTTAAACGAATATGGTGAGGACAGTGTTAGCGTAGGCAATGACGATGTAGAAGTGTAATTTGCCTCCCAAAGTCTTTCGTTATTCCCATTATTTTGCTTAAGAATATTTTTGTTTTATGTATAGTACTTATATTAAAGCGACCTTTGATTTAAAGAAAGAAACAAGATTTTTTCATGCGTAGAACGATTATCACGGTTGCCAGAGCACAAGAAAGGTAATAGTGTAGATTTTCCCAATTTTTTAAAAGGATTCTTCTTCTTCTTTTTCTACAGGTTGGGCACAGGGGGCACAAATGATACGTCGTTGCCAAGGTGGTTCCATAAGGTTTCCAACGCGGTATGCTTCATATCTCTGTGATAATTAGGGAGGATGCTAGATCTAAGAAACAGAAGTTAGATCACAGTAAAAAATATACAGTGACCCTCCTTGGTCCACGTTTCCGAATTTTTATCTCCCTTACTGTTGAACTTACGTCCTTCATTTTTTAATATTATTGTCACCAATGTCTGGTATACGCGTATTAAATTTTCTCCCGGCGTATGAGGACGTACAGTATTGCCAGGGTCCAATTAAAAAAACAAAAAATCGACTTTCTTCTTCTTCTTCTCTTACGGGTTGGGCATGATGGATACAAAAGTCACTTTGTTGGAATTTGTGGTCTATGAGCGTGTCAACGCGGTATCATTTATGTCTGTGTGTCAATTAAGAGGGTTGCTAGAACCGCCAACGTAAAGGTCTAAGATTTTTTCCAAAAGCCATCGTCCGCCATTATGAAAAGCGTTTTTGGGGGTCTTCCGGTGGTCCGATTTTGTCGGATTTTGGATATTTTTATCAGGTGAGGTACCTAAACAAAATACAGGCGTAAAACTAAAGGTTGCAATTTTGCCCAATTCAAACCGTATTTTGACTCGACTAATAATATGCAGGAGTTGAATTGTTTAAATTGTCAGACATTTACAATTGAAAAGTGAGAACACTCAGCAGGGCGAAACAAGTGTTTGGAAGATAAAAACTCCTGCTGATCGTTAGTTTCTGAAGGAAAAACTGAAATTGTCGTAAATAGTCAGATTTTTACAATTGAAAAGTGAGAGTACTCAATATGGCGTGAGGCTCGGTTGAAATATGAAGCAGACTCATGGTAATCGTTACTTACTGAGATATTTAAAAATAATATGAAAAAAAGAAATTGTTTAAATTGTCAGAGATTTTCAATTCAAAGTGCCTACATTCAGTAGGGCAAAAGGATGTTTGAAACTGAAGTAGACTCTTGCTGATCGTTAGATACTGACTTGTCTAAGAGTAAAATGAAAGAAGTGAATTAATTTAAAATGCTTCATATTTACGTTTAAAAAGTGTCTCTTTAGAAGGGCAGAACGTGTGTTATATATATAAGTGAACACGTATATATATAAGTGAAATAAAAAAAACAGAATTGTCTTAAATTGTTAGATGTTTACAATTGAAAGTGAGGCCATTCTGTAGGGCAAAAGGTGGGTTTCCAAGTTGAAGGGGACTCTTGCTGATCGTTAATATGTACATATCTTAGAATAAATGAAAGAATGGAATTTACGTGGATTGTTAGACATTTACAACTGAAAAGTGATTTCATTCAAGAGAAGGAAAGGAGTTTTTGGAAGTTAAAGAAGACTCCTCCAGCTCGTTAGTCACTAACTTATTTTAAATAAATTATAAACTGAATTGTTGTAAATGGTCATATATACATTTTAAAAGGTGAGTCCATTCAGTAGAACGAAAGCGGTGTTTCGATTCTCTAGCAGAAAACGCTGATCGTTATTTACTGTCGTATCTTAGAGGGAATGAAAGAATGGAATTGACATACATTGTCATATATTTACAATTAAAAAGTGAGTCAATTCAGTAGAACGACAAAAGTGTATGAAGCTGAAGTAGATTCTTGCTGATCGTAAGTTACTAACAATTTTCACAACAAGATGTTGGAATGGATTTGTCTTAAATGTTAGATTTTTAAAATAAGAGTAAGTACAGTCAGAAGGGAGTTTTTGGAATATTAACCAGACTCTTGGTGATTAATACTTACGTAATTAAGAATAAAATGACAGAACGGAATTGTCGTAAATTGTCAGATATTTACAATTGAAAAGTGAGTCCAATCAACAATGCGAAAGAAGTTTGGAAGCTGATGCAAACTCTTCAGATCGCTAGGTAGTGACATATATTTGTGTAAATTAAAGAACAAGTTTATCTAGCAGGAGGAAAAAAGGTTTGGAATCTGTAGGTTACTTTGGCAAATCGTTAGTTGAATACATATTTAAGAATAAAATGAAGGACGGAATTGTAAATTAACAGATATTTTCAATTTAATAGTGAGTCTATTCAGTAGGACGAAAAATGTGTTTAGAAGAAAAAGTACGTTTGGTGGTTGTCATTTACTCACACATTTAAGAATAAATAATGGAACGCAATTGCAATAAATTCTGAGATTTTTACAATGGAAAATAAGAGCAATCAGTATGGCAAAGTAATGTTGGAATTATGGAGCAGACTCATGCTAATCGTTAGTTACTGAGATATTTAAGAATAAAGAACGGAATTGCTGTAAATTGTCAGATATTTACAAGTTAGGGCATTCACTAGCGTGAGATCAGTATTTGTTAGCAGAAGTTGAATCTTTCTCAATGGTAGTTAAAGACATTATTTAGATAAAATGAAAGAAGGTAGTTTTCTTAAATTGCCAAATATTCCTTTTGAAAAGTAAGTTATTTCAGTAGTGGGAAACTAATATATGGAAGATTTAGGAGTAATGCTTATTGTTAGTTATTGACATATTTTAGGAAGAAAATGAAAAAAAAATGAAATGTTGTAAATGTGAGATCTTACAATTTAAATTTTCTTCTATTCAGTAGGGAAGGGGAGCGTTTGGAAGATGAACTAGTCTTCCATGATCATTAGTTGCTGACATATTTAACAATAAAATGAAGGTACGCAATTGTTTAAATTGAAAGATATTTACAATTGAAAAGCGAGTGTATTCATTAGGCCGGAAGAGGTTTTTGAAAGCTTAGCCAGTCTCATGGTGATCTTAGGATGAAGACATATTTAGGAATAAAATGAAAGTCCAGGCGGAGGGAAGGTTTCTAAGTTGAAGCAGACTCTAGGTGATGGGTAGTTACTGCCATATTTAAGAAAAATGAAAAATCGAAATTTTCTTATATCGTCTTATATTTACAGTACAATGATGGGTCCATTGAGTAAGACGAAAGGATTGTACGGATATTGATGTCGATTGTTGCTGATTGTTAGATGGAAATATATTTAACAATAAAGTGTAAGAACCGATTCATCGTATATACTTAGATATTTACAATTGAAAGGAGAGGCAATCCAGTAAGGCGGAAAAAAGTGTGGAAGCTGAGATGGATTCTGATGACCGTTAGTTATTGACAAACAGTAAGAATAAAATGAAAACTTGCAATTTTCGTAAAGTGTTTATTGTTTACAGTGGAAAAGTGCGTCCTTTCAGTAAAACGAAGGGCGTGTTTGGTGGATGAAGCAGAATCTTGCGGATTGTGCGATACTGACATATTAAAGAATAAATGAAACAACGTAATTGACTTAAATGGTAAGATATTTACAATTGAAAAGTGAGTCACTTCATTATAACGAAGGCAATGTTTTGAAGATGAAACAGACTTAATAATCGCTAGTACCGGACTATATTTTAAAAAAACGAAAAGGGAATGGTCGTAAATTCTCATATTTGCAATTGAAAACTGAGTCCATTCAGAAGAGCGAAAGGAGTGTTTCGAAGCGGAAGCAAAAGCGGTGGTTATTAGTTACTAATATATTTGGGGATAGACGAAAGAACGGAATTGACGTAATTTTCAGATATTTACAATTGAAAGGTGAATACATATACAAGAAAGTAATGAGTGTGAAACCCGTAGTAGACTCGTACTGATCGTTAGTTAGATTTTCTTAAACAAAGTGAAAAAATGGAATTGCTTTAATTAGTCAGATTTTTTAAATTGTAATTGAGTCCATTCGCCAGGGCGAAACTAGTGTTTTGAAGATGAAGCAGCTAAAATCGGATTTTCAAAATTGAACTCTGACGCAATTCGGAATTTCGAAGGGAGGGTTTCAAAGACGATGGAGACTTGCTGATCGTTAGTTACTTATACAATTAAGAACAACTTGAATGATTAGTATTATTTAGACTGTCAGATGTTCAGTAGGTGAAAAGAGAGTTTGCAAAATGAAGTAAGGTAGGTGATCGTTAGTTGCCAACATATTTAATAAAATCAAAGAACCAGTATCTCGCCAATTGTCAAACAATTACTATTAGTCTGGACTCTTAACAACAAAAAAGGCTTAGACTGTGACAGACCGGACACAAGTATGAAACTTGGCAGACTGAAAGTACTTCAGTATTCATTTCGTTTTAGGGTCTGGTGCCAAGATTTTCTGGCCGCCATTTTGAAATATGCCGTCATATTAGATTTTATGCAATGTTCTCTTAAAAGATCATTATCTTGGTAACCATTGGTCTGATTTTGATGATTCTTTTTCTAAATTACATGTTAAGGTCGAATGTAATCGATTATAACAGTAATGAAGACAAGGAAATGTGATAGAAACCATAAAGTTAGAAGTATTTAAGATTTTATGAAACATATTTATATATAAATCATTTTTCTCCAAAATGGTCCATTTTATGAAAGCATGTACCCTATACCATTTGAAAGAGCATAGAAAGAGCTTCAATTTGATGTATAATACGTTAAAATGTGATGGAAAATAACCGAAATATGGTTCAATTAAGAAATCAGTACAATAGAATACGAAGAATGTGCAGAGTCAACTAGACGAATCTTGCAGCTATGTGATAACAAGCATGCTTGGAAACTGCAAATTAATATTTTTTCTCCACTTTTGTAAATTGTTATTCAAATCAATATTATTTGCATTATTGCAATTGTTACTAATGTACATTATACTGTTCATATAAATTATATTATGTAAGAAACTAAAAAGCAACATCATAAATACGTCTTTGCATATATGTCAATGTTTAAATTTAACTCTTTCAAACGTAATAATTGAAAAACTGAATATTCCAAATCAAAATGCTAACAAAGTGACAAAATTGATAACATCCAATCGCTAACAAAGTGACAAAATTGATAACATCCAAACGCCTATTCCACAAAGAAAAAAAAACTTCTTAGTCACATTGCTGTTCATCACAGGAGCTTTCGCAGAAGCAAAGATATGTATATTGATAACCATTCGTTGAACAGACGCATTGTTTTGAGCAAAGAGGAAGAGCTATGCAGCCATACTTTAGCAATTCTCTTGAACTTTTAGAAACTTCTGGTTTGGCCATCCATAAGGGCTTCCACGATCCACCTTCTTTCGTCCAGCCGAAGTTTTGCGGACTTGAAAATATTCAGTGGTTCAGACTTCCTTGACGACAGTAAAAGCTTCTCCTGATCAATGACAATAGCCAACTACGATTTTCATGAGAAAAAAGTCTTGCAGATCATTCTCACGCGGTTTGCATGATATATACATCCCACTGAACAAACTGTACTCATTTCTCAATTAATTTATCTTCTGTTAGGATAACAAAGTCTTCATATTGGTTTTTACCAATCACTTTTATTTCTGGAACAGTTTCGGAAGATCCTGTAAGGCATACGCTTATGATGATAGATTCACTTAAAACTTGTATAACTTCCAACATAATTTTCGTTAATTATTTCCTCAATGTGCAGAGCATCTTCAAATTCTTTTGTGGGTCTCCATAACTCAGGAGCAGTGAGCATCCATCGTTGAAAAGCACGTGGATTTTTAGTTAATGTCTCCACTGGAGTCTGACACTTGTGTTATTTTTGGTCGAACGGCATGAAACAAAACTTTTGGTTAGTCTTTGAAAACACCCAGTTCTCTTAAATTCTGCTTTTCCTTCATTTACTCTTCATGTCCCTGAGATGCACAGATAGAGGCAGAAGACGCTCCAACACAGTTACATATAATAGGAAGTTACTTTGTCGGCCAGCTCTAACAAATATCAAAATTAGAAGTTCCAATTCCCAATATGAAAACATAGATTTTTTTTATATCATTCCTTCCCGCCACTGTTGGAATTCTTGTTTATAGTTTCTGGACTGTTGTTCTGTTTGAAACCCTGCCATTTGTGAAAACTTAGAATTACAGCTTGTTTCTGGTGTGCTCTTCTGGTTCTGGTTAGGTGTGAACAGTCCAGGAATGAATCAGCTGAGTCTGAACCTGCTACTCCGGCCTCAGCTAAGGACGATGTCCATCCAGTACTATTTAGCCTGACATTCTTCAAAGGGCCATTTCTATTTGTAGTCCACCAAACATAACGATAGAACTTCTCCATAGTATGAATCTGACCATCTCTACTTTATTTGTTTTGCTATTGCAAAGAGAGGTTGGTCAAGGACAATAACCGGTATTTCATTAGGATTACGTCGATAAGTACTGTCTTTATGACAGAAATACTGTGTTTCACCATTGGAAGAGAACCCGCTTTTAAAGTTGAGCAGAATTATACCTTTAGTAGGCAGAATGAGCAACATGACGTTGATACCTTTAGTAGGACGTACACTTTCTGATTGAGCTAAATGGTACTCTGTCCACAAGCATTTATTTTCACCTAGCGGAGATTTTTTTTCATCTACCGCCTCTCTGCGTAAAGTGCTTCTTCGAGCCCTGACCGTATTTGTTCTTGAACAAAAAAAGGAACTTGCAGTTTATCTTAATCACATGATAATACTGATGGCAGAATAGTATAGGTATCTGGTAATAAGTAATATTTATATACTGATGAAGAAATTCCAATTCGCATTGGGGGTAAACCAGAGTTGGGATTGGAAGGCAATTGAAATACGCTAATACTTGTTCCATGAAAAGATCCTGTCGAAGAAGTTGACGATGTGTTGTGGTCTAAATTGTCCAATGCACCGACGGTGTACACATTAATCATTAATGGAAAGGGACACACAAGACTATCTCATTTGTAACGTCTGCATGTCACTGCTGCTATCTGATCTTCAATTTGGTTCACACGATTATATGTTACAAAAATTTCTGTTATGTAAATTATTGACAACCTTTTTCTAGCGAGTAAGAGCGTGTACCTGTAAACCTATGTACAGTGGTAGCTGCGGTTCATGAGATATGTTGTGCCTTTTTTCCGTGGTGCTAATCTTCTGTTCTTAAAATTAAAATATACTAATTGTCTTATTGTTAGGGCAGTCTGAGAATGTTATAGAAATTTTTTCTATGTTAGATCCATACAGCAGCAATTAAATAAAATTCTTTAGACATTCTAGAACACTTTCATCTTGACAGTTTTCTGTAAAGTATCATGAAAATGTTTGGCACTGGCAGTTTATCATATTTTTTCTTAAAGACTGAACACATTGAGAAAGCAAAAATCTCTCTTCATTTGATCGTTTAGAAATGAAATCCTTCAGTAATTTCTAGCGTCCTTTCTTTAAATACTAATAACATATTTTGCCATCATTGTTTAGTAAATCAGAAATAAAATGAATGAGAATTTTGTACTTTAGTCTTGTTTTATTCACTGTTTTTGATAAAGCTACCGCTGTCAATTTGCTTTCATATAGACTGTGCTGCTCTGACAAATTGAAAATGAAATGAACATTTTCTATTTTACATTCCAAGTGAACTATGAGTTCAGCAAATAACCAAGATTCTAAAACATCATCATCTTGAATTTCGGTTTCGTTTAAAGATCTGTTCTCCGTTTTACAAATTCTGTACCTACTTTTATACATCCAAAGGCGATATGTAGTCTCTATTGCTACCGTCTTCTCCGGAAATTTAAGAAAGCAGAAAATGTTCATGTATAGAAATGTAAGTGACAGTTTCTTCTAACCCTTTTCCCAGAATTACAAGAAATATAAACCGGTGGAATTACATTTCCTCTACTTTCATTTCTCCTCTTACGTTTTGGTTCACTATTTTCTGTTGATTTCTATTTTCTTTTTGTTTTCTATTCTTTGCGATTTCTCTTTTTAGTTTTGAGACAACAAACTTCAAAATATGTACCAGGGTATACCAATCGTTTCTTATGGACATGTATAAGATTAAAAGGAAAGATCCAAATTTTTATAAATTGTCAGATATTTAAAAAAGAAAAGTGACTCCATTCAGTAGGGCGAAAAGTTTGTTAGAAAGATCAAGCAACCTGTTACTGACCTTTAGTTACTGAAAGATTTAAAAATAAAATGAAAAGACGCAATTATCGAAAAGTTTGATGTTTACAATTGTAAAACGAGTCTATTCAGCCGGGAGAGAGTAGCGTTTGGAAGCTGAAGTTAGCTCTTGTTACCCTAAATAGTCGACATTTATAAGAATAAATGAAAGATCGGAATAGACGTAAATAGTCAGATATTTCAAGTGTAAAGTGATTCCATTCTATAGCACGAAAAATATGTTACGATGCCGAACTAAACTCTACTTGACCATAAATTACACATATATAAATTAAGACCTTACACGCATAAATTGTAAACACGGGATTGTCATACAATGTGAGATATTTCCGTGGAAAAAATGAGTCTATTTATCAGAGTGAAAGAAGTGTTTGCAAGATAAAGCAGACGCTACCTGAACATTACTTACAGATGTATTTAAGAATATAATAAAAGAACGGAATTGTAGTAAATAGCCGTACAGTTAATATTCAAACGTGTCTATTCATTAGGGCGGAAAAAGTGTTTGGAAGATAAAAGAGACCTTTGGAGGGAATTGTTTACTGACTAATTTGAGATTAAAATGAAAGAACGGATTTTTGTAAATTGCCGGATATTTACAATTTTTCGGTAAAATTTTTACAATTTTACAAATCTGAAGTGATTTGAAATTTTTGTTTCAAAAATGAAGTCGATCCCTGCTGATCGTTGTTACTGCGATATTTAAGAATAAAACATAAGAAGGAAATAATCGTTAATTGCCAGATATTTTTTTGAAATGGAAAATAATTAAATTCACTCAGGCGAGGATAGTGTTGCAAGCTGAAATAGACTCTTCTTGATTGTTAGTTATTAACATATTTGTTTAAAACTATATAACTGGATTGTCGCACTTTCTAAGATATTTACAATTGAAAAGAGCCTTTTTAAGAGACGGATGGTAGTGTTTGGAATTTGAAACAGACTTTCCAGATCGCTAGTTTCAGTTATATTATAGAATAAAATTAAAAAATGTTATTCTTGTATATTGTCAAATATTCACAATATCAAAGTTAGGATGTTCAGTAGGGCGAAAAAAATGTTTGCAACCAGAAGTAGACAGTTGCTATTGGTTAGTTACTGACATATTTAAAGTTAAAATTAGAGAATGGTACACAGCAAAATTATCAGATATTTACAATTGAAGATATAGAACTTTGAGTCGGGCGAAAGATGAGGTTGTTTTTTTATATATAGAACAGATTCTTGATCATCGTTACTTACCAAACTACCTTAGAATAATATGATATAATGGAATTGTAGTAAATTCTTAGATAATAACAAGAGAAGGGCGTGTCTATTCAATAGGGTAAATGGAATATTTAGAAATTGGGGTAAACACTTGCTGATTAGTGTTGACCGACAGATTTCAGAAAGAAATGAAAGAACGAGATATTAGTAAATTATATAAAAAAAAGTGGATTTTAAGTGTCCATTCAATAAGGAGAAAGGAGTGTTTCAAAGGTGGAGTAGACTCTTGCTGATCCTTATTTAGCGAGATAATTGAGAATAATTTAGAAGAACGGAATTGTCATTCGTTGTCAGATATTTACAAATGAAAAGTGAGTTACTTATCAGGGCGAAAGGAGTCTTACGAACATTAAGCAAACTCTCGCTGATTATTAGATAATTACATATTTAGGGAAAAAAGAATGTAATTATGGTAAATTGTCAGATATTATAGTTGGTAAGGGTGTCCACTGCATAAAGCGAAAGGAGTGTTCGGAAGATGAGGCAGAGTCTTATGATCGTTAGTTTCTGACATATTTAAGAAGAAAATGAAATTACGGAATTGTCTTAATTTGTCAGAAATTTACTATTGAAAAGCAAGTCTCTTCAGTAGGGAGAAAAAGTATTTGGATGCTGAAGTAAACCCTTCCTAATCAGTAGTTGCCGAGATATTTGAGAATGAATAGAGAAATTGTAAACGTCGTAATTTGTCGGATATATACAGTTGGTAAGTGAGTCCATTGGGTAAACCGAAAGGAGTATATCGAATGTGAATCAGGCCCACATTGACATATTTAACTATAAAATGAAAGAACGGAATTGTCCGAAAATTCAGATATTTTAAAATGAAAAGAGATTCCAAACAGTAGGACGAAGGGAGAATTTGAAACCTTAAATAGGCTCCTCCTGATCGTTTGTTACTGACAGATTTAAGTTTACAATGAAATAACGGAGTTGTTGTAAATTGTCAGATATTTAGAATTGAGAAGTGTGATCAGAAAAAAGGGTGAAAGGAGTGGGGAAGGTGACGCAGATTCCTGCAGATCGTTTCTACTGACATATTTAAGAATAAAATTAATTAACGGAAATGTCGTACTTTGTTAGCTATTTACTGTTGAAAAGTTGTTCTATTTAATAAAGCTAAAGAAGAGTTGAGAAGAGGAAATAGAGTATCAACATTAGTAACTATCGTATTTAAATACAGGTCAAAGAACGGACTTCTTGTAATTTGTCTGTCATTTACATTGAAATACAATTACAGCAAGATGTAATAGACTCTTTGTAATCCTTAGGTGATGACATATTCTAATATAAAATGGAAGAAAGAAGTTTTGTAAATTCCAGATATTTACAATTAAAAACTGAGTCAATCCAGCAAGGCTAAAAAAGTGTGGAAGCTCAAATATTCTTTTACAGACCGTTAGCTACTGACACATTAAAGAATAAAATGCCAGAACGAAATTGTCATAATTGTCAGATATTATATAACTATGTATCATTTTCTCGCGGCACTCCAGTGGCTCACTCACGGCACACTGGTTGGGAAACGCTGCTCTAAATACTCTCACTTCTTATATGTAAATATTTCACAATGTAAGGCAATTCTCTTCTTTCATTTTATTCTTAAATTTGTCAATAAGGAAAGATCACAAAAGTCTATTTCATCTTCCAAACTCACATTTTGTGCCACTAAACACAACCATTTATTGATTGTACAAATCTGACAATTTACAACAATTCCGTTGTTTCATTTCAATTTTAAATATGCCAGTAACTAAAGATGAACAATGGTCTGCTACATCTTCCATTCCTTTCGCCCTATTGAATGGATTCAATTTCATTTCTAAATATCAGACAATGTACGACAATTCTGTTCTTTCATTTTTTCTTAAATATGTCAGTTACAAACAATCAGTATTTTCTGCTAATGCATCGTAGACCCCTTTCGCTTTACTGAATGGACTACTGTTTAACTGCATGCAATAGCCATTGACTATTGATTGACTAAGAGTCTGCTCAACATCCAAGCACTCCTGTCCTTCTACAGAATGGCTCAACTTTTCAATTGTAAATGTGCGACAACCTGAGAAAATTCCTTTCATTCATATATTCTTAAATATGTCGGCAACTAAGGGTCAGCAATAGTTTACTACTACCTGTATACACTCTTTTCTAATTTAAATATCCTACAATTTACGTCAATTCCGTGGTATCATTTATACTTAAATATGTGCTTAACTAAAAATCAGCAATAATCTGCTGCATCTTCCAAACACATCTTTCGCTATATACGGAATTGTTTAACTTGCCAGATCGTTACAACTGAAAAGTGAGTTCATTCAAAAGGCGAAAGGAGTGTTAGGAAGATGAAGCTAACTGTTCCTAATCATTACTTAAGACATATTAAAGAATAATTAGAAAGAAGGTAATTATAATTTCTCAGATGTTTACTTTTGAAAAGTGTGCCCATTCACACTTTTGAAAAGCTGGTATAGACTTATTATGACCGCAAGTTACTGACATTTTAAGAGTAAAACAATAGAAAGGATTTGTCGCAAATTGTCTGATACTTACATTGAAAAGTGAGTCTATTCAGTAGGGTCAAAAAAGAGTTTGGAAGATGTAGCAGACTTTAGGTGATCACTATTAGTAACCTATTTATGAATAAAATGAAACAACGGAATTATATATTTGTCAGATATTTATATTTGAAAAGTGAAGACATTGAATAAGGCGAAAGGAGTTTTCGGAAGATTTAGCAGAATCGTGAAGATCGTTAATTAAAGACGTACTTATTAACAAAGCAAATCGATGGAATTGTTTTAAATTGTCAGATATTAACAATTGTAATGTGGGTCAATTCAGTACGGTCAAAAATGTATTTAAAGATGTAGCAGACACTTGGTAATCATTGTTTACTGACAAATTTAAGAATGAAATGAAAGAACAGAATTGTCGTATGTTTTCAGATGTCGTATGTTTTGAGGGACTAAACGAAGCAGTATGCGTTGCTGTCTATCTGGTGCTGCATAACTTAGCAATTGAAAATTTGTTAGTTACCATGTTCTTGGCTCACACCCTTCATATCATTATGGAACTCTCTCCCCCTCCCACCAACAGCCTCCCCCCCCAGAAAAGAGAACTACGGAATATATTTAAGTTAAGATACATATAACTGAACAACAAACATGACTGAGTGGAGCTTTTGCACTTCTATCGGGAAGTCCGAGATTCAGCTCAGCATTCGACCATTCTAACAAAACTTATCTTCATTCCATCTATGAAGTAGAAATAGTGCGTGTACTGTGAGTTGGTCGACTTCCTTTCTTATTGTTTTTAAATCATTATTACTAATTACTAGCAGTGACAGTTTTGCGAAGGTTAGGGGGGCGGTCTTTCGGACTGAAGCCTGTTCCCCAAAATTACGGAATGTGTAAAACAAACGAAATACCTATTAGTTATACCTTTACTCATAAACTTTAAGCTGCCGTCAAATAAAAATTACGAATGTTTAGAAAAACTAAACATTAGTAACAAAAATACCCTCCCAAAATACTTTTCTAAATCCGCCACTGATTCTCAATATAAAATGATCTTCAAGGTTGTAGCCGAAAGATTATCGCTAAATACATAAACGAAACGAAATGCAGTATTAGTTACGCCTGCACTCATAAAGTTCAAGCTCCTCCCAAATAAAATTAGGACATTTTAGAAATTGAAACAATCAGAGAAACACGTCCCAAAGTACGTTTCTAAATCCGCTACTGATTATTTGTATAAATTAGTATTCAAGGTTGTATCCGGAAAATTATTGCTAAATCGTTGCACAGCTATAGTATAACAGAAATGTGGAAGTACGGTTAGACGGATATATTGAAAACCGTACGCTTTGACGGATATATAGTAAAACGTAAGTTTAACTTCTGCGTTAGAAGCTAGAGTACTAAGCTCTTAGAAATGAAACAGACGACAAACTGAAATGATCCCGAGAAAAAAAATATGTCGATAACTCAAAAGTTAAACTAAAGTTAAATAGCCTCTAAATTTGCCCTCAAATACTACATTCTTCATGTTAGCTTTAATTCGTAAAATATGTGCTCCATCCATTTTGATGGTGAATTTTAGAGCGAAATATGGAATTTAGGTCATGGAATTCTTTTCTAACTATAGAATACACTATAAGAAAGCTATTTAGATAGAAAAATCATGAAATTGTAAAAAGCCAAAATTTCGAAAATTCTCGTTTTTTCTCTTTTTATGTGAAAAAAACCATCGATTCAAAAAAGCCGGCTTTTTTGCATCTCTAATTACGAGAGAAGAAATAAATGCATTGCTCGTGGTGTTAAAAGTACTTGGGAGTTATCAGTATTTTCGAGGTGTCAATTCCTTCTTGTTTTCCTGATAACATTGCGATGTCGACGACATCTATATGTAAGAATTAACATTACATAGTAGAGATCAAAAAGAGCCAAGCGGTGATTATCTAGTAGTCAAGGAATTCATCAAGATGGGGCTACTTACTGATGGTGAAAATTTTAGTGCAGTTCGCGATTCTGTTGTTGATGAAGTAAAGTATGAAATTTTACAATTAGAGGAAAGAATATTTGTCTTGTACAAGATTTTATGCAACTCATGCAGAAATTTCAATACAAAACAGACAATCAATACGATGGCTGAGGGAGTGCTTCTAATGATACGGACACGTTATCTGAAGAAAGGAACGATATTCCAGAGCCAGAATAGTCTCAAGGAAAGGAATTGTAGCAAATAGTAAGGTATTTACAATTTTAAAAAAAACGCAATCACTAGTACTAAAGGAGTGTTTCGAAGATGAAGTTGTATCTTGCTTACATTAATAACAAGCATATTTAAAAATAAAACGAAAGAACGGAAAAGTCATAAATTGTCAATTTACAATTGAAAATTTGGTACATAAAGTAGTGCGAAAGATGTGTGTGGAAAACGAAGCAGACTTTTGCTGACAGTTATTAACATATTTAAGTATAAATGAAAAAACCGAATTATACTTAAATATGTGCTTAACTAAAAATCAGCAATAGTCTGCTGCATCTTCCAAACACATCTTTCGCTATATACGGAATTAACTTGCCAGATCGTTACAACTGAAAAGTGAGTTCATTCAAAAGGCGAAAGGAGTGTTAGGAAGATGAAGCTAACTGTTCCTAATAATTACTTAAGACATATTAAAGAATAATTAGAAAGAAGGTAATTGTAATTTCTCAGATATTAACTTTTGAAAAGTGTGCCCATTCAGTAGGCGGATCGAGTATTTGATGTAGACTCTTGGTAATGATTGGTTACTGACAATATATAACATGAAAAATCACTACTTTCGTATTTTGTCAAGTCTTTACAATTGAAAAGTGAGTCGTTCAGGAGGACTGGAGGAACTTTTCCAACATGAAGCAGAGACTTGGTGATCGCTATTTACTGACATATTTAAGAAAAAAAGAAAGGTATTGCCAAAAAAATTTCATGCATTTTCCATAGAAAAGCAAATCAATTCAAAAGGGCAAAAGAATGTATGGAAGCTGAAGTAGTCTTTAGGTGGTCATTAATTACTGACATATTTGAAAACAAATGAAGGTTCGGAATTGACGGAAATTGTCTGATATTTACAATTGAAAAGTGAGTTCGTTTAGCAGAACGAAAGCAGATTTTGAAACATGAAGCAGGTTTTTTCTGATCGTTGTTCACTGACTTATTTTGATAAAAAGGAGAAATTGTCGAAAATTTTCACATATTTCCAATTTAAAAGAGTCCATTCAGTAGGGTGAAGGAGTGTTTCGAAGCTGAAGCAGACTCTTGCTGATCGTTAGTTATTGACATATTTAAGAATAAATGAAAGATCGGAATTGATGTAAACTGTTTAACTTTTACAATTGAAAACTGAATAATTTGAGTCTAACTAAAGGAGTGTTTGAAGCTGTGCTCAAAATTGAACAGTGCATGCATTCAGTTGGCGAGAAAAGTATATTAGAGATGAAGCAAACTCTACCTGATCGTTAGTTATTAACATAAAATGAAGTAACGCAATTGTCGTAAATTTTCAGTTATTTATATTTGAAAAGGGAGTTAATTCAGTAGGGCGGATGTAGTGTTTGGAAGCTAAACCAGAGTCCCTATACTAGTTCGTTGAAGACATATTTAAAAATACAATGGAAGAACCAAATTGTCCTTAACTCAATGATATTTAACATTGAAATATGATTCTATTCGGTAGGGCGAAAGAAGTGTTTGGAAGATGTAGCGTATTTTGCTCGTCGTTTTCTTCTCACATATTTAATAGTAAAATAAAAGAATGGAATTCTCGTAATTTATCCGATAGTTGCAATTAAAATCGAGTTAATTCATAAAGGAGAAAGGGGAATTGGAAGCTAAAGTGGACTCTTGCTGATCACTAGTTTCCGACAAATACAAGAAGTAAATGAATGAACAGAATTATCGGAAATTGACAGAATTTTACAATTGAACTCGAGTCTATGTAGTAGAGCATAAAAAGAGTTTAGGAGCTTAAGCAGTCTTGCTGCTCGTTAGTTGAGAACATATTTAAAAAATCAAAGAACTGAATTGTCATAGGCAGATATTCACAATAGAAAAATTAATCCAGTCTGAAACAGTCTTTTGGAGATTATTACCTATTGACGTATTTAAGAATAACTTGAAAACACTGACCGGAGTCTCAGAAAGACTAAAATTATGTACTTCACATTTTCTCCTGTGAGGATATTCCAAGTAAAAGTCAATCCCCTCTCTCCGCAACTCGCACAGCATCCCGGCATCTCATAGATGCATTAGTGTTGTTAAACAGATACTGACTTAGGAATCATCTTGAGCTTCTGCCTGAATGCGTCATTGCCTGACTGTAATGATGAGCAATTATATATTATAAATCTTAACTAATATAAATTGGGAGCTCATTTAAGACGCTAAAACTCCTATGCGCAAAGCGCGAATAAGGTTTAATACTAAGCAAATTCTACGTAACCGATTGAAAAGAAAAAATTCAATAATATTTTCTAAAGAAACGTTTTACAGACGTTTTACTCACATTAGTTTTACATAAGTATCTTTAGTCATTAGTATAGATCAAAAGTATAATTACATTATGTTTACTAAAGATGGTCTGAAAGATAAAAAAGACCTTTGCAATAATATATTTACTGATTTATTTAACAACAAAATGAAAGAACGGATTTGTTGTAAATTGTCGGATATTTTTAATTGATCAGTGACTCGAAGTATTGTTTGAAAAAATTAGTCGATTCTTGCTGATGATTAATTACTGGGATATTTAAGAATAAAATGTAAGAACGAAATTGGCGTAAATTATCAGATATTTTGAAATGAAATATGATAAAATTCGCTAAGGCGAGGGTAGTGTTTGCAAGCTGAAGTAGACACTTTCTGATCGTGAGTTACTAACATAATTAAGTTTAAAAAGATATAACTGGATTGCCGTACTTTGTAAGATATTTACATTTAAAAAGAGTGCCTTTTTAACAAACGGAAAGTAGTGTTTGGAATTTGAAACAGACTTTTCCAGATCGCTAGTTATAGTTATATTTTAGAATAAAATTAAGGAATGCGACTGTTGTATATTGTCAAATATTAACAATTTGAAAGGCAGGCTGTTCAGTAGGGCGAAAAAAAGCTAGTGAGCAGAAGCACACCTTTCCTGATTGTTAGTTGACAAGCATTAGAATAAAATAAAAAAACGAAAATTCATCGTAAGGTTTTTGAACTAAAATTGATAGAAATCAGTAAAAGCAAAAGAGTGTTTGGAACATGAAGCAGACACTTGCTGATGGTTAGTTACTGACATATTTAAAATTAAAATTAGAGAATGGAAAACAGTAAAATTAACAGATATTTACAATTGAAGAGTTGGAACCTGGAGTAAGCCGGGATGTTTTTCTTTTTCTTTTTTTTTTTTTTTTTATGAAAAGCAAACTCTTGATCATCGTTACTTACTGAACAACTTTAGATTAATATGAAATAATGGAATTGTAGTAAATTTTCAATAATAATAGAAGAGCGTGAGAGTAAATGGAGTGTTTAGAAATTGGTAAACTCTTGCTGAATGGTGGTGTTGGACACACTTAAGAAAGAAATGGAAGAACGGGATTTTAGTAAACTAAAAAGAAATTTGGAATTTAAAAGTGTCCATTCAGTAAGGAGAAAGGAATGCTTCGAAGTTGGATTAGCCTCTTGCTGATCGATATTTACCGACATAATTAACAATAAATGAAAAAAAACGGATTTGTCATTCTTTGTCAGATATTTACAAACGAAAAGTGAGTCTATTTATCTGGGCGAAAGGACTCTTCTGAACATTAAGCAACTCTCACTGATTGTTCGATAGTTACATATTTAAGGAATAAAAGATTCAATTATGGTAAATTGTCAGATATTATAATTCCATTCAGGGTGTCCATTCCATAAAGCGAATGGAGTGTTCGGAAGATGAGGCTGAATATTATCGATTGTTAGTTTCTGACATATTTATGAAGAAAATGAAATTCCGGAATTGTCTTAATTTGTCACAAATTTACTATTAGAAAGCAAGTCTGTTCGGTAGGGAGAAAAGGTATTTGGATGCTGAAGTATACTCTTCCTAAACACTAGTTGCCGAGATGTTTGAGAATGAATTGAAAAATTGGAAACGTCGTAATTTGTCGTATATTTTCAGTTGGTAAATGAGTCCATTCGGTAAGGCGAACGGAGTATATCGAATGTAAAAGAGGCTCTTGTTGATCGCTGATCGTTAGTTACTCACATATTTAAGTATAAAATGAAAAAAACAGAATTCTCCGAAACTTGAGATATTTTAAAATGAAAAGAGATTCCAAAGAGTAGGGCGAAGGGAGAATTCGGAAGCTGAAATAGGCCGTTCCTGGTCGTTTGTTAATGACAGATTTATGTTTAAAATGAAATAACGGAGTTGTCGTAAGTTGTTCCATATTTACAATTGAGAAATGCGATGGTCTGCCGGGTGAAAGGAGTGGGGAAGGTGACGCTGATTCTTGCAGATCGTTTCTACTGAAATATTTAAGAATGAAATGAATTAACGTAATTGACTTAAATTGTTAGGTATTTACTATAGAAAGGTTGTTCTATTTAATAAGCCGAAAGAAGAGTGTGGAAGGTGAAATAGAGTATCAACATTAGCTACTGTCGTATTTAAATACAAGTCAAAGAACGGAAATCTTGTAATTTTGTTTGTTATTTACAATATAAAAGTGCTCATTCAGCAGTACCAAGGGAGAGTTACCAAGATGATACAGACTCTTGGTGATCATTGCTTAGTGGCGTATCTAAGAATAAACTGTAAGAACTGGACTGTATCAAATTGTCACATTTTCACAATTAAAAGTGAGGCATTTCAGTAAGGCAAAAGGAGTTTTTCAAAGATGTAACAGACTCTTCATGATCGTTAGTTACTGACATATTTAAAAATGAAAGAATGGAGTTGTTGTAAATTACAATCAACTAGCTGAAATTGCGCTCTCCACACAGCGCATCATTCGCTTAGGAACATAAATATCCTTATTTCCCACATTTTTACATGTCCCTTTAAAGACACAAATTAAAGAATTGTTGGGAACATAATCGGCAATGCGTATCACAAAAAGGAGATTTTATCGATTGTTTTTCTCAATATCTCGCACCTTTTGCAAGATTTGATTCTACTTTCAGTAGGAGTTTCCAATTCATGCATGACCAGTGTTTTCTTTTTTCCTGCATACAGTATGCAATAAGTAAACACATTACAGATAAATTAATTATAATGGCAGTTGTATATGGTGTTCATTGGGCAAAACACTACAAAAATAATTTCATCTTACTGCTTAGAATGGAGAAATGGTTATCGTTCCTTTTTCACCATTATTTGTCCGAGAAAGAAATGCCTAAATCCTATGCAATCCCTATATACAACTGTGTTTTGTGTAATGTATAAGGCGTAGGATTACTCTTCCTTATTTTTTAATTTCAACTCTTCCAGTGTAAGCAAAAAATTGTAAAACGATATCATGGCCATGTTTTTTAAATATTAAATTAGAACTAGACAATCTACGCAACTTTTCCTATCTATCACTTTATACATCATTTTGTTGCAGTTTGTAGCTTCCTAGATATCGTTGTCTAAAAGTTTGACCACAAACATATAAACGTCCACAACATATAGTTTAAAAGAACTTGGAAGATGGAAGCAAATTTGACGTTCATTGATTTTAGAGAAAGCTTATTAAAATACAATTGCTTTGAACAATAATTTTATATAAACTTTACGAAAAATATATAGTTAACTAATGTAGACTATTTAAAGTACAAATATTTAAAAAGTATGTGTTATTCGTGAATTTAATTCTTGCTGATAGGCGATATATATATATATATATATATATATATATATATATATATATATATATATAGATGGCGATATATATAAGATTGAAGTCAAATAACGGAATTGTCGTAAATTATAACATATTATAACATAATTATAGTTCAAATGCAAGAGGTCCAAAGGAGTGCATGAAGGCTGATGGAGACTATTGCCTATCCCTAGTTGAAGATATATTTAAGATTAAAATGAAAGAACGAAATTGTCGAAAAATGTATGTTATTTAAAGTTGAATCTGACTCTGTTCAGCAGGCCGACAGGGCCCATGCTGATGGTTAGTTACTGACATATTAGTGAACAGAACGAAAAAACGGAACTGTCGTAAATTGGCAATTATTAACAATTCAAAAGTGAATTAATGCAGCAGATCGAAAGGATTGTATGAAAGCTGAAGCAGAATCTTGGTGAACACCTTCCGGCTTACTCAAGGTTCCAACTCTTCAATTGTAAATATCTGTTAATTTTACTGTTTTCCATTCTCTAATTTTAATTTTAAATATGTCAGTAACTAACCATCAGCAAGTGTCTGCTTCATGTTCCAAACACTCTTTTGCTTTTACTGATTTCTATCAGTTTCAGTTCAAAAACCTTACGATGAATTTTCGTTTTTTTATTTTATTCTAATGCTTATCGACAACTAACAATCAGGAAAGGTGTGCTTCTGCTTACAACCATTTTTTCGCCCTACTGAACAGCCTGCCTTTCAAATTGTTAATATTTGACAATATACAACAATTGCATTCCTTAATTTTATATTAAAATATAACTATAACTAGCGATCTGGAAAAGTCTGTTTCAATTTTCAAACACTACTTTCCGTTTGTTAAAAAGGCACTCTTTTCAAATGTAAATATCTTACAAAGTACGACAATCCAGTTATATCTTTTTAAACTTAATTATGTTAGTAACTCACGATCAGGAAGTGTCTACTTCAGCTTGCAAACACTACCCTCGCCTTAGCGAATTTTATCATATTTCATTTCAAAATATCTGATAATTTACGCCAATTTCGTTCTTACATTTTATTCTTAAATATCGCAGTAATTAATCATCAGCAAGAATCGACTACTTTTTTCAAACAATACTTCGAGTCACTGATCAATTAAAAATACCCGACAATGTACAGCGGGGGACACTTCTAAATGGTACACCTTAGCCGTAAATCTCCATATGGCTGTACCATTTAGAAGTGTCCCCCGCTGTACAACAAATCCGTTCTTTTATTTTATTGTTAAATAAATCAGTAAATATATTATTGCAAAGGTCTTTTTTATCTTTCAGACAATCCTTTCACCCTATTGAAAAGACTTTTCTATTGTAACTGTTTCAGTTCTTTAATTATATTCTCAAATACATTTGTAAGTAATGTTCAGGTAACGTATGCTTTATCTTGCAAACACACCTTTCGCTTTGATAAATAGACTCACTTTTCACTTGGAAATATCTGACATTGTATGACAATTCCATTTTTTCAATTTATTCTTAAATACATGTGTAACTAACCATCAGCTGCGCATCGTAAGACTTCTTTCGTCTATACACTTCAAAATGTCTGACGTTTTACGACTATTCCGATCTTTCATTTTTTCGTAAATATGTTAGTAACCAAAGATTAGCAAGAGTTTACTCTGCTTAGAAACACTCCTTGGAATTACTAAATAGAAACGGTTTTCATTTGTAAATATCTGACAATCTACGAAGATTCTAAGATTTCATTTAATGTAAACTATTTCAGCGGCTATCATGAACAGTCTGCTTTTATAGCAACACACAGCTTTCGCCCTTTACAACTTACCTCTGTTCCGTTCTCTCACTTTATTCTCAAATATGTCACTAACTAAAAGCTGAGCAAGAGTTAGCTTTATCTTCCAAATTCGCTTCTTCATTTTATCCTTAAATATGCTGGAAACTAATGATCAGCTAGTGCGCTACATGTTCTATCTCTCGTCTCGCTTTACTAAATGTACACACTTTTCCATTGTAAACATCAGAATATTTACGAAAATTCCGTTTGTTAATTTTATCATTAAGGATGTAAGTGATTAGTGATAATGAGACTCTATCTCACATTCCAAACACTCTTTTCGCTTCACTGCATATGCTCTCCCTTTAATTGTAAATATCTGACAATAAACAACAAACCTGTCATTGATTTTATTCTTCAATATGTCAGTAAGTAAGGATCAGCAAAGGCTGCTACATCTTCTAGGGTCTTTTTTTTCATAGTGATCGAATTCACTTTTCAATGGTAGATATGTGACAATTTACGAAAATTGCGTGCTTTCACTTTCTAATTGTAAATAAATTACAATTACAAAAATTCCATTGTTTGATTTTACTTTAAATTTATAAGTAAATAACGATCTCCAGGGATCTGCTGAGCTTCCACACTCCTATTGACCTGCTGAGTGGACTCAACGTTCAATAGTAAATATCTGACCATTTACTACAACTAAGTTCTTTCATTTTATTTTCAAATATCTCACTAGCTAACGATAAGAAACTCAGCTACAAAATCAGAAAACTCCTTTCGCGCTAATGAAAGCAATCTCTTATCAAACGGAAATATCTGACAAGTTACGACAATTGCTTTATTTCATTTTATACTTAAATAAGCTTATTTTATACTAATGATAAGCATAAATCTGCTACACCTTCCAAACACCAGTTTCCTACTACTGAATTAACATACTTTTAAATTGCAATTATTTGATAATTTACGACAAATACCTTCTTTCACTTTATTCTAAGTAATATCTCCAACCAGCGTTTAGCAAGGGTCTTCTTCAGCTTCCAAAACCAACGTTTCAATTCTAAATATGTTACAATTTACGAAAAATACATATTTTCATTATATTCCCAATAAAGGCTTCAAATTGCCATGAGCAAAATCCTGCTTCAATTTCTAAATACTCTTCTCCCGGTAGAAAATCCTCTAACTTTACTATTGTAAATGTTTCAAATTTACAGCAATTCGTCTGTTATATTTTATTCTTAAATCTTTGGAAAGTAATGATATGCTATTCTCCTACATCTTCCAAACTCTCTTTCGCCCTACTGAATGTGCAAATTTTTAAATTGTAAATATCTGAAATTTTAGACAATTTTGATTTTTCATTTTTAAAAATATCTCAGTAACAAACGATCTCTAAAATTGTGCTATAACTTCCACATACTTCGCCTACTGAATGAACTCACTTTTCATTAGTAATTTCTGAGTATTTACAACAATTCTGTTCTTTCTATTTTTTATTAAATATGTAAGTAACCAACGATCAGCAATAGTTTGCTTCATCTTCCAAATACTCCTTTCGTCCTACTGAATATACTCATCTTGCAATTGTAAATATGACTATTTTCAACACTGGCGTTCTTTAATTTTCTTTATAATGAATATGCCAGTAACCAACTGTCTTGAAATTATATTTCCTCCTCCAAACCCTCCTTCTGAACCCTTGATCAGAGCAATTTTGATATATCAGACAATTTAATTCAATTTTGTTCCTTCATTTTATTCTTAAATGTGTCAGTAACTAAGGATAAGCAACATAGTGCTAAATCTTCCAAACACTATTTTCCCCGTACTGAATGAACTCACTTTTGAATTGTAAATTTTAAATTTACGACAGTGACGTTCTTTCATTTTATTCTCAAATATGTCTTGAGGCAATGAGCAATAGTTGCATTACCATTATAACACTCCTCTGCCCCTAGTGAATTTAGTTACTTTTTGTTTGTAAATATCTGACAATTTAAATAATACCGTTTTTAAAATTTAAACACGATGTTCGGTCTACTGAATTGCATCAATTTCATTTTTAAATAGAACATAATTTAAACAATTCCGCTACTTTTACTTATTCTTCATATTGTAGGCTACTGATGATCTTGAGAGTATGTTTCAGCTACCAGACTTTTCTTTCGCCCTATTGAGTCCACTTGTTTCGCAATTGTAAATGTCAGATTATATGCGACAGTCTGGTTCTTGATTTTATTGTTAAATATGTTGACAACTAAAAATCAGATAGTCTGCTTCATCTTGCAAACACTGTTTACTACCTACTGAATTGAGACACCTTTCTATCGTAAACATCAGATAATTCACGAAAAATCCGTTTTTTCATTTTATTCTTAAATATGTCAGTTACCAAAACCTTACCAACAACAGTCAGTTACCAACAACTTATATCGTTTTACTGGATATTCTCTGCTTTCAATTGTAAATATGTTAGAATTTACGATAATTCCGTTATTTCATTTTATTCTTAAATATGTAAGAAACTATTGGTCAGGATCATTTTGCTCTTTCTTCCCATTACTCCTTTCATCCTACTAAAGGGAATCTCTTTTCAATTGTAAATATCTGAGAATTAAAACAATTCGGTTCTATCATTTTATTCTTAAATATGTCAGTAACTAACGATCAGCAAGCGTCAGCTTCATCTTTGAAACACTCACTATATCTGCTTTTCGACTTCATCGTATAATTTTTTAAAAAATGTGACGATTTACGACCATTGCCTTCGTTGATTTCATTTTTGAATTTGTCATTTGATAAGTGAATAGTTTTTGATATCAGAGTTTTTGATATTCTTAGTGATAACATAAAATGCGTAGTGAAACAAAAGCAAGTATAGGACTGGCGAAAGAAGCCTTTAGAAGGAAGAATAGTTTGTTTTGTGACACCTTGAAAAAGAGTAGTGAAAAACTCATAAAATGCTTCGTGTGGAGTGCTGTGTTGAATGCAGGGGAAACGTAGACATTACGTAAAAGTGACGATTTATCTGTATTTAATGATCAAGAAGTGTCCGCTCTATCTTCCAAAATGTCCTTTCGCCTAACTGAATGTACACACTTTCAATTGCAAATATGACAATTTTCCTCCATTTCGTTTTAATTATTTTCAAAAAAAAACTCAGTACTAACTATTATTATATTCTGCTACATCTCCCAAAGACACCTTTCCCACTACTGAGTGTTCTTCAATCCGTTCTTTCTTTTTTTTAAATAACACAGTGACTGACGATCAGCTAGTGTCTGCTTCATCTTTGAGACTCTTTTCACTTCAAAGTCCCAGAATTTTCGACATTTCCTTTTTTTACTCAGTACTCAGTAACCAATTATCACGAAGAGTTTGCTTCAAATTCATAACAATCCATTTGCCCAACTGAATTGAATCACTATTAAATTTTAATATCTGACAATTTACGACAATTCCACCCTTTCATTTCACTCCTCCACCATCTTTCTAACACTGCTTTCGGTCTTCTAAATAGAATCACTATTCAAATATTAAAAAAATGACGATTTAAGACAATTCCTTACTTCCATTTTATTGTTAAATAAGTCGGTAAGTAACGATTAGCAAGAGTCTTCTTCAGCTTGCAAAAATCCTTCTGCCCTACTGACTAGAATCATCAATAGAAAATGACAATTTACGACAATTAAGTTATTCCATTTTAATCTTAAATGTGTCAGTAACTAACGATTAGCAAGAGACTGTTTCATGTCTGTAACACTCATTTCACCATAATGAAAGCTCTAACATTTCAAATGTATATATCTGAGAATTTTCTATTAATTCCGTTTTTTCAGTGTTTCCTTCAATATTTCAGCATCTAACAAACCTTCTTCTCCCAAACACTCCTTTCCCTTTCTGAATGGACTTGCTTTTCAATTGTAAATTTCTGATAAAAGAATTCCGTTCTATGATTTTATTCTTAGATTTTCTTCACCCAAAATCACTGACAATGCCTTAGCCATAAAGAACTCCTTTTTGCGTAGTGAACAGACCTGCTTTTCAATTGTAAATATCTGATAATATCAAATATTCCGTTCTTTCATTTAATTCTTAAGTATCTCTATAACTTAGGATTAGCAACAGTTTGCTTCATCTTCCAAACATTGCTTTCGTACTACTGAATAGACACTTTTCAATTACAAATATCTGAGACAATTGCATTCTTTCATTTTATTCATTCGTCAATATGTCAGTAACGATCATGAAAATTCATTTCGTCCTACATAATGACTTCTTGAACTATTGAATAGAACAATTTTGAAATTGCAAGTATCTTACAATTTACTAGAATTTTGTTCTTTGATTTTATTGTTTAATGTGTCTGTAATTAACGTTAAGCAAGTCTGCTACTTCTTCCAGACACTCCTTTCCCATTGGTGAACAAACTTTTCCAATGTATCTATCTGGCAGTTTACACTAATTCCGTTTTTCACTTTATTCTCAAATGTCAGTAACTATTGATCACCAAGAGTCTGTTACATATTCCAAACACTACTTTCGCCCTATTGAATGATGTCAATTTCATTTGTAAATATCACACAATTTACAACAATTTCATTGTTTTTTATGCTTCGTAATGGTGGCCACTAATGTTCATGAGATTATATTTCTGTTTCCCACATATTCTTTCAACCTATTGAATTCTTTGACTATTGTAAATGCCTGACAGTTTGTGAAAGATTGCTTCTTTATTTTATTCTTAAATATGTTGACAACTCATTTTCAGCTAGTTTGCTTCAGTTTCCAAACTTGCCTACAGAATGTAAGCCTTCTCAATGTATATATTTGACGGTATACGACAATTAATTTTTTAAATTTTATTCTCAAATATATCTTGAACTAACGATCACCAGGAGGAGTCTGCTTCACCTTCCGAACATTCCTTTCCCTCTAAAGAATGAAATCCCTTTTTAAATGTAAAATCTGTCAAACAAACAAAAAAAAAGAGTTCTTTTGTCTTATTCATAAATTTGTTAGTAACTGACGATCAGCAAGAGTCTACTTCATCTTAGAACACTCCTTTCGCCTTAGTGAATATCCTCAGTGCTCAAATGTAAAAATTTTACACTTTACTACGATTCCGTTCCTTCATTTTATTTTCAAATTTTGTCAGTAATTGATTATCACCAAGAGTCTGGTACATCTTCCAAACACTCTTTTTGTATTACTGAATGCACATACGTTTCAATTTTCAATATCACAATTTACAAGAATTCCAAGAATAAGCTATGTTCATAAATATGTCAGTAAGAAACGATCTGCAATAGTCTGCTTGTTTCCATACACCTTCCTCCTGCTGTCTTATTTTTCAATTGTAAACGTCTGACAATCTGAACAATTCCGTTCTTTAATTTTATTCCTAAATAGGTCAGTAAGTATTGACCACCAAGAGTCTGCATCATCTTCCAAACACTGCTTTGTATTTACAGAATGGAACTCACTTTTCAATTTGCCATTTTTAAGTTCTTTTTTTAAACGTCAGTGACTAACGATCTGCAAAGGTTTGAATCATCTTAGAAACATTTTTTCATTCTACGGAATGCGGAACTTGTCATTGGAAAATGTCTGACAATTTAAGACAAGTCCGTTCTTTCATTTTATTCTCACATATCTCAGTAAGTAACGATTAGCATGAGTCTGCTTCATATTTCTAACACTTCCTTCGCCATCCTCAATGCCTTCAATTTCAACTGTAAAGATCTGATAATTTACGAAAATCCGTTCCTTCATTTTATTGTAATATATGTTAGAAACCAAAGATCACAGTCTGCTTTAGCTTCCAAACACTCTTTCGGCCTAAAGAATATACTCGCTTTCCAATTTTAAATATCTGACAATTTACGACAATTGCGGTTTTTCATTTTATTTTTATTTTATTCTTAAATGTGAACTAATAATCACGAAGGTCTATTTCATCTTCCAAACTCACCTTTGGTTCTTTTATTTTCGATCGTAAATATCTTAAAAATTTACAACAATTCCTTTCGTTTATTTTTTTTCTTAAATGTGGCAATGACTAAACATCAACAAGTCTGTTACACTTTTAAAACTCTACTTTACCTTATTCAATGCATTCAATTTCATTTGTAAATAGAGAATGTACGTCAATTCTAATATTTCATTAATTCTTAACTAAATCAGCAAGTAACTATCAGCACGTTCTGCTACGATATCGAAACACCCGGGTTGCTTTACTGAATGGACTCACTTTTCAATTGGGTATATGACAATATACGAAAATTCCGTTTATAATATTGGCAAAATAAGTCCGTGACTAACATCATGAAGTCGGCTTCATCTTCCGACAATTCTTTCGTTCTATTAAATGGCCTCACTTTCCAATTGTAAATTTCTGCCATATTGCGACAATTCGGTTTTTTCATTTATACTTAAATATGTTAATAACTGTCAGCAAAAGTCTGCTTCGTTTTCCACACACATCTTTCGCACTACTTTATGTACCAAATTTTCAATTGTAAATTGACAATTTACGACTTTTCCGTTCTTTCGTTTTATTTTTAAATATGCTTGTTATTAATGTAAGCAAGATACAACTTCATCTTCGAAACACTCCTTTAGTACTAGTGATTGCGTTTTTTTTTTTTTTTCAATTGTAAATACCTTACTATTTGCTACAATTCCTTTCCTTGAGACTATTCTGGCTCTGGAATATCGTTCCTTTCTTCAGATAACGTGTCCGTATCATTAGAAGCACTCTCTCAGCCATCGTATTGATTGTCTGTTTTGTATTGAAATATTTCTCCATGAGTTGCATAAAATTTTGTACAAAACAAATATTCTTTCCTCTAATTGTAAAATTCCATACCTTACTTCATCAACAACAGAATCGCAAACTGCACTAAAATTCACACCATCAGTAAGTAGCCCCATCTTCATGAATTCCTTGACTACTAGATAATCACCGCTTAACTCTTTTTGATCTCTACCATGTAATGTTGATTCTTAAATATAGTGGTCGTCGACATCGCAGTGTTATCAGGAAAACAAGAAGGAATTGACACCTCGAAAATACTGATAACTCCCAAGTGCTTTTAACAGAACGAGCAATGCATTTATTTCTTCTCTCGTAATATATCACTGAATTACACAAAGTTTTAACGTAGTAGTGTTTAACCAAAAATATCCTTATCCCCATTTCTAAGTATGAGAACATTGCTGCTTCTTGTAATAAATGAGTTTACTTACATGCAAAGACCATCTTTAGTAAACATAATGTAATTATACTTTTGATCTATACTAATTACTAAAGATACTTATGTAAAATTAATGTGAGTAAAACGTCTGTAAAACCTTTCTTTAGAAAATATTATTGCTTTTTTTCTTTTCAATCGGTTACGTAGAATTTGCTTAGTATTAAACCTTATTCGCGCTTTGCGCATAGGAGTTTTAGCGTCTTAAATGAGCTCCCAATTTATATTAGTTAAGATTTATAATGTATAATTGCGCATCATTACATTCAGGCAATGACGCATTCAGGCAGAAGCTCAAGATGATTCCTAAGTCAGTATCTGTTTAACAACGCTAATGCATCTATGAGATGCCGGGATGCTGTGCGATTTGTGGATAGAGAGGATTGACTTTTAGTAGGGATATCCTCACAGGAGAAAATGTGAAGTACATAATTTTAGTCTTTCTGAGACTCCGGTCAGTGTTTTCATGTTATTCTTAAATACGTCAATAGGTAATAATCTCCAAAAGACTGTTTCAGACTGGATTAATTTTTCTATTGTGAATATCTGCCTATGACAATTCAGTTCTTTGATTTTTTAAATATGTTCTCAACTAACGAGCAGAAAGACTGCTTAAGCTCCTAAACTCTTTTTATGCTCTACTACATAGACTCGAGTTCAATTGTAAAATTCTGTCAATTTCCGATAATTCTGTTCATTCATTTACTTCTTGTATTTGTCGGAAACTAGTGATCAGCAAGAGTCCACTTTAGCTTCCAATTCCCCTTTCTCCTTTATGAATTAACTCGATTTCAATTGCAACTATCGGATAAATTACGAGAATTCCATTCTTTTATTTTACTATTAAATATGTGAGAAGAAAACGACGAGCAAAATACGCTACATCTTCCAAACACTTCTTTCGCCCTACCGAATAGAATCATATTTCAATGTTAAATATCATTGAGTTAAGGACAATTTGGTTCTTCCATTGTATTTTTAAATATGTCTTCAACGAACTAGTATAGGGACTCTGGTTTAGCTTCCAAACACTACATCCGCCCTACTGAATTAACTCCCTTTTCAAATATAAATAACTGAAAATTTACGACAATTGCGTTACTTCATTTTATGTCAATAACTAACGATCAGGTAGAGTTTGCTTCATCTCTAATATACTTTTCTCGCCAACTGAATGCATGCACTGTTCAATTTTGAGCACAGCTTCAAACACTCCTTTAGTTAGACTCAAATTATTCAGTTTTCAATTGTAAAAGTTAAACAGTTTACATCAATTCCGATCTTTCATTTATTCTTAAATATGTCAGTAACTAACGATCAGCAAGAGTCTGCTTCAGCTTCGAAACACTCCTTCACCCTACTGAATGGACTCTTTTAAATTGGAAATATGTGAAAATTTACGACAATTTCTCCTTTTTATCAAAATGAGTCAGTGAATAACGATCAGAAAAAACCTGCTTCATGTTTCAAAATCTGCTTTCGTTCTGCTAAACGAACTCACTTTTCAATTGTAAATATCAGACAATTTCCGTCAATTCCGAACCTTCATTTGTTTTCAAATATGTCAGTAATTAATGATCACCTAAAGTCTACTTCAGCTTCCATACATTCTTTTGCCCTTTTGAATTGATTTGCTTTTCTATGGAAAATGCATGAATTTTTTTGGCAATACCTTTCTTTTTTTCTTAAATATGTCAGTAAATAGCGATCACCAAGTCTCTGCTTCATGTTGGAAAAGTTCCTCCAGTCCTCCTGAACGACTCACTTTTCAATTGTAAAGACTTGACAAAATACGAAAGTAGTGATTTTTCATGTTATATATTGTCAGTAACCAATCATTACCAAGAGTCTACATCAAATACTCGATCCGCCTACTGAATGGGCACACTTTTCAAAAGTTAATATCTGAGAAATTACAATTACCTTCTTTCTAATTATTCTTTAATATGTCTTAAGTAATTATTAGGAACAGTTAGCTTCATCTTCCTAACACTCCTTTCGCCTTTTGAATGAACTCACTTTTCAGTTGTAACGATCTGGCAAGTTAATTCCGTATATAGCGAAAGATGTGTTTGGAAGATGCAGCAGACTATTGCTGATTTTTAGTTAAGCACATATTTAAGTATAAATGATACCACGGAATTGACGTAAATTGTAGGATATTTAAAATAGAAAAGAGTGTATACAAGTAGTAGTAAACTATTGCTGACCCTTAGTTGCCGACATATTTAAGAATATATGAATGAACGGAATTTTCTCAGGTTGCCGCACATTTACAATTCAAAAGTGGCGCCATTCAGTAGAAGGACAGGAGTGCTTGGATGTTGAGCAGACTCTTAGTCAATCAATAGTCAATGACTTTGTATGACAAATTGTAACCGTAATTTACTTAAATTTTAATGTATGCAGTTAAACAGTAGTCCATTCAGTAAAGCGAAAGGGGTCTACGATGCATTAGCAGAAAATACTGATTGTTTGTAACTGACATATTTAAGAAAAAATGAAAGAACAGAATTATCGTACATTGTCTGATATTTAGAAATGAAATTGAATCCATTCAATAGGGCGAAAGTAATGGAAGATGTAGCAGACCATTGTTCATCTTTAGTTACTGGCATATTTAAAATTGAAATGAAACAACGAAATTGTTGTAAATTGTCAGATTTGTACAATCAATAAATGGTTGTGTTTAGTGGCACAAAATGTGAGTTTGGAAGATGAAATAGACTTTTGTGATCTTTCCTTATTGACAAATTTAAGAATAAAATGAAAGAAGAGAATTGCCTTACATTGTGAAATATTTACATATAAGAAGTGAGAGTATTTAGAGCAGCGTTTCCCAACCAGTGTGCCGTGAATGAGCCACTGGAGTGCCGCGAGAAAATGATACATAGTTATATAATATCTGACAATTATGACAATTTCGTTCTGGCATTTTATTCTTTAATGTGTCAGTAGCTAACGGTCTGTAAAAGAATATTTGAGCTTCCACACTTTTTTAGCCTTGCTGGATTGACTTAGTTTTCAATTGTAAATATCTGGAATTTACAAAACTTTTTTCTTCCATTTTATATTAGAATATGTCATCGCCTAAGGATTATAAAGAGTCTATTACATCTTGCTGTAATCCGTTCTTTGACCTGTATTTAAATACGATAGTAGCTAATGTTGATACTATATTTCCTCTTCTCAACTCTTCTTTAGCTTTATTAAATAGAACAACTTTTCAACAGTAAATAGCTAACAAAGTACGACATTTCCGTTAATTAATTTTATTCTTAAATATGTCAGTAGAAACGATCTGCAGGAATCTGCGTCACCTTCCCCACTCCTTTCACCCTTTTTTCTGATCACACTTCTCAATTCTAAATATCTGACAATTTACAACAACTCCGTTATTTCATTGTAAACTTAAATCTGTCAGTAACAAACGATCAGGAGGAGCCTATTTAAGGTTTCAAATTCTCCCTTCGTCCTACTGTTTGGAATCTCTTTTCATTTTAAAATATCTGAATTTTCGGACAATTCCGTTCTTTCATTTTATAGTTAAATATGTCAATGTGGGCCTGATTCACATTCGATATACTCCGTTCGATTTACCCAATGGACTCACTTACCAACTGTATATATCCGACAAATTACGACGTTTACAATTTCTCTATTCATTCTCAAATATCTCGGCAACTACTGATTAGGAAGGGTTTACTTCAGCATCCAAATACTTTTTCTCCCTACTGAAGAGACTTGCTTTTCAATAGTAAATTTCTGACAAATTAAGACAATTCCGTAATTTCATTTTCTTCTTAAATATGTCAGAAACTAACGATCATAAGACTCTGCCTCATCTTCCGAACACTCCTTTCGCTTTATGCAGTGGACACCCCTACCAACTATAATATCTGACAATTTACCATAATTACATTCTTTTTTCCCTAAATATGTAATTATCTAATAATCAGCGAGAGTTTGCTTAATGTTCGTAAGACTCCTTTCGCCCTGATAAGTAACTCACTTTTCATTTGTAAATATCTGACAACGAATGACAATTCCGTTCTTCTAAATTATTCTCAATTATCTCGCTAAATAAGGATCAGCAAGAGTCTACTCCACCTTTGAAACACTCCTTTCTCCTTATTGAATGGACACTTAAAATCCACTTTTTTTTATATAATTTACTAATATCTCGTTCTTTCATTTCTTTCTGAAATCTGTCGGTCAACACTAATCAGCAAGAGCTTACCCCAATTTCCAAACACTCCATTTACCCTACTGAATAGACACGCCCTTCTCTTGTTATTATCTAAGAATTTACTACAATTCCATTATATCTTATTTTTCTAAGGTAGTTCGGTAAGTAACGATGATCAAGAATCTGTTCTCTATATATATATAAAAAGACTCATCTTTCGCCCGACTCAAAGTTCTATATCTTCAATTGTAATTACCTGATAATTTTACTGTGTACCATTCTCTAATTTTAACTTTAAATATGTCAGTAACTAACCAATAGCAACTGTCTACTTCTGGTTGCAAACATTTTTTTCGCTCTACTGAACATCCTAACTTTGATATTGTGAATATTTGACAATATACAAGAATAACATTTTTTAATTTTATTCTATAATATAACTGAAACTAGCGATCTGGAAAGTCTGTTTCAAATTCTAAACACTACCTCCGTCTCTTAAAAAGGCTCTTTTCAATTGTAAATATCTTAGAAAGTGCGACAATCCAGTTATATAGTTTTAAACAAATATGTTAGTAACTAACAATCAAGAAGAGTCTATTTCAGCTTGCAACACTATCCTCGCCTTAGTGAATTTAATTATTTTCCATTTCAAAAAAATATCTGGCAATTAACGATTATTTCGTTCTTATGTTTTATTCTTAAATATCGCAGTAATAACGATCAGCAGGAATCGACTTCATTTTTGAAACAATAATTTCAAATCACTTCAGATTTGTAAAATTGTAAAAATTTTACCGAAAAATTGTAAAAATCCGGCAATTTACAAAAATCCGTTCTTTCATTTTATTCTCAAATTGGGAATAATTTAGTTTCCGGGGGTGGGGTATAATCAGCAACGAAACATATACAATCTATATATCAATCGATTCAGCTTGACAAAACAAATCGATCGATACCAAATTTAACTACTTCCGGTTAACCACTTCCGGTTTAGTGAGCCTAATTTAGTTTTCGGGGCTCGGGTATAATCAACAACCAAACATATACAATCTATATATCAATCGATTCAGCTTGACAAAACAAATCGATCGATACCAAAATTAACTACTTCCGGTTAACCACTACCGGTTTACTGAGCCTAATTTAGTTTCCGGGGGTGGGGTATAATCAGCAACGAAACATATACAATCTATATATCAATCGATTCAGCTTGACAAAACAAATCGATCGATACCAAATTTAACTATTTCCGGTTTACTGAGCCTAATTTAGTTTCCGGGGGTGGTGTATAATCAGCAACGAAACATATACAATCTATACATCAATCGATTCAGCTTGACAAAACAAATCGATCGATAGCAAATTTAACTACTTCGGGTTAACCACTTCTGGTTTACTGAGCCTATTATACTTTTCGGGGTCGGGTTATGGAAATGTCACAATTCAAAGAATTCTTTTAATAAAGTGGATACTTTCAAATATCTACCATAACCACAAGATATGCATGTCTCATTTAGGTGTCCCAGCTACTTTTTAGGTACCCGACAATTGGTAGATATGGTATTCATGTGTTAAGTATGTACTTCAGGTAGCTAAAGTTTTAGGTGCTTGTTACACCTAATTGATATTTGCTACTATGTACCACAAATGTATCATTTATATACCTGGCTCAGTTTAGCACTGTGATAATCATTTGTTTTTATATCGTCACTTGGGACATATATCTTTCATGTTCGAGGTACTTACTTAAGGTGCATACTTTTTCAGATACTTATGACATAATTGATATCTGCAGCGACACACGAATGACAGTCAGCTCTTTGCATTTGCTCATGCGCAGTGACATGCAATGGTTTCTCGCGCTTTTTGCTCCACTTTCTGTCCTAGTACACAATCGCTTAGAAAAAAGTAGCAACAAATGCATGAAATTTGGGAGATAAATGTAGAACAAAGAAATGACATAACTGATTAATAAAAATTAAGATGAATCTTTCATACCTATGTGAACAGTTAATTATATACGTAATTAGGGATAAAGAATTGTATTTTTTAGATGCCAACTGTCGCCGATGATTTGAAAGTGAAAATGGAAGAATCATGAAATAAAGTAATCAGAAGCGCGTCATTTTGTTATAAAATTACATGGCGAGCGGATTTTATCTGATCCCAAATGGTTATCGTCGAATATACAGGGTTACAACAGCACTCTGATTAGCCAAATTAAAAAGATTTCAAGGATTTATCCCTCTACAAGCAACATTTTCCCCATTGACTTCGTGGCCATGTCGGAAGAGAACGCGCCTAGTAATCAAATGGTTGTTGGTTCACGCCCACTCTTAGGCACATTTTTTTACTTGGTTAAAGAGTTTTCTAGACTCGCCTTAATGTAAACATATTACGCATATAGGCGATTTAACATATTTTGGGTGAATAATTATGTGGTTCATTGATGCTTGGGGCATGAGGAACCTTCTTGGAACATACTAGGTAAGTTTCCCAGGCATGTGCTTAGGGGCGGACATAGACTGTGACTATCGCTTGCCATCCATGTGGTTTCTCTCTCGTAGGCACGTAAGGCACATACTGGGCACATTTCCATGTACCTGAGGGAACATGATAGGCAATGCTTGCTATATAATTGTGCTGTTAGGGTAGGATCAATATTAACAGACCAAAACGATATCTACGAAGAAATAAGATCTCGACTGAAAGAAGGGAATTTGTGTTATTATTCAGATCAGAATCTTTTATCTTCAAGAATTCTGTCGTAGACTTTGAAGCTTAACATGTACAAAACGATAATCATCCCTGTTGTACTGTATGGTTTTGAAACTGGTAGCTTACTCTGAGAGAAGAACACAGACTGAGAGTATTAGAGAATAATATCCCTAGGTGAATATTCGGTCCCAAGAACGACAGGAATGGGAAATGGCGGAAATTTCATAACGAGGAACTGCATAACTTATATTGTTTATCAAACATTATTAAGGTTATGAAATCTAGGTAGCTCAAGTGGGCAGGCCTTGTAGCCAGAATGGAAGAAAGTAGTAGTGGTTTGAAAGTTTTAACTGGAAATCCAATTGGAGAAAGACCAATAGGAAGATCCTAGGTGAAGATAGGAGGACAATATTAAGACGGATCTCGCAAAATTGGAGTATAAAGTAGAAACTGGATCCTGTTGCCTAAGGAGAGAAGTGAATGGAGATTTTTTGTGAATGCAGCATTCAACCTTCAGCCTCTATAGTCCATAGAGTTAGTTAGTTAGCAGGCCTTTTTGCTTATGAACAAAACAAAAACATGAAAAAGCATTACATGAACAGAGAACATTAAGAATTTCGATGTTTTTATTTCGGTTATGTAGTTGCATCTACGTGAAGTTAGCCCTTGCTTTCAAATTTCGATTCGATACCAAAATCTTTTGTTATTGATTGTTTTACAGAAAAACTCGTTTGTTTCGAAAAAATAAAGAGATATTTACAAAATAAAGTTCTGGGGGAAGGATAACTTTACACTGGCCCTGTACTTTCAAATATCGATTCGAAATCGAAGTCAATCATTTGTGTTTCGTTTGATATTGATTGTTTTGAAGAAAAAAAAAGTTTCAAAAAAACAAAAAAACGTAAGGGTTACAAAATACATTTGGGGGAGCAACTTCACACTGGCCCCTCTTACTTTCAAATTTTGATTCGAAAACGAAGTCAAGAGTTTGTTTTTCGTTTGTTATTGATTGTTTTGAAGTAAAAATCGTTTGTTTCGAAAAACGTAATGAGATATTTATCCAATAATCGAGGGAGTTCCGAGGCAACTTCACACTGGCCTCTCCAATACTTTCAAATTTTGCTTTAAAAGTAAAGCCAATCATTTGTTTTCTGTTTCGTACTAATTGATTTGAAGAAAAAAATATAGCTTGTTTCGAAAATAGTAGGAAGTCGAAAGTTGAGATGTGGCCAAATTTAGCCAAGTCCCTATACTTACAAATTTCGATTGAAAACCAAAATCAATTGTTTGATGTTTTATTGTTGATTATATTGAAGAAAAAACAGTTTTCGAAAAACATAAAAAGTGTTTACGAAAGAAATGGGTGATGAAACTTCACACTGTAAAAAATCGTTGTGTTATTTCAACGACATGCCTATGTGTTAACACGATTGTGTTAAAATATAACACAAACAAATGGTTAGAACAACTCACTCTCCATTTGAAGTTGTGTGTCAAATACCGGTAGTTGAAATGACACATAGCCTGTGTGTTAAATTAACACAAGTGTAGAATCTTCGGTGTTGTTTTCTGCGTGATTGCCAAATATGTTGGACATGTAATTATAAAGGCTTATGAATTGAAGCTACAGACAAACACAGTAGAAAGAAATACTTAAACAAATCCAGGTATACTCAAAATTTCAAAACGCAAACCGCGCGATGTGTTTTCAATTGTTTTATGTAATGTTTCTGAAAAACTCTTAACAGCACAAGATGTGCTAGACATGTGCAATTTAGGTGTTCTAAATTCATCTCACACATTTGATGCATTATTGTTTCTTTTTCTATGCGATTGTGTACTAGAAGCAACAAACGCATCGACTTTATTAGATAGCAACTGGCGCCGATCATTTGAAAGTGAATATGGAAGAACTATAAAATAAAGTAAATAGACAGTCATCATTTTGTTATAGAATTAGGTCTACATGGCGAGCAGATTTTATCTTATCCGAACGGTTATCGTCGAATATACGCGGCTTAAGGGAGCAATCTGATTAGCCAAATTCAAAAGACCTCAACCATTTATCCATCTACAAGCGACGATTTCTTCATCGCCTTCGTGGCTAAGTCGGAAGAGCACGCGGCTAGTAATTGAAAGGTAGGTGGTTTGTTCTCCCCCCCCCCGCCACTGGAGTACATTTTTTTACTTGTTTAAAGTGTTTTTCTTAGACTCAGCATAATGTAAACACATTACGAATATAGGCGATTTAACATATTTTGGGTGAGTAATTTTGAGGTTCATTAACTCTTACGGCACGGCTCAAAACCGGTTGAGTCAAAGACGTAACACACCTCTTGTGTTAAACGCCAATACTGCGGCGTATGTGTTGAACTAACACCGTATAGTGGTAATCACGCTGGAACCACTGCCCTGTGTTAAAATTGAGTTGAATTAACACAACCATTTTTTACTGTGCACACTGGTAGCACCTTCATATTTCGAATCAAAGCAAATGCTATTGGTTATTTGTTATTGGTTATTTTGAAAGGATATTTTTTTTTTGTTTGTTTGGAAAAATAGGAAGAGACGTATCTGTTGTTGATTGTTTTGAAGAAAAAAATCCCTTTTTCAAAACACAAAAAAAATACGTTTGAAGATATATTTGGTGGTCAACTTCACACTGGTTTTCAAACTACTTTTTTGCTTTTATATTCCGATTCAAAATTCAACCAAATTGTTTATTTTTCCTTTCTTATTGAGTAGCTTCAAGAGAAAATATTTTATTCGAAAAAATCTTAAAGGTTATATAAAAATTAAAATTGGGTGAGCCAATTCACACTGATCTTTCAGTTTTTTAAAAAAATTCAATAAAAACAATAGGTAAAATAATTCTTAAATGTTGACGTTGTCAAGAACGTGCTCATATTAATGTTTAACACTTGTACCCAAAACATCTGTTCCTTTAAAGGCACACGAATTTCTTAGTTAAGTTTACGAGATTTATATTTATTTGAAAGCATTTCTGACAAAAAGTAAAAATGAGATAAAACACAAAAAGAAATGGCCGAAATAAAGCTAACCGGAAGAAGTAAAAATCTGTATCGATCGATTTCCTTGGTCAAGCTGTATCCATCGATTTGTTTTGTCAAAAAAATCGATTGATATATAGATTGTATATGTTTCGTTGCTGATTATACCCCACCCCCGGAAACCAAATTCGGCTCAGTAAATCGGAAGTTGTTAACCGGAAGTAGTTAAATTTGGTATCGATCCATTTGATTTGTCAAGCTGAATCAATTAATATATAGATTGTATATGTTTCGTTGCTGATTATACCACACCCCCGGAAACTAAATTAGGCTCAGTAAACCGGAAGTGGTTAACCGGAAGTAGTTAAATTTGGTATCGATCGATTTGTTTTGTCAAGCTGAATCGATTGATATATAGACTGTATATGTTTGGTTGTTGATTATACCCCACCCTTGGAAACTAAATTAGGCTCAGTAAACCGGAAGTGGTTAAACAGAAGTAGTTAAATTTGATATCGATCGATTTGTTTTGTCAAACTGAATCGATTGATATATAGATTGTATATGTTTCGTTGCTGATTATACCCCACCCCCGGAAACTAAATTATGCTCAGTAAACCGGAAGTGGTAAACCGGAAATAGTTAAATTTGGTATCGATCGATTTGTTTTGTCAAGCTGAATCGATTGATATATAGATTGTGTATGTTTCGTTGCTGATTATACCCCACCCTCTGAAACTAAATTAGGCTCAGTAAACCGGTAGTGTTTAACCGGAAGTAGTTAAATTTGGTATCGATCGATTTGTTTTGTCAAGCTGAATCGATTGATATATAGATTGTATATGATTCGTTGCTGATTATACCCCACTCCAGGAAACTAAATTAGGCTCAGCAAACCGCAAGTTGTTAACCGGAAGTAGTTAAATTTGGTATCGATCGATTTGTTTTGTCAAGCTGAATCGATTGATGTATAGATTGTATATGTTTCGTTGCTGATTACATCCCACCCCCGGAAACTAAATTAGGCTCAGTAAACCGGAAGTAGTTAAATTTGGTATCGATCGATTTGTTTTGTCAAGCTGAATCGATTGATATATAGATTGTATATGTTTCGTTGCTGATTATACCCCACTCCAGGAAACTAAATAGGCTTAGCAAACCGGAAGTGGTTAACCGGAAGTAGTTGAATTTGGTATCGATCGATTTGTTTTGTCAAGCTGAATCGATTGATATATAGATTGTATATGTTTCGTTGCTGATAATACCCCACCCCCCGGAAACTAAATTATTCCCCTCAAATTAGTCAGTAAACAATTCCCTCCAAAGGTCTCTTTTATCTTCCAAACACTTTTTCCGCCCTAATGAATAGACACGTTTGAATATTAACTGTACGCTTATTACTACAATTCCGTTCTTTTATTATATTCTTAAATACATCTGTAAGTAATGTTCAGGTAGCGTCTGCTTTATCTTGCAAACACTTCTTTCACTCTGATAAATAGACTCATTTTTCCCACGGAAATATCTCACATTGTATGACAATTCCGTTTTTACAATTTATTCGTGTAAGGTCTTAATTTATATATGTGTAATTTATGGTCAAGTAGAGTTTAGTTCGGCATCGTAACATATTTTTCGTGCTATAGAATGGAATTACTTTGCACTTGAAATGTCTGACTATTTACGTCTATTCCGATCTTTCATTTATTCTTATAAATGTCGACTACTTAGGGTAACAAGAGCATACTTCAGCTTCCAAACGCTACTCTCTCCCGGCTGAATAGACTCGTTTTTCAATTGTAAACATCAAACTTTTCGATAATTGCGTCTTTTCATTTTATTTTTAAATCTTTCAGTAACTAAAGGTCAGTAACAGGTTGCTTGATCTTTCTAACAAACTTTTCGCCCTACTGAATGGAGTCACTTTTCTTTTTTAAATATCTGACAATTTACAAAAATTTGGATCTTTCCTTTTAATCTTATACATGTCCATAAGAAACGATTGGCATACCCTGATACCTATTTTGAAGTTTGTTGTCTCAAAACTAAAAAGAGAAATCGCAAAAGAATAGAAAACAAAAAGAAAACAGAAATCAACAGAAAATAGTGAACCAAAACGTAAGAGGAGAAATGAAAGTAGAGGAAATATAATTCCACCAGTTTATATTTCTTGTAATTCTGGGAAAGGGGTTGGAAGAAACTGTCACTTACATTTCTATACATGAACATTTTCTGCTTTCTTAAATTTCCGGAGAAGACGGTAGCAATAGAGACTACATACCGCATACAGTGCCTTTGGATGTATAAAAGTAGGTACAGAATTTGTAAAACGGAAAACAGATCTTTAAACGAAACCGAAATTCAAGATTATGATGTTTTAGAATCTTGGTTATTTGCTGAACTCATAGTTCACTTGGAATGTAAAATAGAAAATGTTCATTTCATTTTCAATTTGTCAGAGCAGCACAGTATATATGAAAGCAAATTGACAGCGGTAGCTTTATCAAAAACAGTGAATAAAACAAGACTAAAGTACAAAATTCTCATTCATTTTATTTCTGATTTACTAAACAATGATGGCAAAATATGTTATTAGTATTTAAAGAAAAGACGCTAGAAATTACTGAAGGATTTCATTTCTAAACGATCAAATGGAGAGAGATTTTTGCTTTCTCAATGTGTTCAGTCTTTAAGAAGAAATATGATAAACTGCCAGTGCCAAACATTTTCATGATACTTTACAGAAAACTGTCAAGATGAAAGGGTTCCAGAATGTCTAAAGAATTTCGTTTAATTGCTGCTGTATGGATCTAACAGAAAAAATTTCTATAACATTCTCAGACTGCCCTAACAATAAGACAATTAATATATTTTAATTTTAAGAACAGAAGATTAGCACTACGGAAAAAAGGCACAACATATCTCATGAACCGCAGCTACCACTGTACATAGGTTTACAGATACACACTCTTACTCGCTAGAAAAAGATTGTCAATAATTTACATAACAGAAATTTTTGTAACATATAATCTTGTGAATCAAATTGAAGATCAGATAACAGCAGTGACATGCAGACGTTACAAATGAGATAGTCTTGTGTGTCCCTTTCCATTAATGATTAATGTGTACACCGTCGGTGCATTGGACAATTTAGACCACAACACATCATCAACTTCTTCGACAGGATCTTTCCATGGAACAAGTATTAGCGTATTCCAATTGCCTTCCAATTCCAACTCTGGTTTACCCCCAATGCGAATTGGAATTTCTTCATCAGTATATAAATATTACTTATTACCAGATACCTATACTATTCTGCCATCAGTATTATCATGTGATTAAGATAAACTGCAAGTTCCTTTCTTGTTCAAGAACAAATACGGTCAGGGCTCGAAGAAGCACTTTACGCAGAGAGGCGGTAGATGAAAAAAATTCTCCGCTAGGTGAAAATAAATGCTTGTGGACAGAGTACCATTTAGCTCAATCAGAAAGTGTACGTCCTACTAAAGGTATCAACGTCATGTTGCTCATTCTGCCTACTAAAGGCATCATTCTGCTCAACTGAAAAAGCGGGCTCTCATCCAATGGTGAAACATAGTATTTCTGTCATAAAGACAATTACTATCGACGTAATCCTAATGAAATACCGGTTATAGTCCTTGACCAACCTCTCTTTGCAATAGCAAAACAAATAAAGTAGAGATGGTCAGATTCATACTATGGAGAAGTTCTATCGTTATGTTTGGTGGACTACAAATAGAAATGGCCCTTTGAAGAATGTTAGGCTAAATAGTACTGGATGGACATCGTCCTTAGCTGAGGCCGGAGTAGCAGGTTCAGACTCAGCTGATTCATTCCCGGACTGTTCATACCTAACCAGAACCAGAAGAGCACACCAGAAACAAGCTGTAATTCTAAGTTTTCACAAATGGTAGGGTTTCAAACAGAACAACAGTCCAGAAACTATAAACAAGAATTCCAACAGTGGCGGGAAGGAATGATATAAAAAAAATCTATGTTTTCATATTGGGAATTGGAACTTCTAATTTTGATATTTGTTAGAGCTGGCCGACAAAGTAACTTCCTATTATATGTAACTGTGTTGGAGCGTCTTCTGCCTCTATCTGTGCATCTCAGGGACATGAAGAGTAAATGAAGGAAAAGCAGAATTTAAGAGAACTGGGTGTTTTCAAAGACTAACCAAAAGTTTTGTTTCATGCCGTTCGACCAAAAATAACACAAGTGTCAGACTCCAGTGGAGCCATTAACTAAACATCCACGTGCTTTTCAACGATGGATGCTCACTGCTTCTGAGTTATGGAGACCCACAAAAGAATTTGAAGATGTTGCGCACATTGAGGAAATAATTAACGAAAATTATGTTGGAAGCGATATAAGTTTTAAGTGAATCTATCGTCATATGCGTATGCCTTACAGGATCTTCCGAAACTGTTCCAGAAATAAAAGTGATTGGTAAAAACCAATATGAAGACTTTGTTAACCTAACAGAAGATAAATTAATTGAGAAATGAGTACAGTTTGTTCAGTGGGATGTACATATCATGCAAACCGCGTGAGAATGATCTGCAAGTCTTTTTTTCTCATGAAAATCGTAATTGGCTATTGTCATTGATCAGGAGAAACTTTTACTGTCGTCAAAGAAGTCTGAACCACTGAATATTTTCAAGTCCACAAAACTTCGGCTGGACGAAAGAAGGTGGATCGTGGAAGCCCTTATGGATGGCCAAACCAGAAGTTTCTAAAAGTTCAAGAGAATTGCTAAAGTATGGCTGCATAGCTCTTCCTCTTTGCTCAAAACAATGCGTCTGTTCAACGAATGGTTATCAATATACATATCTTTGCTTCTGCGAAAGCTCCTGTGATGAACAGCAATGTGACTAAGAAGTTTTTCTTCTTTGTGGAATAGGCGATTGGATGTATCAATTTTGTCACTTTGTTAGCGATTGGATGTTATCAATTTTGTCACTTTGTTAGCATTTTGATTTGGAATATTCAGTTTTTCAATTACGTTTGAAAGAGTTAAATTTAAAAATTGATATATATGCAAAGACGTATTTTTGATGTTGCTTTTTAGTTTCTTACATAATATAATTTATATGAACAGTATAATGAACATTTAATAACAGTTGCAATAATGCAAATAATATTGATTTGAATAACAATTTACAAAAGTGGAGAAAAAATATTAATTTGCAGTTTCCAAGCATGCTTGTTATCTCATAGCAGCAACATTCGTCTAGTTTACTCTGCACATTGCATTCTATTGTACTGATTTCTTAATTTAACCATATTTCGGTTATTTTCCATCACATTTTAACGTATTATACATCAAATTGAAGCTCTTTCTATGCTCTTTCAAATGGTATAGGGTACATGCTTTCATAAAATGGACCATTTTGGAGAAAAATGATTTATATATAAATATGTATCATAAAATCTTAAATATTTCTAACTTTATGGTTTCTATCACATTTCCTTGTCTTCATTACTGTTATAATCGATTACATTCGACCTTAACATGTAATTTAGAAAAAGAATCATCAAAATCAGACCATTGGTTACCGAGATAATGATCTTTTAAGAGAACATTACATAAAATCTAATATGACGGCATATTTCAAAATGGCGGCCAGAAAATTTTGGCACCAGACCCTAAAACGAAATGAATACTGAAGTACTTTCAGTCTGCCAAGTTTCATACTTGTGTCCGGTCTGTCACAGTCTAAGCCTTTTTTGTTGTTAAGAGTCCAGACTAATAGTAATTGTCCGAAAATTTGCGATATTCTGGTTCTTTGATTTTATTAAACATGTTGGCAACTAACGAACAGCTAGCTTACTTCATTTTGCAAACTCTCTTTTCACCTACTGAACATCTGACAGTCTAAATAATACCAATCTTTCAAGTTGTTCTTAATTGTATAAGTAACTAACGATCAGCAAGTCTGCATCGTCTTTGAAACCCTCCCTTCGAAATTCCGAATTGCGTCAGAGTTCAATTTTGAAAATCCCATTTTAGCTGCTTCATCTTCAAAACACTACTTTCGCCCTGGCGAATGGACTCAATTACAATTTTAAAAATCTGACTAATTAAAGCAATTTCATTTTTTCACTTTGTTTAAGAAAATCTAACTAACGATCAGTACGAGTCTACTACAGGTTTCACACTCATGACTTTCTTGTAAATGTATTCACCTTTCAATTGTAATTATCTGAAAATTACGTCAATTCCGTTCTTTCATCTGTCCCCAAATATATTAGTAACTAATAACCACCGCTTCTGCTTCCGCTTCGAAACACTCCTTTCGCTCTTTTGAATGGACTCAGTTTTCAATTGCAAATATGACAATTTACGACCATTCCCTTTTCGTTTTTTTTAAATATAGTCCGGTACTAGCGATTATTAAGTCTGTTGCATCTTCAAAACATTCCCTTCGTTATAATGAAGCGACTCACTTTTCAATTGTAAATATCTTACCATTTAAGTCAATTACGTTTTTTCATTTATTCTTTAATATGTCAGTATCGCACAATCCGCAAGATTCTGCTTCATCCACCAAACACGCCCTTCGTTTTACTGAAAGGACGCACTTTTCCACTGTAAACAATAAACACTTTACGAAAATTCCAAGTTTTGATTTTATTCTTACTGCTTGTCAGTAACTAACGGTCATCAGAATCCATCTCAGCTTCACACTCTCTTTTCGCCTTACTATATATCTTCCGTTTTCAATTGTAAATATCTGAAAAAATACGACGAATATGTAGTTTCACTTTATTCCTAAATATGTCTTCATGCAAAGATCACCAAGAGACTGCCTTAGCTTTCAAAAATATCTTTCGGCCTAGTGAATACACTCGCTTTTCAATTGTAAATATCTCTCAATTTAAATAAATGCGAACTTCGAATTTATTGTAAATATGTCGGTAAGTAATGATCATGGAAGTCTAGTTCAGCTTCTAAACTCTCCTCTTGCCCTACTAAATAGGACATTTCAATTGGTAATATCTGACATTTACTACATTATTTCTTTCATTTTCTTCCTAAAATATGTCAATAACTAACAATAAGAATAAGTCTGCTACATCTTCCAAACATTTTTTTAGCACTACTGAAATAACATACTTTTCAACTACAAATTGTGGCAATTTAAGGAGATTACCCTCTTTCATTCTATTCTAAATAATGTTTTCAACTAGCGTTCAGTAAGACTCAACTTCAGCTGATAAATACTGATCTCACCCTAGTGAGTTGCTCTAACTTGTAAATTGTAAATATCTGACAATTTACAACAATTTCGATTCTTCATTTTATCTTTAAATATGTTGGTAACTAACGATCAGCCAGTGTGCTTCATCTTCCAATCTCAGCTTTCGCCCTACTGAATGTACGCACCTTTCCATACTAAACATCAGACAATTTAGGATAATTCCCTTTTTTCATGTTATTGTTAAGTATGTCAAAAACTAACGATCAAGAGTCTATCTCAGGATGCAAGCACTCCTTTCGCTTCACTGCATAAACTGTTTCTAAATTGTTCATATCTGAATATATATAACAATTCCGTGTTTTTTTTCTTAAATATGTCTGGTCACATGTTTACAATTGAAAAGTGAGTCCATTGACTATTGCCAAATGTGTGTTTGATAAACGAAGCAGACTCTTGGTGATTGTTAATTATTTATTTATTTAAGAATATTAAAGAACGGAATTGGAAATTATCAGATACATAGAATTGAAAAGTCAGTCCATTCACTAAGAAGAAATGCGTGTTTGCAAGTTGATGCAGGCTGTTAGCGATCACAAGTTTAACTCAGAATTAAATAATAAAGACAACAATTTTGAGATATTTAAAAGCGAAATGTGAATCCAGTCAGCAGAGCGAAGATAGTGTTAGAAGCTGAAGCATTGTCTTGCTGGTCCTTAGCTACTCACATAGTTAAGAATAAAATAAAATAACGGAATTGTAATTCTTCAGATAATTACAGTTAAAAAAAGATATCTATATATATAGCTGTGGACTGTTTGGAAGCTCAAATGTTAGACTGTCGCCGATCGTAAGTTAAGGATATATGTAAGAAGAAATAGATAAAAGGTATTGTTTAAAATGTTGAATATTTACAATTGAGAAGTTTGTCCATTCAGCAGGGCGAAAAAAGTTTTAGAAGACGAAGCCTACTCTTGCTGCAGTTGGTTACTGATACATTTTAGAATAAAATGATATTACTGCGTTGTCATAGATAAAAAAAATTATTTACATTTGAAAAGTGAGTCTATTAGCAGAGCGAAATGAATGTTTGGAAAATGAAGCAGACTGTAGGTGACCATTACTTGCTGACGTGTTTTTAGTTCTTTCATTTTATACTTAAATACGTCAGAAAGTAATGATCACCTACAGACTCTTTTATCTTCCAAACACTCCTCCTGCTCTGATAAATCGACTCACATTCAGAGTTGCAATGTCAATGCACGACTATTCCGTTCTTTCATTTTATTCTTAAATATATCAGTAACTAAGAATCACCAAGAGTTTAATACGGCTTCCAAACTCTTCTTTCACCCTTTCGTATTTAATTAATTTTAACTTGAAAATGTCTGGCAATTTACGACTATTCCGATCATAAATATTATTCAACAGTTTCGTTTTTTATTTTAATTTTGTCATTAACTAACGACAAGCAAGCAACTTTAGCTTCCTATCACGCCTTTCAAACAACTCTTCATTTGAAAATAACTGACAAATTACGAGAATTCCGTTATGCCTAATCTGTTCTTTCATTTTTTTCCTAAATATTTAAACAAAAAAGAGCAGGAAGACTCTGCTTATTTATGCCAGTAACTAACAATCATCAAGAGTCTTCTACATTTAAAAAGATACCTATGTGATTAGTGAATGGACTCATTTTCCGATTACAAATATCTGAAAGTTCACAAAAATTCCATTATTACATTTTATCTTGTAGATGTCCATAAGCAACGATCTGCAAGTGTCCTCTTCAGTTCAACCGCTCCTTTCGGCCTGACGAGTTGATTCATTTCTAAAATGTAAATATCTGACAATTTACAACTCTGGTGCTTTATTTTTTCAAGTATCTCAGTATCTAACAATTAGCAAGAGTCTGTAACATCTTAAGAAACCTCCTACGCCATCCTGAATGACCTGATTTTCAATTTGTAAATACCTGAGAAATTACGACAATTCCGTTCTCTCACTTTATTCTAAATACGTCAGTATCTAATGATCACCATGAGTCTGCTTACTCTTCCAAACAGTTCTTTCGGCGTACTGAATTGACTCAGTTTTGGGGTGAAAATGTCAGAGAATTGGAGACAACTGCGTTCAATCATTATATTCCAAATTGATGGCGTTATTGTTAATTTGTTAAATCTGAGAATTAATGACAATTTCGTTCTTCATTATTATTCTTAAATATGTCAGTTACTAATGATTAGGAATCGTCTCCATCTTCGAAACACTCCCTTTGCCATACTCATTGGACTCACTTTTCAATTGTAAATATCTGACAATTAACAACAATTCCGTTGTTCCATTTCATTCTTAAATATTTCCACAACTACAGATCAGGAACAGTCTACTTCAACTAAAAAGACTCCTTTGCCCTACTAAATAAATTAGTTTTAAAATGTAAATATCTCACAATCTACGACAATTCCATCATTTCATTTTGATCTAAATTGTTCAGTAATTACATATCTTCAGCAGTCTTCAATATATACCAAAACATAGCTTTCGCCCTAGTCAATCAACTAACTTTTCATTTTAAATATGTGACAATTTATATCTGTTCCATTCTCACGTTTCATTCTTCAATCTATAAGTAACTAGACGATCAGAAATAGTCTGCTTAATCTTCTAATCACTCCTTTCTTTCCACTGGATGGATTCACTATTCAATTGTAAATATTTGACTACGAAAATTACCTTCTGTCTACAAGTACCGATCAGCAAGAGACTACTTGAGCTTCCAAACGCTCCTTTAGTACTGCGAAATGGACTATTTCATTTTCAATTATAGGACAAATTACGACAATTCCGTAATTTCGTTTTATGCTTAAATATGCCACTAACTATTAACCAACAGCCCTATTGTTTAGCTTCCAAATCATTCCTTCGCCCTACTTAGTTTACTGAGTTTCTAAATAAAATATATGACAAATTTGTAGAAAAATTACGTACTTTAACAAATTTTGACTAATTTTGTACTTTCAATTTACTTCTAGTATTCCTTCAATTGCGATCACCAACATTCTGAATTCCATTCTTCCTTTTAGTACCTAAATGTGTAAGTAACTGACGATCAGCAAGAGGCCTCTTACAAATTTGAAACACTCCTTTTGAAATTCCGAATTGCGTCACTGTTCAGTTCTAAAAATCCGACGAATTACGACAATTTAATTGGTTCATTTTATTTTAAATTCGTCAGTAAATAATAATAATAAATAAGGCACTCCTACACCTTCCAAAAACCTCTTTTGCCTATCTAAATGGACTTGCTTTTCAATTGGTAATATCGGAAAATTTATGTCGCTTGCATTGTTTCATTTTATACTTAACTCCGTCACTAGGTTAAGATCACCAAGAGCTGCTTCATCTTCGAAACAGTGCTTTGGCGTATGCGAATGTACTCACATTACAATTTTGAATCTGACTAATTAAAGCAACTCTACTCTATCATTTTGTTTTAAAAAAATGTAACTTACGACCAGCAAGAGTCTACTACAGGTTTGAAGATTCATTACTTTCCACTATGTACTCACCTTTCAATTGCAAATATCTGACAGTTGAGGTCAAATCCGTTCTTTCATCTATCCATAAATATATTAGTAACAATCAATCACCAGGAGTCGGCTGCCGCTTGGAAACACTCCCTTCGCCCCATTGAATGGACTCAGTTTTCAATTTCAAATATGACAATTTACGACCATTCCGTTTTTCATTTTTTTTAAATATAGTTCGGTACTAGCGATTAGGAAGAGTCCGTTGCCTCTCCAAAACAGTCACTTCGTTATACTGAACGGACTCACTGATTTATTGTAAATATGTTACAATTTACTTCAATTACGTTGCTTCATTTATTCTTTAATATATCAGTATCTAACATTGAGCAAGATTCTGCTTCATCTTCCAAACACGCCTATCGCACTACTGAATGGACGCACTTTACCACTGTAAACATAAAACAATTATTGAAAATTTCGAGTTTTCATTTTATTGTAAAGTTTGTCAATAACTAATGATCATGAGAGTCTATCTCAGCTTCCACACTTTTTTCCGCCTTACTGGATTGCCTCTCCTTTCAATTGTAAATATCTAAGAATATACGACGAATCGGTTCTTACACTTTATTGTTAAATATATTTCCAGCTAACAATCAGCAACAATCGACATCAACATCCGTACAATCCTTTCGTTTTTACTCAATGGACCCACTATTGTACTGTAAATATAAGACAATATAAGAAAATTTTGATTTTTCATTTTTCTTAAATATGGCAGTAACTACCTATCACCTAGAGTCTGCTTCAACTTAGAAACCTTCCCTTCGCCTGGACTTTCATTTTATTCCTAAATATGTCTTCATCCTAAGATCACCATGAGACTGGCTAAGCTTTCAAAAACCTCTTCCGGCCTAATGAATACACTCGCTTTTCAATTGTAAATATCTTTCAATTTAAACAATTGCGTACCTTCATTTTATTGTTAAATATGTCAGCAACTAATGATCATGGAAGACTAGTCCATCTTCCAAACTCTCCCCTTCCCTACTGAATAGAAGAAAATTTAAATTGTAAGATCTCACATTTACAACATTTCATTTTTTTTTCATTTTCTTCCTAAAATATGTGAATAACTAACAATAAGCATTACTCCTAAATCTTCCATATATTAGTTTCCCACTACTGAAATAACTTACTTTTCAAAAGAAATATTTGGCAATTTAAGAAAATTACATTCTTTCATTTTATTCTAAATAATGTCTTCAACTACCATTGAGAAAGATTCAACTTCTGATAACAAATACTGATCTCACGCTAGTGAATGTACTAACTTGTAAATATCTGACAATTTACAGCAATTCCGTTTTTTAAGTTGATTCTTAAATATCTCAATAACTAACGATTAGCATGAGTCTGCTCCATAATTCCAACATTCCTTTGCCATACTGAATGCTCTTATTATCCATTGTAAAAATCTCAGAATTTATTGTAATTGCGTTCCATTATTTATTCTTAAATGTGTGAGTAAATGACAACCACCAAACGTACTTTTTCTTCTAAACACATTTTTCGTCATACTGAATAGACTCACTATTAAATTGAAAATATTTGTTAATCTAGAATTCCGTTCTTTCAATTTATTCTTAAATATGTATTCAACTAACGATTTGCCAAAGTAACCTACAGATTCCAAACCTTTTTTCGTCCTGCTAGATAAACTTGTTCTTTAATTTAGACAAATATATGTCATTACCTAACGATCTCAAGAGTTTGCGTCAGCTTCCAAACTTCTTTCGCATTGTTGAGTGGACTCACTTTTCAATTGTAAATATCTGACAATTTACGACAATTCCGTTCTGTCATTTTATTCTTAATTACGTAAGTAATAATCACCAAGAGTCTGGTTCATCTTCCAAAAACTCGTTTGGCCCTTCTGACTGTACTCACTCTTATTTTAAAAATCTAACATTTAAGACAAATCCATTCCAACATCTTGTTGTGAAAATTGTTAGTAACTTACGATCAGCAAGAATCTACTTCAGCTTCATACACTTTTGTCATTGTACTGAATGGACTCGCTTTTTAATTGTAAATATATGACAATGTATGTCAATTCCTTTCTTTCATTCACTCTAAGATACGAGAGTAATTAACGATCAGCGTTTTCTGCTAGAGAATCGAAACACCGCTTTCGTTCTACTGAATGGACTCACCTTTTAAAATGTATATATGACCATTTACAACAATTCAGTTTATAATTTATTTAAAATAAGTTAGTGACTAACGAGCTGGAGGAGTCTTCTTTAACTTCCAAAAACTCCTTTCCTTCTCTTGAATGAAATCACTTTTCAGTTGTAAATGTCTAACAATCCACGTAAATTCCATTCTTTCATTTATTCTAAAATATGTACATATTAACGACCAGCAAGAGTCCCCTTCAACTTGGAAACCCACCTTTTGCCCTACAGAATGGCCTCACTTTCAATTGTAAACATCTCACAATTTAAGACAATTCTGTTTTTTTTTTTCGATTTCACTTATATATATACGTGTTCACTTATACAGGGTGACCGCGTGACTATGTTACAAAATTTAAGGTATGATTCCTGACACGGAAACAAGAAAAAAAGTTCAAATAAACTTTTGTCCAGCGTACATAATTTCGGAGCTACAAGGTGCCGAAAGCGTGGGAAAATGACATTCAAAGCTCTATAGCTCGACTATGGTGAATGATAGAGCTAATGCGGCATGGTCACGTCAAAGACACCGAAGCTGCTGTATTCAAAAATGCTTAGGTCGAGATCGTGCAATTCGTGCACAAGGCATTCCCCAAAGGAGCGTAGGGATTCCCGGATAATCTGTCAAGAAAGATGGGTCGAGGAGGATACGGATGAATAGCTGTCCCAACTGCTAGCAATAATGCGTCTGTACTAAGTCGATATCTCGCACAAACACAAAATGGCGAGCAGTTTTATACGTGCCATGTGTGGTTGCATAACGCGCACTAAATAATAGTGGGAAAATAAAAAGGAAAATGTGAATAAATAAGGTACAAATGGTAAATACATGATAGTTCACTGTCCTGTTCATTGTACGTATAGACGCGTTTAATAAAGGGAATAATCATGAAAAGTACTAAAATGTTATACAAACTTCACACTAACATTGTTTTCTTCCATGTAGTTTTGTCATTGAAAGCAAGTAAAATTAAGGGGAAAAACCGGGGGATATGGGTGCTTTCTTCCAGGCAGAAATCTTATTTTATTTGATGATACGAGCCGAGGATACTTTTTACGAGAGGGGGATTGTTCCGCCATCCCATGTTAATGTGACCACTGACAGAGAACAACAGTAAAATATCCGTTTCTTATCATTAGCCGTAATGTGCGTTACCCGAACATTGAAAAAGAACAAGGAAAAACAATTTATCAGGACGTTTGTTTTAGTCGCTGCTTCCGATGTTTTGCAGGACTGATTCCGAGATTTTGTCTAGAATGCTTAACATGTCGTCATATTGTTATCATTTAGAAGATATTTTGTTTTCACAGACGGTGTTATCACCTGAAGTACGCCACAGTTTTCAGTTTCGATCACAAGCATTTGTTCTTCCTTCTGTCGTAGAAAACAATCGAAGGTAAGGAAAGTATAAGACAACCCTAATAGAAGGCGTTGTGGAAGGTGGAAGGTCATTCTTCATGTGGTTTGTTCGTAGCGTACGAGTTCCTTAGTGTAGTTTGTGCTTTGCTTGTTCGAATGTGAGATCAAATGGAGTATTCGACAGCAGAACTTGCGGACATGATATTTGTATACGGTCAAGCAAATGGCAACAGTCGAGAAGCTGATAGGTTATATCGACTGAAGTATCCACAAAGAAGACATCCAGCCCATATTATGTTTACCAGACTTTTTCAACGCTTACGAGACACGGGGAATTTACAACTTCAATACTACGACCAAGGAAGACGAAGAACCACAAGGACTCCGGATTTTCAAGAACAAGTGCTTGATCGTTTCGCCCAAGACCCAACAGTAAGTACCCGGAAAGTAGCACGTGAAAGGGGAGTAGCACAAGATACTGTTTGGAAAGTAGTACACGAGCAACAGTTACACCTGTATCATCCGCAGAGGGTTCAGGCCTTACGTCCAACTGACTTTCAACCTCGCGTTCAGTTTTGTGAGTGGTTTCTCCAACGCTCTGTAATTGATCCGCAGTTTGCTTCCTACGTGCTTTTCACCGACGAAGCTTGTTTTACGAAAGACGGGATATTTAATAGTCACAATAGTCATGTATGGGCAGACGAAAATCCTTATGCAATTGTGGAAAGGGGTCACCAAGACCGATTCGCCATAAATATGTGGGCGGGTATTATCAGTGCTCAGATAATAGGTCCATATTTACTACCACCACGATTAACTGCACCAGTGTATACGAGATTCCTACGAGACATACTTCCAGAGTTATTAGAGGATGTCCCTCTCGGTGTTCGTCAACGGATGTGGTTTCAACATGATGGCGCCCCAGCCCACTTTCAGTTAGTGCTCGAGAGTATTTGAATCAAACGTTTCGTGACAGGTGGATTGGAAGAGGCGGTCCTTGTAATTGGCCGGCACGTTCCTCAGATTTGACTCCACTTCATTTTTTCTTGTGGGGTCATGTCAAAACACTTGTCTATGAAACGCCTATAGACAACGCAGAAGAACTATTAGCACGAATACTCGCTGCCTGTGATACTATAAGAACAGCTCCTGGGTTGTTACAGCGGATGCGTCAGAACTTACTGCGACGCTGTAACGCCTGTGTTGAAGTAGAGGGACGCCATGTCCATCACCTATTGTAGGATAATTGGGAGATTTGTCTTGTTTACAGGTAATTGATGATGTTCTTGGCTGCATTCAATCCTGCTGTAAAATGTTGATTGAAGACATTATTCCCATTCTTGTGACTTTTGTTTTTAGGAAACAACCTCTTTTGCATTATGGTTGTTTCGCTCAGTTTTGTTTATTTGTTTTCAATGACAAAAATACATGGAAGAAAGATATTAATAGTGTGATCCTTTTACAACATTTTAGTAAGTTTCATGACTATTACCTTTTATTAAAAGCGTCTGTTCAATAATAGGACAGCGTAATATCACGTATTTACCATTTGTACCAATTTATTCACATTTTTCTTTCATGTTTCCCACTCTTATTTAGTGCGCGTTATGCAACCACACATGGCACGTATAAAACTGTTCGCCATTTTCTGTTTGTGCGAGATATCGACTTAGTACAGACGCATTATTGCTAGCAGTTGGGACAGCTATTCATCCGTATCCTTTTCGACCCATCTTTCTTGACAGATTATCCGGGAATCCCTACGCTCCTTTGGGGAATCCCTTGTGCACGAATTGCACGATCTCGACCTAAGCATTTTTGAATACAGCAGCTTCGGTGTCTTTGACGTGACCATGCCGCATTAGCTCTATCATTCACCATAGTCGAGCTATAGAGCTTTGAATATCATTTTTCCACGATTTCGGCACCTTGTAGCTCCGAAATTATGTACGCTGGACAAAAGTTTATTTGAACTTTTTTTCTTGTTTCCGTGTCAGGAATCATACCTTAAATTTTGTAACATAGTCACGCTGTCACCCTGTATATACATATATATTAAACTAAACAGCATCGTCTTACAAACACACGTTCTGCCCTTCTAAAGAGACACTTTTTAAACGTTAATATGAAGCATTTTAAATTAATTCACTTCTTTCATTTTACTGTTAGACAAGTCAGTATCTAACGATCAGCAAGAGTCTACTTCAGTTTTCAAACATCCTTTTGCCCTACTGAATGTAGGCACTTTTCAATGGAAAATCTCTGACAATTTAAACAATTTCTTTTTTTCATATTACTTTTAAATATCTCAGTAACTAACGATTACCATGAGTCTGCTTCATATTTCAACCGAGCCTCACGCCATACTGAGTGCTCTCACTTTTCAATTGTAAAAATCTGACTATTTACGACAATTTCAGTTTTTCCTTCAGAAACTAACGATCAGCAGGAGTTTTTATCTTCCAAACACTTGTTTCGCCCTGCTGAGTGTTCTCACTTTTTAATTGTAAATGTCTGACAATTTAAACAATTCAACTCCTGCATATTATTAGTCGAGTCAAAAAACGGTTTGAATTGGGCAAAATTGAAACCTTTAGTTTTACACCTGTATTTTGTTTAGGTACCTCACCTGATAAAAATATCCAAAATCCGACAAAATCAAACCACCGGAACACCCCCAAAAACGCTTTTCATATTGGCGGACGATGGTTTTTCGAAAAAATCTTAGACCTTTACGTTGGCGGCTCTAGTAACCCTCTTAATTGACACATAGACATAAATGATACCGCGTTGACACGCTCATAGACCACAAATTCCAATGAAGTGACTTTTGTATCCATCATGATCAATCCGTAAGAGAAGAAGAAGAAGAAAGTCGATTTTTTGTTTTTTTAATTGGACCCTGGCATATACTGTACGTCTTCATACGCCGGCAGAAAACTTAATACGCGTATACCAGAGATTGGTGACAATAATATTAAAAAATGAAGGACGTAAGTTCAACAGTAAGGGAGATAAAAATTAGGAAACGTGGACCAAGGAGGGTCACTGTATATTTTTTACTGTGATCTAACTTCTGTTTCTTAGATCTAGCATCCTCCCTAATTATCACAGAGATATGAAGCATACCGCGTTGGAAGCCTTATGGAACCACCTTGGCAACGACGTATCATTTGTGCCCCCTGTGCCCAACCTGTAGAAAAAGAAGAAGAAGAATCCTTTTTAAAAATTGGGAAAATCTACACTATTACCTTTCTTGTGCTCTGGCAACCGTGATAATCGTTCTACGCATGAAAAAATCTTGTTTCTTTCTTTAAATCAAAGGTCGCTTTAATATAAGTACTATACATAAAACAAAAATATTCTTAAGCAAAATAATGGGAATAACGAAAGACTTTGGGAGGCAAATTACACATCTACATCGTCATTGCCTACGCTAACACTGTCCTCACCATATTCGTTTAAAGAGTTAAAACATTCAGTTTGTTGGCATACACCACAAGCAATAGCAAATACAAGGTCATACCATAATATAGTGTACAAGACAATGCGTTTTATAGAAACATAACACTTATATATATAAAGCAAAAATATTCTAAAGCAAAATAATGGGAAGACGAAAGACTTTGGGAGGCAAATTACACATCTACATCGTGATCGCCTACGCTAACATTGTCCTCACCATATTCATTTAAACAGTTAAAACATTCAGTTTCTTGGCACACACCACAAGCAATAGTATATGGAAGGGCATGCTTTCTGCAAGTAAAATACGTTCTTGCACACCCGGTAGCGCAGTTGCAATGAACAATGGTGAGCAAATTCCATACCTATCAATCACGATGGTTGATGTGCCATATTTACGAACCGTATATTCAGCAAATGATGCAGCGATATTGTCGTACGAACTGCCTTTACACCATGGTAGTCTATGTAACAGAGATCCTCCGTCTAAGACATACAGAATATTGTCTGGTTCCGTTTCCTCAAACTGTGCGGTCTTCTGCTTGCTGAACTCTAGTATCGCATGGGGCAGTGGGGCTTTGTCTGCCTTACGCATCATGCTGAGTGACTCAAATAAAGCTGGTGGGTAGGCACATAATTCATGCGCTAAGGTCTCCTCTAAAGATGTGCTGCCTGCATTAGCGACAACTAACAGTCTTTGAACAAAAGATTCGAATCGACGGAGATATCGCTGCTGATTTTAACTCTACTCGGGGATGCTAGAGTTTTGACGTGCTATAGCATCTGCACCTTTCCACTTCACAGTGAACAGGTGTTTGCCAGGTAATTTCTTCGCCAGCTCTTCTCCAACTGAAAATAAATTATGGACGTAGACCGAGGAATCCGCTGTGACGCCAGTGGCAATGTTCCTCAACGATTTGTCTCCGTCAAGTGGTAAAATGGGCTGCAGTCCTGCAAGAATGCGACGTGTGTCACTGATATCACGTGACATTCTTGACGTTTCGAATTCTTTATGTTGTTCGCTAGTGACATATGCTGTATGAGTAAGAGTTTGCATCGCCAGATTGTACTCGGAGCATTCTGGCATTGAGAGCACACACAAAGATCGTTGCATCTCCGACTTCCACTCCCAAGGGTTAGACCTCCAGTGGATTTTAGCGATCTCATCAGAACCTGCTCTAGGACTAGATCAGAGGACAACCCAGCCCAATAACGGTTGCTTCTTCTAATAACTCCGAACCCATTTTGAAAGCTTTCGTGAACTGTTGGATTAACCGATAGCAGCGTTAACATTGTTTGCAGGTACAAGCACGTCGACTTCAAATAATTAAAGTGTCCTGTTGCAGCAAATATGAGAATGCACTCTGCTATAGCATCAAGGTGATCCTCCCAGCTTCCTGTTCGGTCTGCTGCCACAAATTTCCTTGCTGTAGTCAACATGCGCTTGTATGCAAGCCACAACTGACTTGTTTTTCATGTGTTAATAAGTTCTGAGTTTCTTGCTTCTATTTTTTCTCGGGCTTCTTGAAGAAGAGGTGAAGAACTAGCTCCAGTTACAGTAATCTCACCCGACATCAGACTCTGGTAGAGAGAGTAAGCAACGTTGATAGTTCTATGTGTTCCGTTGTCGGTATCCAGAAAAACATTCTCCACAAGCAATGCACTTAATGCAAGGTCAACCATCATGTGCGTACGGAAGGCTCTTGCTACGGACTTACCACTTAACATATGTACAACCGAATTTTCTCCATAAACCTCATGCAAGATTTCACGTAAGCCTGAACCATCCATCAGGAAACCAATTGCTCCTTGAAGGTTCATCAGAGAATGAAATGAGCCCAACAGGAGAACCATGTCTTAATTGCTGGTGTTATGTGCTCTGTCATCCAGGAAACGTGAAGCTTTCCAAAACAGTGGTTGTCTAAAGTGATGATTGGTGTGACTTTATATTTTCTCGCGTGAAGAGATGGATGTGCGTGAATGGCCTGCATAATTCCTGACCAGTTTGGTGTGCGTGACGGAAAGTGCCAGGAAAGTTTCCACAAAATATCCAGGGAGCTTTCGTTCGGTGATGGTGCTGTTACCAGTTCACAGTTGACCTTTTCAAGAATAGTCCTGGCTTCAATGTATGCGTGAATGGGAACACTGGCAAGGGACTTCTCATCAGCATCAGAGACGGGCTTCCGAAGAATGGTTAGACTGGTAGTACTGGATGGAGTAATAGCCGACAACATTTCCATACCATGGAATGTGCCTAAACCACTCAGTGTTTGGAGATTATGGTCTACGTTATCCGCTGCAAAGAGGAGAGTCTGGTCTGCTGGAATTTCGATCACGCGATTACCAAATGTACTTGCAGCACAGCGTTCAAACCGCTCCACTTCCGCGCATGAAGAGCAAAATCCCAGGTGATGTAGCGTGTCAATCAGGTATTTCGATCGATAGTGGTGGTGCAGCTGTACAGCAACACCTAACTGCAGAGTAGCTAACATATCTCTTGGTCTGGCTGCTTGCATCAACCACTGGACAATCGATGCTATTTTGGTTTCATTGTCCTTTCCGGCAAAAAGTGTGGCATAGAATAGTTTAAGGCTAGGTACTGAAGTAATTCCTGAATGGTCAAGTCGCTGGGTGAAGGATATGTATCACTTCCAGTTTGTAGTTTGGATTTTATGTCGCTTTTGATCAGTCGAGCTACGGTTTCAATTATTTTATTTTTTCCTTTCCTTCATCATACTCTCGTAGTAAATCACGATATGCCCGTAGAATGTGATTGGCAGTTTCTCAAAGTGTAATGAAGTCGTTTTTTCCACTGTCACTAGAAATTATAATTTTTTCACCGAAGTACTCCATTAGTTGACGCTTCATGTGCCGTCTGTCATATGCAATGTGATCAGTCCCTACACGAAATGTGCCCATTTTTGTAACACGTTCTCCCACAGTTAGTTGCTCATCATCGTGCTCTTCCAAATAACTACAGATGCGCTGAAATGCTCGAATTCTCTCATCTTTTGTAGGTCGGCCAACCAGAAATTTTTTTGACGCTGACTGATTATCGGTACAGTATTATCGAGGAATTGCTTTACATGTTAGAAAGTTGATGCTACATGATCTGTGATAGACACAATCTCCTGCATAAAGATCAGATGAAAAGTACTCAATTCGACCTCGGACAGTTTGTGACCCGCTATCGTTTCGTTTATGCAACACCTTAAAATGCTGTGTGGCAATGCTTGTGTTTTCACTCGCACATTTTCTGATTTCAACACGTGACGGTCATCAAATAAGACAGGCATTCCGCAAAACAGGCAGTCACTGTTGCTGTTGAAGGACCCATCCGACGAGCGAGTAACTCGTTTTTGAATCGGCGATGACGTTTTTCTTTTTAGGGCAATCGCAATATCTTTTTATCAATATAACGTTTGCGACAAGAGACATGAACCACCATACTTGTAGCGGCGAGAATGTTACTACCGCGAGCCTTACTGGCTTTGTTCACTCTTTCACCTCCCTTTTCTAGAAGTGTGATGAGGTTATCGTCAGGTTCTAGGCTTCTGCAGATGATACACAAACGTGTAAGGGAATCAGCTATGGTTCTTCAGTGCCTACGTTCATGCAAGACTATGATATGTAAAAAAAGCTTATGGAACCCCATTTCCAACGACGTATCGTTTGTGCCCCCTATACCCAACGATTATCAGGGTTGCCAGAGCCCAAGAAAGGTAAAAGTGTAGATTTTCCCAATTTTTTAAAGGTTTCTTCTTCTTCTTTTTCTACAGGTTGGGCATAGGGGCACAAACGGTACGTCGTTGGCAAGGTAGTTCCATAAGGTTTCCAACGCGGAATGCTTCATGTCTCTGTGACAATTAGGGAGAATGCTAGATCTAAGAAACAGAAGTTAGACCACAGTAAAAAATATACAGAGTGACCCTCCTTGGTCCGCGGTTCCGAATTTTTATCTCCTTTACTATTGAACTTACGTCCTTCATTTTCTAATATTATTCTTACCAATGTCTGGTCTACGCGTATTAAGTTTTCTGCCGGCGTATAGGACGCAGTATTGCCAGGGTCCAAGAAATATAAAAAAAAATCGACTTTCTTTTTTTCTTCTTCTACGGGTTAAACATGATGGGTACAAAAGTTACTTCGTTGGAATTTGTGGTCTATGAGCGTTCCAACGAGGTATTATTTATGTCTGTGTGTCAATTAAGAAGGTTACTATAGAAGCCAAAGTAAAGTTTTACGATTTTTTCGAAAAACCATTGTCCGCCATTTTGAAACCGTTTTTGGGGGTGTTCCCGTGGTCCGATTTTGTCGGATTTTGAATATGTTATTCAGTAGTAATTCCTGAATCGAAAACTGTTTAAGAAGCTTGTTTTGCAATTTTGCCCAGATTTTCTAGATAGATACTCTTCAAGCAAAATTCAGCAAGAGTCTATTTTTGCATCCAAATATCATATCGCCATGCTAAATACAATCACTTCATCTTCACAAAAAATTTTCGCCCTACTGAGCGGATTAACTTTTCTATTGTAAATATGTCAAAATTTTCGACAATTGCGTTCCTTTATTTTATTCTTAGATATTCCCGTAATTAAGGATCTACATGAGTTCGTTACATCTTCGAAACACTCGTATTGCCTTACTGAATGGACTCTATTTTAGATTGTAAATACTTAATAATTTAAAGATCTCCGTTGTTTCATTTAATTCTTAAAAATGTCAGTAACTAACGATCCGCATTAGTGTGCTTAATCTTTGAAACAGTCTATTCGCCATTCGGAATGGCTTAACTGTTCAATTATTAAAACAGAACGATTTAGTACCATTTCGTTCTTAAATTCGTTAGTAATTAATGATCAGCCAATCCCCTATTTACATCTTCCACATCCTGTAGTCATGTAAATCCTCCAAGAACTGCTTTTGCCTTATTGAATGATCTCACTTTCCAATTGTTAATATCTGACTACTCAAGACAAATTCATTGTATTATTTTATTCTTAAATAGTTCAGTAACAAACGACCATGAGAGTATTTCAGCCTCCAATCTCTCCTTTGGCTTTCTGAATGGACACACTTTTCAATAGTAAATAGTTGACAACTAACGAGAATTACACCCTCACCATACGTATTCGAATAACTCATAACTCTAAATACATGACAAATTAAGAGAATACCGTTCTTACATTTCATCGTTTTTAGCATGTCATTAGCTACCGATGAACAAGGGTCTGCTTCATTTACTATACTCTCGTTCCTCCATATTTAACGAACTCAGTTTTAACTGTAAATATCTGACAATTTAAGAAAAATAAGTTCTTTCATTTTTAAATATATTAGTAACTAACGATTAGGAGGAGTCTGCTACGTCTTCAAATGACTCCTTCGGTTTTACTGAATGGCCCATTTTTCAATTGTAAATATTCGACAATTTGCGATAATACCGTTCTTTCATTTTGTTTTTAAATATGTCACTAATTAATGTTCACCAAGAGTTCGAACACTTCTATCGACCTCGTGGATGGACTCACTTTTCAATTGTTTATGACGGACAAGTTAAGAAAATTAGTTGTCAGTTACTAGTGATAGTCATAATCTATTTTATTCTCCCAACTATTGCTTTACCTAATGAATAGAACAACGGTTTAGTTGTAAATAGCTAACAATTTACAACACCCCGTTAATCATTTTATTCTCAGATATGTCGGAAAATAACGATCAGCAAGAGTTTTCTTCATCTTCCAAACACTACGTTCCGCATACTGATTAGTATCACTCTTCATTGTAATATTTGAAAACGTACGAAAATTCCTTTCTTTTATTCTTAAAAGTACGCTCACAAAGACCAAGCTTCAGCATTCCTACAGTCCTTTCGCCTTACTAAATTGTAAATATCTGTAAATATCTCAATTGTAAATATCGGTAATATATGGCAATTTCGTTCTTCTTAATCTTCTTCCTAAATATGTGAGTAATTAGCGATCAACAAAAGTCTAACCACTTCAACTTTGAAAACTCATTTCGCCATATAAATTGCAATCAGTTATCAATTGTAAATATCGTGTTAAATACCACAATTCCGTTATTTCATTTTGTTTTTATATATATAAGTAACCAACAACGAACAAGGGATTGATTCATTTTCCAAACACACCTTTAGCCTTACTGAATGGACTCACTTAAAATTGTAAATATCAGACAATTTAAGACGTACCGTTCTTATATACCCCAGTAAATAATATTCAAAAAAGTGTTCTTCATCTTCGAAACACTCGTGTCGACTCACTTTGCTATTCTAAATATCTATTAATTTATGACAATTTCTGATTTTTTCTTACATATATTATTATCTTACGATCACCAAGAGAGTACTTCAGGTTCCAAAAATGTCAGCAATTAACGATCAGCGAGAGTGTGCTACCTCTTACATACACACCTTTTCCCCTACTGAATGAACTTACTTTTAATTGTAATATTTTACAGTTTGTGACAATTAAGTTCTTCATTTTATTCTTAAATATGTAATAATCTAGGGACCAACAATAATCTGCGTCAATTTCCAAGCACTCGTTTCACGATATTGAATGGACTCAGTTTGCAAATGTATATATCTCATTATTTACGCCAATTCCATTCTTACACTACATTCTGAAATATCTCGTAGACTACCGATCGGCAAGAGTGTGCTTCAGCTTGCATACTCCCCTATTGCCGTACTGAAGTGTCTCGTTTTGCAATAGTACATATCTCACTAATTGTGTCAATTTCTTTATTAGTCATTTTGTTGTTAAATATGTCAAAACTAACATTCTACAGGAGTCTATTTCGCTTACTGAACGGCCTAACTTTTCTATTGCAAATATCTGAAAATTTACGACACTTCCATTCTTTTATTTCATTCTTAAACATGTCGGCTACTAACACTGCCGTGTCGTGACAGAACGCTGTAACTTTGGCGAAGAAGTTTTGCGAAAATGAGCCTTAAAGTTTTCATCCGAAAATGTGATCTGTATCGTGTAGAACCAGTGTAACTAGGCAATAATGGTCAACCAATCAATTTTCACCAAATTTAATCACACAACATGCATTTACGTAACATTACATGTAAGCACGTGTTTCCAAAGTCAAGATACACTATTTCTACACGATACAGATCACATTTTCGGATGAAAACTTTAAGGCTCATTTTCGCAAAACTTCTTCGCCAAAGTTACAGCATTTTGTCACGACACTGCAGAACAAACAGCAAGAGTCTACTACACTTTCCGAACACTCCTTTCAACCTGTATCAAGGACTGACATTCAATTGAAAATGTCGGACAATTAACGAAAATTCCGTTCTTTCAATTCATTCTTAAATCTGTCAGTAACTAACGATTATCAATTGTCTGCGTCATCTTTGAAACAGTCTCGTTTCATACTGAATGACCACACTTTACAATTCTAAATATCAAACAGTTTACATTTCCGCTGTATCATTTCATACTTAAATATATAGACAAATGAAGATCAGCAAGAGTCTACTTCAGCTTCCAAACACTCTTTTGGCCTTAGTGATTTGACCCACATTTCTATTAAAATATCTGACAAATTACGACAATTCCATTATTTCATTTTATTCTTATATATATCAGTATCTAACGAACAACAAGAGCAATCTTCATCTTCCAAACAATCCTTTCACCCTGCTTAGTTTACTAACTTAATTGTAAATATCTGACAATTTTCGTTAATTTTAATTTTAATTTTATTAATAAGTATACATACAACCAGGGATCGCCAATACTCTGCATCAACTTCCAAACACTCCCTTAGCCTTATTGAATGGACTCAATTTTCGATTGTTATTATCCGACATATTATTACAATTCTAACATTTCAGCTCATTCTTAAACATGTCTACAGCTACGATTTTACTTCACCAACCAAACTCCTCTTTGGTCTATTAAATTAGTTAATATTTCAATTATAAAAATTTTACCAATTACTACAATTTCATTTTATTGAAAAATAGTTCAGTAACTAACGATCATTAAAAGTCAGCTTTGTATACCAAAAATACACTTTTCTCCCTATTCAGTGCACTTTTAATTTTTAAATATCTAAGTAACTAACATTGAAAAAAACCTGATATTACACGTGGATTTTAGACTTAGATAAGACAGTAACTAAAAATCACCAAATTCTGCTTAATCTACCAAACACTCCCTTCGTTCCGCTAAATGGATTCACATTTCAAATGAAATGAAAAGATACTTACGACAATTTCGTTCTTTGATTTTATTGTTAAATATATCAGGAAATAACGAACATCAAGAGTCTGCTTTATTAACCAAAAACACAGATCTCGTCCTAGTCAATGAACTAACTTTTCGAATTTGGATATCTGACTATTTACGTCTTTCCGTATTCTCATCTTATTCTTAAATCTTTCACTAATGCAAGACAGCAGCAATCTGCTGAATCTTAACGACAATTCCTTTCTTTCATTTTATTCTTCAATATATCTCAACCAAGGATTTCCAAGTTTCCTTCAGATTCCAAGCTCTCCTTTTGGGCTTACTGAATGTACTCTCTTTTCAATTGTTAATATCTGAGAATTTTGGTCAAATCAGTTCTTTTATTCTATTCATAAATATCTAAGTAACTAACATTGAGGAAAAATCTACTTGGTGTTCTAACACTGTGTTCGCCCTACTGAATGGTGTCACTTTTCATCTGTAAAAAGCCGACAATTCACAGCACTTGCGTTATTTCATTCTATGCCTAAATATGTCAAAAATCTTCATAACACTCCTTTCGTTCTACTGAATGAATAAACTTTTCAATTGAAAACATCTGATTACGACTATTTCGTTATTACATTTATTCATAAAAAAGTCTTCAACTGACGGTAATGGAGAGTCTGTTCCTCTCTCCAAATAAATTTTTCGCCCTGCTAAATGGGATTACTTTTGTATTGTAATCATAAGACAATTTACGGTTGTCCCGCATTCAATTTTATTTCTAAATATGTGAATAACTAACGATCAACAAGAGCTTGCTTCATATTCGTAACACTTCTTTCGAGTTACTGGATGGACTCATTTACCAATTACAAATATTCGACAAATTACGACGATTTCATAATTCCATTTCATTATCAAATTTCTCGGCAACTACCGATTAGCAAAAGCTTCAACTTCCAAACACTCCTCTTCCCCTAGTAAGGAAAGTAGTGCTTTCTAATACTAAATATCTGACAAACTACAAAAACTCCCTTATTTCATTTTTTTTTCAAAAACGTTATCATTTTATTGAATGAACTCTTTTACCAGTTGTAAGTATCTGACAATTTACCACAATTACGTTCTTCTTTTTATTCTACACATGTAATTATCTAACGATCAGCGAGGGTCTGCTTAATGTTCGAAAAACTACTTTCGTCCTGCTATATGGACTCAATTTTCAATTGTAAATATGTGAGAAAGAACACTTCCGACCATCAGTTTATTCTTAAATATGTCAAGTATTTATTAGAAAGCGACACTTCGAGCTTCGAAACACTTCCTTTTCCTTAGTCAGTAAACTCACTTTTCAATTCTACATTTTTTTAATTAAAAAAAATTCCCGCTCCAAACAATTCTAACGCCTCTTTCAATGGCCTCACATTGAAGTGAAAATATATGAGTATTTATGATAATTTCGTTCTTTGATTTTTTCTTAAACACGTCTGTAAAGAAAAATCACTAAGAGTTTTCTTCATCTTCCAAATACTACTTTCGTCCTTTTGAATAGACTCACTTTTGAGTGTAATATATCGTACAATTAAAAAGAACAGCTTTCTATCAATTTATGCTTAATAGCATCAGTGCCTTCCGATGAGCAAGGGCCTACTTCAACTCCCAAACACTCTCTTCGTTCTACTGAATGTGGTCAATGTTAAATTGTAAAAATCTCACAATTTACGGCAATAGCGTTCTTTCGTTTTACTCTTAACCTTTTGTCACTCGCGCTGTTGGAAAAAAGCAAACAGGTGAATAAAAACTAATGATTTTTATGAACGGTCGCATTAGAGAAGCCACCCTCACTGCTATTCCTCAAGTGGTTCCTCCCCCTCTTCCTACCAAAAGCTCGGTGACGTGCTCTAATTGTAGTAGCTTCCAGTACAGGTTGAGGAAATAGTTTCGTCTGTGTTTGCTTTTTTCAAACGCGCGAGTAGTTCCGTGATTACAGTAGCAACCGTATATTTTTATGGAGTTTGAAATTTTCCAACGCGCGATCGTTAATGTGATAATTACTGTTTATGAGTGAAGTTTTGTTTTTCTAAGCAATGTCTCGCTTCTTGAGTACAAGGAGATACAGAAGTGGCTTCAGACCCGTATCCACGGGAGGAGTGGGCCGGGCCCCCCCTAAACCTTCGCTGGCCCCTTAAAATTTCACTGTAGGCTTGCAAATAAACTATAATATGGTGATGAAGTATAATATGATTGGGTCGGCCCCCCTAACTTCTACCGCCCCCCCCCTAAATTTTAGGGCTGGCTACGGGCCTGAGTGGCTTGACAATATTAATGCAAACGATATTAATGTGAGTTACAGTTACAATGAAAATAGTGAAGATTTTTTCATTGGGAAAGACAGAAAAACAAAATGGAAGAAGTGACTGGCAGCACCGGCAAAGACAAAGTGTAAAAACATTGTGAAAAAGATGCTAGGACCGAAACTTAGTCAAGGCTCTCTCGTTCAGCAACAGCAGAACCATTATTGGCTCAACGCGTGGATGTGTCGATGGTTTGAGTTTTAGTTCGCATTTTTGCCATGGATCAAGACGTTTTGACAGCACTATAGCAACAACAGGAAATGTTCTAAGTAACTTTCTCAACAATTGCATGCATTACTTCCAATAAATGTTACTAAATATATTATTGTACCTCAAAATGTCAATGTTGGAAAAAAGCAAACGCGCGAGTAGTTATGTTACTAAATTTGGCGCGAGTGACAAAAGGTTAAGGATGTCAGTAACTAACGATCAGCAAGTCTCTCCTAAATCTATGAAACTCCCTTCACCATACGTATTGTCCTCACTGTTCAATTGTAAAAGTCTGATATTATAATACAACACCTTAACTTCAATCTATTTTTAAGTATCTCAGTAAGTAACTTTAGCTCGAAAATACTGCTTTGCACCCTTTTCAATTGTAAATATGTGACACTACGACAATTCCATTGTTTCCTCTTATTTTAAAAATAGTTTGTAAATAACGACCATTAAGGGTTTGCTTTATATACCAAAACACGCTTTTCGCTTTAGTCAGTGGACTAACTTTTCAATTTTAGATATCTCATTTTACATTCGTTCCGTTATCTGCTTTTATACATAAATATGTCAGTAAGTAACCATCAACAAGAGTCCGCAACATCCTGCAAAAACTTTAACTAGGCATACTGTATTCACTCCCTTTCTACTTGCAAATATGTGACAGTTTACGATTATTGTATTCTTTCCCTTTATACTTAAATATGTCAGTAACTAAGATACAGCAAGTGTCTTCAGTTTGTAAACAGTTCATTCGCCCTATTGAGTAGGTTCGCTTTTCAATTGTAAATATGATACACACTACCGCATTAAATTTTTTCAAGTTGATTCTTAAAAGTGTCTTTAACCATTGAATACCAAGAGTCTCCTTCAGCTACAAAATACTCTTTTCTGCCTACTGAATCATTTTTTTTTCAATTGTTAATTCCTGTTAGTTTACGACAGTTCAATTCTTGCATTTTATTCATAAATAATGCAGTAACTAACGATCAGCTAGAGCATGCTTCGTCCTTTGAAAATCCCTTTTCGAACAACTGAATGGTGACTCTTGTCTATTGTAAATATACGAATATTTACGACAATTCTGTTGTTTTATTTTGTTCGTAAATTTGTCGCAAACTAACGATCAACTACAGCTTCGAAACACTACTTTCGCCATTCTGAGTGCCTCAAATTTTAATTTTAAATATATGACAAAATATAATTCCATTTTTTGATTTTATTCTGATATATCTCTTAAACTAACGAAGTGCAAATGTCTGCATCATTTTCCAGGCAATCGTTTTTCCGTACATAATGGACTCACTCACCAATTGCAAATATGTGAGAAAGTACTACATATCCATTATTACATTTCATTCTGGAATATGAAGGCAACTACTAATTAGCAAAAGTTTTCTTCAACTTCCCTTTTGCCCTACTAAATTTACTCGCTTTCAAATTGTATATATCTGAGAATTGACGTCAATTCCATTATTGCATTAATCCTAAAATAGCTCGGTAATGAATGATAACCAGGAGTCAGCTATGTATACAAAAACACACCTTTCTCAGTACTTAATGAACTTTGCTTTCTATAGAGAATATCAGAGAATTTACGACTGTTTTGTTCTTTGATTTTAGTCTTAAATATGTTAGTAGCTAGCAATCAAGAAGAGTCTATTTGCTACAGCTTCCAAACATTTCTTTCGCTCTCTATTTTGCAATTAATCTTCAATTTTAAATGCCTTTCAAATTATGACAATTATACTTATTCATTTTATTATTAAATAAGTCTAGATGAGTCTGCTTGAGTCTAACGATCTGCATGAGTCTGCACCAGATTCCATAAACTCCTTTCGCGCTACAGTATCGACTTAATTCTCGATTATAATATCTGATAATTTACGACAATTGTGTTTTTTCGTTTTATTCTTAAATATGTCCTCAAACACATACCACCAAGATTCTGCTTCAGCTTTTAATCAATCCTTTCGATCTGTTGCATTGATTCACTTTTTAATTGTTAATAATTGCCAATTGACGAAAGTTCCATTCTTTCATTCTGTTCACTAATATGACAGTAAATAACCATCAGCATGGGCCTTGTCGGCCTGCTGAATAGAGTCAGATTCAACTTTAAATAACATACATTTTTCGAGAATTTCGTTCTTTCATTTTAATCTTAAATATATCTTCAACTAGGGATAGGCAATAGTCTCCATCAGCTTTCACACACTCCTTTGGACCTCTTGCATTTGAACCATAAATATGTTATAATTTATGACAATTCCGTTTTTTGACTTCAATCTTATATATGTCGGCAACTACCCATCAGGAAGAATTAAATTCAGATTCCAAAAAATTCTTTCGCCAAAGTGAATAGATTCGCTTTCAATTGTAGATATTTCACAATTTACAATTCCATTCTTACATTTCATTTTTAAATATGTCGGGAAGTACCGATCATCAAGAGTCTCCTGCTTCTTCTAAACACTACCTGCACTTACTGAAAAACCTCACTTTCCAATTGTTAATATCTGACAATTAATAACAATTTGGTTCTTGCATTTTATTCTAAAATACGTCAGTAAAGAACGTCTGTAAAAGTCTGCTTCAGCTTTCACAAGCCTTTCGCCCTGCTGGTTGGACTCACTATTCAATTCTAAAAATAATTGTAATCTATCTATTTAAATGCCACAATAGAAATTAAAAGTGTCCGAGATCCAACTTATAAGTTTGGCTTTCGTATCTTTTATTTACGATTATGAGTGATCTCAAGAAAAACACAGACACACTTTTTAAGCATTTGTACTTTAAATAGTCTACATTAGTTAACTATAACTTTTTCATAAAGTTTATGATATAAAGTTGTTGTTCAAAGCAATTGTATTTTAATAAGCTTTCTCTAAAATCAATGAACGTGAAATATGCTTCCATCTTCCAAGTTCTTTTAAACTATATGTTGTGGACGTTTACAGTGGCGTAACAAGACGGGGGGCAAGGGGGCATTGCCCCCACCCAAAGTTCTCGTAGAAGTTATTGGAGGCGCCGAAGGCACCTAATGATTACTTTGCCGTTTTTAAAGCCGATTAAAGAATGAAAAGTTTATGTACAAAAGCAGTGTTTTGTATACACTGCCAAATCTTCGACAAAATATAGAGTGCAGTGCTTTGTATTATTATAACTAATGGACACATTTTCTGTTCTTTTCGTGATGATTGTCTAGGACACCTTTGGTACAATAAAATAAAAAAAAAATTATCTCTATGACAGTCAAGCAGCGATATAGACAGTTTCTTAATCCTTTCTCGCCCCTTATTATGTACGGGCGACATAACGCTTCGATAGAATTAAAAGGAAAATAATTTTACAATGACGGAAATTTTGTAAATATATTAATTATTTCTTTCATCGCCCCTGACTGTATAGGGGTGCCTTCGATAGAATAAAAAAGAAATAATATTGCTCCAAGTGGCGCTGTAGATATATTAATTATTGTTTTGTCACCCCTCATTGTATAGGGGCGTCTTCGACAGAACAAAAAAGGATACAATATTGCACCAAGGGCGCTGTAGATATATTATTTATTGCTTTTTCAACCCTCAGTGTATAGGGGCGCCTTCGACAGAACAAACAAAGATGTAATACGGTATTTCACCAAGGGCACTGTAGATATATTAAGTATTCCTTTTGTCGCCCCTAATTGTATAGGGGCGCCTTCGATAGAACAAAAAAGGATACAATATTGCACCAAGGGCGTTGTAGATATATTAATTATTGCTTTTTCAACCCTCATTGTATAGGGGCGCCTTCGACAGAACAAACAAAGATGTAATACGGTATTTCACCAAGGGAGCTGTAGATATATTACTTATTCCTTTTGTCGCACCACATTTTGGGCGGGAATTTCTCCCCTCAGGTACATGATATGGACATGCAAGTGGTACGATTTAAAACGCTGGTATCATACAAAAAGGTACAAACCATAATCCTAGAATAAATAGTCTTGGTGCTAGAGCTGATTTACTAAATTTCCCTCCTCATTTTTGGGTAATAATTACTAATGTATTGTTATTCAATAAGCTCTAGCGTCAAGAGTGTTCATTGTAAGACCATGGTTCGTACCTCATTCTGTTTGCCATGAAGTAACGTTTTGAACTGTACTACTGCCGTTACGCTAGCATGTATCCGGGGGAAGAAATTCTCAAAAAGATTTTTTCCTGACAAGAATATCTTTTTCCCAATTTGAGCGGGATTTTTTCACTTCTGGTACATAATGGGGAAATTTGAATGGCACAGTTGGAAACATTTCTTCATTACAAATACAAAGAGTTACGAACCATGATCCTACGATAAAGAGTCTGGATACTAGAGCTTGTTGAATAACAAGAGTAGATATTAGAAAAAAAATAGTATAAATTAATTTTAACACCAAGACTATTTACCCCAGTATCATGATTCATACCTCGTTTTGTTTGTAGTGAAGCAAAGGTTTCTCTTTGGGGGGGATAACATTCGCATTTCGATGTTGTGTACCGGAGGGAAGAAATTCGCAGGAAATTAAGACTTTTTTTAAAAAAAAAATCCTTTTTCCCAATTTGGACAGGAATTTTATTGCGTTAGGTACATATTAGAGAAATTTACAAATTAGGAAAAAACTGTTTCATTCCGAATAAAACGGGGTATGAACCATGATTCTACGATAAATAGTTTCGACGTAATAGCTGCATGACTGAAAGTCTAAAATTCACCTAAAAAAGTGGAAATCTCAAAACTGTTAATGTATAGGGTTTTCTAGTTCGAACGAATTGTTTGTACAGTTCTTCGAATAATGTTTAACGACAAAAAAAGTTTTAGTGAAAAGTTTGTGGTGGGAACAATAACTATATTATATAGTGGTTTAAGGGATCGAAAAAGTTTTTTTCTTTTTTTAAACGAATATCTTTCCATGCTTTTTTGGCTCAGGATTTTGTTCTTTTAATATTTCATATTTAGTGAAGAAACAACAGTGTGTTCCAGCTTTCTTTTCCCATCATAGTCTAACTTTTTTATATTAAAAAAACACTGTAATCTGAAGAAAAATAAAAGGCAAGAGCCACCGCACTAAGCTTTGTTGCTCCAGTTCCTTACACTAAATCATATTATGCTGCTGCTATTAGTGAAACATTTTTTTCTGAAACATGAACAAAATTATGAAGCCTTTTCGGCTCTAATATTAGGTATTAAAGACTATCTGAAACAATAGCTTTTCTGGAATAGCGGTGATACTTTTTTCTTGTCTACCAGTTTGACTTTAAGCAACCAAAACAACACATTTCAAGACGTATACATTTCAAGAACTTGATATCATGGTTAGGCAACCAACGTGGGACTTATGAGATCCTAGTTGTGTGAAAACAGCGAAAATTTCCGTTTTCTTTCCAAAAGGCGTTTTTTTTAAATGAAAATAAACCACGTCTCAAAAATCCGGCTATTTTGCATCTCTAGCCCGGCATATCAATGCAAAGTGCAGTTCAAGCTATGTGCTGAAACATTTGAAGATTAATGTGGTGTGAAAGTAAAATAAAAAAAAAGTGTGCGTGTAGATGTATTGTGAGAATCTGTTGATCACTTTAGAAAAATTTTTTTGTCGTTGTGATATGTCTTCAGCCTCTGAGTTCTGCAGAGTGAGAATATGGCTTTAGTGCCGAACGTATACGGAACAAAAATGTCATACTATTTAGTGATTAATTAATAGTAAACTGTACTCATACGTATCCCAACGCAAATCAAATGAGGTCTACTAGTTTTATTAATGTACGACTCTTGTGTTGAATGAATACATTGGGTGGGTGAAGAAGCTGTCTTTACTTCAAGTAAGTCTAATATTTTAATTTTTCAAATGTATAGCTGTTTTCGTAAATTACAATTATTTTCCCACACACACGAAAAAAAAATACATAGCAGTAATACTGCGAAGATTAATGGAAATTACACGCTGTGATGGGGGGCGGAGGGCGCTGTTGAGAGAGGGGCGCAACAAATAGACTTGCCCCCTCCTATATTTGAAACGTTGTTACGCGGCTGGACGTTTATATGTTTGTGGTCAAACATTTAGACAACGAAATCTAGGAAGCTACAGGCTGCAACCAGATGATGTTTGAAGTGACAAATTGGAAATTTTTGCGTAGATTGTCTTGTTCTAATTTAATATTTAAAAAACATGGTAATGATATCTTTCTTACACATTTTTGCTTACACTGGAAGAGTTGAAATTAAAAAATAAGGAAAAGTAATCCTACGCCTTATACATTCCAACATAACACAGTTGTATACAGGGATTACATAGGATTTAGGCATTTGTTTCTCGGACAAATAAGGATGAAAAAGGAACGATAACCATTTCTCCATTCTAAGCAGTAAGATGAAATTACTTTTGTAGTGTTTTTCCCAATGAACACTATATATAACTGCAATTATAATTAATTGCCCTGTAATGTGTTTGCTTATTGCATACTGTATGCAGGAAAAAAGAAAACACTGGTCATGCATGAATTGGAAACTCCTACCGGAAGTAGAATCAAATCTTGCAAAAGGTGCGAGATATTGAGAAAAATAATCGATAAAATCTCGTTTTTGTGTTATGCATTGCCGATTTTTTTACCAACAATTCTTTAATTTGTGTCTTTAAAGGGACATGTATAGATGTGGGAAATGAGAATATTTAAGGTCCTATGCGAAAGATGCGCTATGTAGAGAGCGCAATTTCAGCTAGTTGATTTGTAATTTACAACATCTCCATTCTTTCATTTTTAAATATGTAAGTAACTAACGATTAGGAAGAGTCTGTTACATCTTTGAAAAACTCCTTTTGCCTTACTGAAATGCCTCACTTTTCAATTGTGAAAATGTGACAATTTGATACAGTTCAGTTCTTACAGTTTATTCTTAGATACGCCACTAAGCGATGATCACCAAGAGTCTGTATCATCTTCGTAACTCTCCTTTGGTGCTACTGAATGAGCACTTTTATATTGCAAAGACAAACAAAATTACAAGAATTTCGTTCTTTGACTTGTATTTAAATACGACAGTAGCTAATGTTGATACTTTATTTCATCTTCTAGACTCTTCTTTTGCCTTATTAAATAAAACAACAATTCAATAGTAAACACCTAACAATTTAAGTCAATTACGTTAATTCATTTCTTCTTAAATATTTCAGTAGAAACGATCTGCAAGAATCAGCGTCACCTTCCCCACTCCTTTCACCCGGCAGACTATCGCACTTCTCAATTGTAAGTATCTGACACCTTACGACAACTCCGTTATTTCATTTTATATTTAAAAATGTCAGTAACTAACGATCAACAAGAGCCAACTTCACATTCGATATATTCCGTTCGCCTTACCGAATGGAATCACTTACCAACTGTAAATGTCCGACAAATTACGACGATTCCAATTTTTCAATTCATTCTCAAATATCTCGGCAACTACTAATTAGGAAGAGTATACTTCAGCATCCAAATACTTTTTCTCCCTACTGAAGAGACTTGCTTTCTAATTGAAAATTTGTGATTTAAGGCAATTACGGAATTTCATTTTCTTCATAAATATGTCAGAAACTAACGATCAATAAGTTGCTTCCGAACATTCCATTTGACTTATGGAATGGACACTCTGAACGGAATTATAATATCTGACAATTTACCATAATTAATTCTTTTTCTCCCTACATATGTAACTATCGAACAATCAGCGAGAGTATGCTTAATGTTCACAAGAGTTCTTTCGCCCTGATAAATATACTCACTTTTCATTGGTAAATATCTGACAAAGAATGACAAATCCGTTTTTTTTTTCATTTATTGTTAATTATGTCGGTAAATATCGATCAGCAAGAGGCTAATCCAACTTCGAAACATTCCTTTCTCCTTCTTGAACGACACTTTTAAATTCCAATTTTTTTTAGTTTACTAAAATCCCGTTCTTCCATTTCCTTCTTAAGTGTGTCCGACACCACCGATCAGCAAGAGTTTACACCAATTTCTAAACACTCCATTTACTCTACTGAATAGACACGCTCCTCTATTATTATTATTGAATATTTACTACAATTCCATTATTTCATATTAATCTAAAGTTGTTCAGTAAGTAAAGATGATCAAGAGTCTGCTTTATATATATAAAAAAAGCACCTTCCGGTTTACTCAAGTTTCTAACTTTTTAATTGTAAATATCTGATAATTTTACTGTTTTCCATTCTCTAATTTTATATTTTAAATATGTCAGTAACTAACCATCAGCAAGTGTCTGCTTCATGTTCCAAACTCTCTTTTCCTTTTGCTGATTTCTACAAATTTCCGTTCAAATACCTTACGATGAATTTTCGGTTCTTTATTTTATTCTAATGCTTGTCGGCAACTAACAATCAGGAAAGGTGTGCTTCTGCTTACAAGCTTTTTTTCGCCCTACTGAACAGCCTGCCTTTCAAAGTGTTAATATTTGACAATATACAACAATTGCATTCTTTAATTTTATTCTAAAATATAACTATAACTAGCGATCTGGAAAAGTCTGTTTCAAATTCCAAACACTACTTTCCGTAAGTTAAAAAGGCACTCTTTTCAAATGTAAATATCTTACAAAGTACTACAATCCAGTTATATCATTTTAAATTTAATTATGTTAATAACTAACGATCAGGAAGTGTCTACTTCACCTTGCAAACAAAACCCTCGCCTTAGCGAATTTAATCATTTTTCATTTCAAAATATCGGACAATTTACTCCCATTTCGTTCTTATATTTTATTCTTAAATATCGCAGTAATTGAGAATCAGAAAGTCGACTAAATTTTTGAAACAATACTTCGAGTCACTGATATATTAAAATTTCCGACAATTTACAACAAATCCGTTCTTTCATTTTATTCTTAAACAAATCAGTAAATATATTAGTGCAAAGGTCTCTTTTATCTTTCAAACACTCTTTTCACCCTATTGAAAAGACTTTTCTATTGTAACTGTCTGACTATTTAGTACGATTTCGTTATTTAATTATATCCTTGAATACATCTGTAAGTAATGTTCAGGTAGCGTCTCCTTTATCTTGCAAACACTCCTGTTGCTCTGATAAATAGACTCACTTTTCACATGGAAATATGTCACATTGTATGAAAATTCTGTTTTTTAAAATTTATTCTTAAATATATGTGTAACAAACGATCAGCTAGAGTTTAGTTCGGCATCGTGAGACTTCTTTTCTGCTACAGAATGGAATCACTTTACACTTAAAAATGTCTGACTTTTTACGACTATTCCGATGTTTCATTTTTTTCGTAAATATGTCAGTAACCAACGATTCGCAAGAGTTTACTCAGCTTGAAAACACTCCTTCGCCATACGAAATAGAAACGGTTTTCATTTGTAAATATCTGACAATCTACGAAGATTCCAAGATTCATCAACATCAACAAGACTCTTCTCGCACTACTAAATTAAGTCACTGTTCAATTGCAAATATCACAATTTATGACAATTCCGTTTTTTTTTCGTTTTATTCTAAGCTATGTCGAAAACTAACGAATATCAATTTCCAATATCAACGAATATCAACGAATCAACCAATCAACGAATCAACGAATATCAACAAATATCAATAATAACGAATATCAACTTCAGCTTCTAATCACTCCTTTTTCCCTACTGAATAGACTCATATTTCAATTGTAATTATATTAATAATTATGACAAAACCATTATTTAATTTTATTCTTATAATTATCAATAGCTAACGATAAAAAAGTTAGACCACTTCATTTTGTAAATACCAGTTTGGCCTTACAGTATGGACTCTTTAAACGTTTGTAAATATGTGACAATAGCGACAATGCCGTTGTTTCAGTTTATTATTAAATATATCAGGAACTTAGGACCAGCAAGACTATGCTTAAGCTTCTAAAACTACTGTCGCTGTGCTGAGTTGAGTAGCAACTAACAATCACCAAGAGCAATCACCAAGAGCAAACTGAGTTTAGAACAATCATTGTGTACTGAACTCAGTTTTACCAGTACTATATGGACTCACTTATGAATTGTCAACATGTGACAATTTACGACAATTTCATTAATTTTATTCCTACACACCTTAGTAGCTAACGATAAAAAAGAGCGATTTACGCCTTACCGAATGGACTCATTTCAAAACTGTAACTATCTGACAAATTACAACAATTCATTATTTCTTTTGTTGTCTAATGTTTTGTTAAATACCACTTAGCAAGAGATAGCTACATATACCAAACACTCCTTTTGTCCTACAGAATAGACTCGCTTTACAATTGTATAAATCTGACAATTTACTACAATTCCATTTTATCATAATATTCTAATTGTTTCAGTAACTGTCGATCATCAAGTGTCTGCTGGATATAAAAAATACTCCTTTCCCCCTACTCAAAGGAATAACTTACAGTTGTAAATATCTGACATTTTACGTTTGTTAGAGTTTCTCATTTTATCTTTATTTATTTAAATGAATAGTCTTCAAATTATAAATATCTGACAATTTACAACCATTTCATTGATGTTATTCTTAAATATATCTTAACTAAAGATCTGGAAACTAATTTTTCAACCTCCAAACAATCCTTTCGCATCTAAAAAGCTCTCTTCAAACATAATTACTCGACAATGTAGGACAATTCCATTATTTCATTTTAAAGTTTAACATTTTAGTAACTAAGGATCGACAAACGTCTCCTTCATTTTCCAAACACTTCTTTCCCTTTACTCAATTGACTCACTTTTTAATTGCAAGTATCTGACAATGAAGAGACTTCGTTCCATCAATTTATTCTTCAAAATATCGGTAACTTACGATCAGCAAGATTGTACTTCAGCTTAAAACATTCCTATCGTCTGCTGAATGGTCTCACATTTCAATTGTAAGATTTGACAATTTCCGACAGTACCATTTTTCATTTCAATCTTAAATATGTCAGTAGCTAACGACCATGAGAATGTATTTCCACTTCCAAACTCTCCTTTCGTTTTACTAGATAGACTTTTTTCAATTGTAAATATTTGAAAATTTTCGACAATTTCGTCCTATATTTTATTTTTAAATCTGACAGTAACTAAAGATCAACAAAAGTCTGTTATATCCTGGAAAAACCGCTGAGAGGACTCACTCTTAAATTCTAAATATCAGACAATTTAAGATTATTCTTTTCTAAGTAATAATTTTTAAATACGTCAGGTAGTAATGATCACCAAAAGTCTGCTTCATTTTCCGAACACTCCTTTCATCCTAGTGGATGGTCTCATACTTCAATTGTAAATAATTTTCTACTTACGACAATACCGTTAATTCATCTTTTGTAAGTTAGTAACTAATGATCATATACACTAATAATCACCTTACTCCCTACTGACGATCTCTCTTTACAGTTGATAATTTCTTACAATTTACGACAACCCTGTCTTTCATTTTAAATACATTAGTAACTAACGATCAGCAAAAGACTGCTCCGTTTACAAAACACTTCTTTCGCTTTACTGAATAGCCTAGTTTTCAATTGTTAATATCTGACAAAATTGTAAGAATTCCGTTCTTTCATTTTGTTTTAAGTACATCACCAAGAGTCTGCTACACCTTCGGAAAATTGATTTCTGCTACTGAATGTTCAACACGATTGAATTGTTAATACAGACAAAATACTAGAGTGCCGTTCTTTTACTTGTACTGAAATACGTTAGTAACTAGCGATAATGATAGTCCATTTCATCTTCCCAACTCTTCTTTCTCCCTACTGAATTGAACTCTTAAATTTTAAATAGCCAAATATTTATGATATTTCCGTTATTCTTTATATGATTAATTATTTCCTCGCCCTGCGAACTATTATTATCTAGCAAACATTTGTTGCGCCCTGCGGACTTTTTCCCCTACTGAATGAGGTCACATTTCAATCATAAGTATTTAACTGTTTACGACAATTCCATTCCTTCATTACATTGTCAAGTATGTCTTCATCTAACGTTCAACAAGATTCTGCTTCAGCTTCCAAACTCTTCTCTCCTTCTATAATTGTACTAACTATTTAAATGTAAATATCTGACAATGTATTACAATTTCATATTATCCTTAAAGATCTGAGTAACTATCATCAAGAGTTTGCTACATTTTCAAACATTACTTTCGGCTTACTGAATGATCTTAATTCATTGAAAATTATCACACAATTTACGACAATGCAGGTCTTATATTACATTCTTAATTATGTTGGTAACAAACTTTCAGCTAGTCTGCCTCTTCTTCCATACTCTATTTTCAATCTACTGAAAAGATAAACTTTTAATTGTAAACATCAGACATTTTACGAAGGGTCCTTTGTTCGATTTTACTCATAAAAGTGACAGTAAATATCGATCATTAGAGTCTATTTCAGCTTCGAATCTTTCCTTTCGACTTATTAGATTGACTCTCTTTACAATTCTGTGTGTTACAATATAAGGCAAATTCTTTCGTTATTTTTTTAAAATACATTACTATCTAGCGATCGCCAAGACTCTTCAACTTTGTCTCCCAAATGGACGCAATATTGAATTGTTAATATCAGACAATATATGACAGTCCCGCTCTATGTATTTGATCTTAAATATGTCAGTAGCTAACGATCCGCAAGAGTCTGCTTCATCTTTGAAACACTCCTATCGTTCTACGGGATGTTCTCACTTTTTAATTGTAAATGATAGGCAAGTTAAAATGAATGAACGGGAACAATCATAAACTGTCACATGTTTCAATTGAAAAGTGAGTCCATTGACTATTGCGAAAGGTACACCAAACAGACTCTTGGTGATTGTTAGTTACCAATTTATTTTAGAATATTAACGAACTGAATTTGAAATCATCAGATATGTAGAATGAAAAGTCAGTCCATTCACTAAGGAGAAATACTTAGACTGTCGCCGACAGTAACTTAAAGATATGTTTAAGAAGAAATGAAAAAAAAAGGTATTGTTTAAAATGTCAAATACTTACAATTGAGAAGTGTGTCCATTTAGCACAATGAAAAAAGGTTTTAGAAGACGAAGCTCACTCTTGCTGATCGTTAGTTACTGGCGTATAGATGAAGAAAATTAAAGAAAGGAATTGTTGTGAATTGTCAGATATTATCAATTGAAAAGGGCGTCTCTTGAGTAGGGCGAAAGCAGTGTTTGGAAGGTGAAGCATACAGGTGCTGATCGTTAGTTCAAGACTTATTTAAGAATTAAAAAAAGAACGGAATTGTAAATCGTTAGGTATTTTCATGTAAAAAGTAATTCCAATCAATAGGGCTAAAGGAGCATTTGGAAGCTTGAGTAAACACATGCTGAGTGTTAGTAACATACATTTAAGAATAAAATGATAGAACCGCGTTATCATACTTTGTAAATATTTACATTTGCAAAATGAGTCTATTAGCAGAGCGAAACGAATATTTGGAAAATGAAGCAGACTCTAGATGAACATTAAGTCTAAAATGATAGAACGTAATTGAGGTAAATTATCAGATATTTAGAATTGGTAAGTGAGGCCATTCAGTAGGCGAAAAAGGGGTCTTGAAGCTGAAGTGGACTGTGTAGCGTTCCCATCCGCTATCAGGACAAGAGCCGATGTTAAAAGGACAACATTCATGGATACCAAAGCTCATGCAATGTTGACCAATCAACACTACCCAAGTCCGACCTCAGAGGGATCTACGAAGAAGAACGCAATTCCGAGTCATACGGCAGGTACAGATGGATAATTCAGCATAATCAACAATAAGTAAATGTAAATACCAATTACCAGTCATAAATATATGTAAATATATATATAAATAAATAATAACAACAACAACAATTCAAGTGTATATAATTTATTATAATAATATACAATATTATTTCGGGAAAAAAAATGTTGAGCAACAAACAATTCTTTATTCCTTCGACGTCTGTTCGTAATGTAGATTCAACGATAATATTCAGTCATTGATCATATATAGTTCAACTCTTATCGGAATAATAAGCCTATCCAGGAACAATAACAATTTAATCTCAATATGAATTTCGTAAATAATATTTATAATTCCTTTTTCTTTTTATCAATTTCAATTTACTTGACCAGAGTAGAGAGAATAAATTCCTTAAATCGAATTTCAGAATCTTAAATCAAAGTTCTCAGGAGAAAAAAAAAACAATCTAGAAAAACGATCAAGAAAATCCTTTTTGGGGGGGGGAATCTCCAATATCGAGAGATCCGTTAGGTTTATGTTGAAAACAACAATAATAATTAAATTAACAAGTATGTCAAAATCTTTCAGCAAATTTGGAGTACCGTGCCTCACCGCACCATTCGCCTACAATAGCAAGCAACAGGATAAATCTCAAAAATTGTTCAAAAACTATTTGGTTCAATTTCAATACTAATCGCATTAATATATGCTGAAAATAAAGCAGATTATAAACAATTACTATATGCATCGGGTTTTAGCCCGCTTACCAAAAATACAATGCTGAATTATCAATCGAAATTCACGAAATTATTAACGCGGTCCAAGAAATAATCTATTAATCGACTATTTTGGAATCAAAAACGACGACCCACAAACATAGAACACAAACAAAGGACAATCAACTATAATATATATATTAATGAACACTCACCTCTTATATTCTTCTTTTTTTTTTTACCTTTCTTTGGTATTTACTACCTCGCTCTCAGTCTGCTTGTCGTCTGTTCTTTATCAAATTACAAGAATAAACGTGCTTAGGCAGTGATCGAAAAAGAAACTCAAAGACCAATGCTTAGGTCTGAAAACCGAAAACGTCCGAATGTAACTAGTTCTATCACTGATTCAGTCGGCTCTCTCTCGGACCACAAAACATCGAGAGTCACTAAAGAAATCAGTGATACTACGAGACAAACCCAGGATAAGGTATAGTGTCTCTTACCAAACGACATTCACCACTACTCTCACCTCAATCTTCAACATTCTCATTCCCCCATTCAGCCAAACTAATTTCCATTCAAAGATCGAAAGTCACGCTCTGTTTCCAGATTCGCTAAAACCACTATGACCAAACTTAGGTCTTGTTTCAGCAAATTGAAATGCTCTCCCTCTTTTTCCACATTATCATTCCACCAATCCGTCAGACAATTGAACCCAGAGAGTGGTCGTCGCTACGATTGCAGGGAATATTATTATATTGCAAGACTATGCGTTCCAACGTGCAATGGGGAGCAAACCTCTGTTCTCACTCGAAATATCCCACTTTATCATTCCACCAACAAAAGAAAAACCACCTCAGATTCTGGATATTACGAGTATTAATGCATGCATAACATGCTATTTTTAAGGCAACAGCCAAGAACAGATTTATTTTACTCACTAGCACATCTAATCTTCCTGCCGAAAGGAACCCACATAGAAATACACCATTTAACACTCTCGATAAAATACGATAGATTTTGGCGAGGAAAGAAATAGCGACTTATTGACCAAGACTTAGGTCAACTATACAGATTTCTACGTTACTAATTGAATTCATCAAATGCCCCTGCACACCTGAACACGAAACAAACTTGTCTGACTTAAAAGTATGGAAATATGAACAAATACAAATTTCACTCAATACTTCGAGCACCATTTAGACACTGGATAATCACAGAGCATAATCTAACCTCTTCAATTTTACTCAGACAGCACCAATGCACATGGTCAAACACCAACCTTCCGTTTGCAACTTTTCGTATCACTATTTTTCTTCCTTTCTTTTCAAGAAAAAAGAAAATCACGAAACACAACACAACTTGCACTTTTATTCTTGTATATTGAATCAACTCCTTCCAGATATAACTAATGCAAAAAAATAGCAGACACTACAAACTAAGTCAAACGAACAAGACACGCGTCCCATATTCTAACATCGACGATAAATTATCCGCCTGCTAGGAGACTGCAGGAAAACGTCCTCCTTCCTTCCAAATTAATACGTCAGTTCGCAGCCGGAAAGGTTGCGAGCTCCCACGAAGGACAGCGGCGCTACGATCGCGATAAGGCACGTCACCTACCGCGCAAGCGACCTTGAATTGACCAAACAGAAAAAGGAATGTATTTCTCTCTCTCTCACTCACCACAATCGTAGATTCACATTATTTTTTTTTAAAAAAAAAAAAGAAGCAAACGAGGAAAGGTTACTAATTCTTGTTAGTTTTTACAAATCAGAGAAAGTTAATCATCGATATTACATAATTATAAACATTTTCTTTCTTCTTTTTTTACATAGTTTTTCCATTATTTCTTCGCCTCCAACTCATAGTAACGGGATCGTTACAGGCTGGCCTTCGTCGAAAAAAGAAAAATTCTCCATCAAGAAATTTTTCGTCTACAGCACTGGATAGCTACGGAATATATAAATATCATAAGTAACGTTCATAACAATATAGACAGCAACAAATGCAAAATAAATGATAATAGCAAATGCTAAAACAACAATAAATACTCAATTATTTACATTTTTTGTTCATTATGGCCATAATGAATAAATAAGTATATAACAAACAACAATATTAACAAATGCTCGACAAATATCACAGTTAATTCAGTCAAAATTTTCTTATATCATAACTACATATACAAACAAATCAACACTATTTTTCAAGACCAGGACAACTAAGTTCTGACAATATTAATCTTAATCTCTCCTACTCCTATAGACCTTCAATTCTGAGACATGCGAACGGCGATATGAGTCTGGCGTGTCATTCTCATCAGAAACTAAGACGGTATTCGGTGTCAAAAATTTCCTAATCACAAATGGACCATACCACTTGTCGCTTAAAGATTTCGCTACCTTATCTCTTAATGATGATTTAACGTGTGCCTTTAAGAGGACACTTTGTCCTATGTCTAAATTAACGGGATTTCTTCTTCTTAACATCAACTTACGCCTTGTTGCCCAACTTTTCTCCATATTCTGAATAGCTTCTTTCCATATCTGAGCAGATGATTTTCCACCAAAATCAGAATCATTGATGCTCCATCGGTTTCCTAACGGTGTATTATATGGACGTCCAAAATATACTTCGATGGGCGACATCTTTAATCCTGAGTGCTCGCTTATATTTAAGGTGAATTGGAGCTCCGGCACAAGAGTTGACCACAGATGTTGCTTCGTCGAGATGTAAGCTCTAAGGGATGCCTTCAGGGTTTTTATAAATCTTTCAGCCGCATTACCACCAGGGTGATAGGGGCTCAGCCGTATGTGCTTGATACCCAAACTAAACAGGAATTTCTTGAAGTGTTCGGAAACAAAAATTGAAGCATTGTCAGTGGACAGGGCCTCCGGAAAACCTAGTCGACTGAATATTTCCATCATCTTGTTAGCAACCACACTGGAACTTATGGTTCTCAAACGCTCCAAAACCACAAATCGGCTGGCGTTATCAACACCTATAAGTATAAATTTAAATCCATTCGAATTTGGTAATGCACCTACTATGTCAAACATCCAGTGAGAATTAACTCTCTTACTGAAATCAGAAATTAAATGTCCCATTTTCTTTTGATTCGATTCCTTAACCTTTTGGCACACATCACACGTACTTACGAAATTTTTGACGTCTTCTTTCAATCCTTCCCAGGTAAATTTCTTCATCAGTTTAGCTAATGTTCTTGACACACCAGCATGACCACCAATCAACGCATCTTCATGATGATATTCAATAAGCACCTTCCTTAAATCTTTCGGGATTACTATCTTATATGGGTTAATCGCCGAATTAGTTCTTTTTAGCAGGATATTCTTATTAAGGTGATACCCTTGAACATCGTCACCGTTCTCAATTCTTCTGATAATATTATCTAATTCTGGATCTTCTCGTTGTAATTTATCGATAGGATCCTTAATTAATGGCAAATTCCAAAGATGCATTATATTCATATTTCTTCTAAATGCAGCTAATCCTACCGGTCCATCCAATATACTGAATTCAAACGGATCGTAGATTCGTGTCAAGAAATCCGCTACTATATTCTCCGCTGACTTTATATGGCGTATCTTAAAATTAAACTGACAAAGCGTTTCGACGAAAGGACCGTACTTTAAGAGCCTTTTACTGTTGTTAAGTATCCAGGACAAGGCTTTATTGTCTGTTAACACGTCAAACTCATTAACCAAGTAGTGTCTATAACGAGATATTGTTTTTACAAGACTTATAAATTCTATCTCATAAATACTGCGGTGTTTATCCGCCTCTGAGAGTTTCTTGCTATAGAAGCACACAGGTTGAAGGTCCCCATTCGCATTCCTTTGGGAAATACATCCGGCAATACTTTTTCCACTGCCGTCGACGTGGACTACAAAACGTTTGCTAAGGTCTGGAGTCTTTAAAACTATGTTATCTATCAAAATATTTTTTAATTTATCTAGAATTTGTTGATGTTCTTGAGTCCAAACAAATTTAATCTTAGGAGATTTCAAGGCACTAAGCGGAGCCATTAGCTGTTGGAGCTCCGACGCAAACTTAGAATAATAACTAAATACTCCTAGTATTTTCAACAATCCACGCCTATTACGAGGTGGAGGAATATTTCGTATAGCAGATACTCTGCCTGGGTCAATTTCCATCTGGTCCCCTTGAATAATATACCCCAGATAATTGATCTTTTTATAAAACATAAAGCATTTATCAGGAGATACAGTTATGTTATAATCTTTGAACCTCTGTAACACCTTTTCAACCATTAACATGTGTTCTTCAATTGTATCGCTAGCTACCAGGACGTCGTCAAAATAAATTTTGACACCCTTATCTGTTAGATCTCCTAATACCTTTTCCATCGCCCTTGACAAAATGTTGCTCCCAGTTTTTATTCCGACCGGAACTCGGGTGTACTGATAACATCCCTTGGGAGTAACCAAGGTAGTAATCTCACGTGATGATTTATCAAGGTAGATTTGGTTGTAGGCCCGCTTTAAATCAAATTTAGAGTACAGTTTCTTATCCGCAAGGCCTGTCAGACACGCTTCTAAATTCGGGTATGGATATACGTCATTCACAATTAAGCTATTAGCCTTAATGTAATTTCCTACTATTCGATATGTATTGTTCTTATTTTTCACTAGAAAACAACTACTGCCATAGTTAGCATGGTCAACCTCTTCTAAAATCCCCTCCTTAACAAGTTCTTCAATTTGATCATAAAAAATTTTCTCCTTATTTTTAGGAACTGGAAAGGGGGTATCCTTGAAAGGTTTATTCTCCTTTAAATGGAGTCGACCAACGAACCCTTTTACACATCCAACCCTATCGGAAATTACATCAGAATATTTAGTCTTCATTGAGTCGATGAAAGCAACAATCTCAGGGTTATCGAACTTCCACGAGTCTTGCCCTAAATTCTGATTTTTCACCTGTATGTTAGGTTGATTCTTCACCCGTGTGTTATTCTGAGCCATTACCCGTTGATTAGATGAAAGGTCAGGAGGCTGAAACTTCCGATTCCGCTGAATTAATTTATGGAAATTTTCAGACTGTTCTAGGTCAACGTCAGACGCTTCGGAACCACTACTATGGTTTAACACTGCATCCTTACGTTCATTGTCGTTCGACGAACAATTCACTCCCGAAGGACTAACATCATCTAGTTTTTCCAAGACACTAACATTTTTTGAGGATTCCGTCACATTATCCACCCTTTTCTTCTTTCTTCTACGATTCCTATTTCTTTTGCGAGTACTGTTCTTCTTAACACTCTCAGATTCTGGAATCTCAATTGCCGATGGATCCTCATTCTGAACAAGATCTAAATTGTCTTTTGTAGTAACAGTTCTGCTAGATGACTGACTAACACCATCCTTAAGTTCCGAAACATTCATATTACTAGGTCTTTCATTATTTAAAACTAATTTCGAAGTGTCTCCATCAGCGACAATCCGATGACCAAAGCACATTTCATTCGCACCATTACCATAATCCTGAAAAGATTCTCCCGAATCACGACATCTCACGTCGAACTCAGAATTCACTATTTGTCCCATGGACGAATTATTCCCAAAGGGCATGTCACTCGCACCATCAGATCTTCTATTACAACACGTTCGAGTCGGAAAAGAACCATCTTCCCATGTAGATGTCACCAAAGTTCCGATAGACGGATTCACAAAATCGGACATTGCATTCGCACCACCTAAAGTCTCAACAGATCGACAATTGATAGTATCATTGTTCATTAACGATGTCATCTCTCCCAAGTTCTGATCAAAAGGCAAACGAGGAATGGAATTCCCCCTTTCACCATCTGAACCACTTGCACAAGCAGCTGTTCCAGACGAACAACCAAATCTCGATGACGAAGTCACCAAGTTCACGTAAGATGGATGCTGGTCACAAGAGTTTCCAATCACACCACCAGTCTTGCACGAATTAAACCGCGATGAATCGTTATTCTGCTTCGAAGTCCCAGAAACTAAGTTTCGGTTCGGAGACAAATGACGGTTGGACCTTTCTATAGCAACATGCACACTACTAACTGGTTGAACCCTCGCATAACTATCAACCATGGAAGATAAAGTATTTTCTATATGATGACCCGAATCGATTTCTGAATCAATCATCGCTCTAAGTTGACCAAGCTGTAAGTTATTCGGAGCACGAATCTCCAAAATTCTAGATTCGGCATCAACTAGATCCAAATCGCACTGAATTCCTTCATCTCGCAAACCATAATCAAAGAAATCTTCGTATATAAAGATCGAAGCCATTTTATCTTGATCCAGAGAATCCCGAGTCTGTATTCTCTGTTGATTTCTATTCTTCCCCTTCAACTGGCCGGCATGAGGACCAGACTTAAACCCTTTAGATTGAAAACCAAAATGCCGAACTGTTTTCTTAAAGTTCAATGCAATTCTTTTCTTGCCACCACGGAGAACTAAGGTATTATTAGAATAATCAACAACCGAATTGGTGGAACGCAAAAACGGAGTTCCCAGCAAACACTTACAAGGTAACTCATCTACCACCTTGAAACTAACTCTTTCAAAGTGTCCTGAAAAATTGACGGTCAACACAATTTCCTTGTTCGTGGAAAAATTCAATCCTGAAGGAGCATTTACTAATTTCTCTTGTGATGTTTAGTTACAGATATCTGCAATTTGAAAAATAGTCCATTCTGTTCGTCGTAAGGAGTGTTTGCAAGCTGAAGTAGACTTTTGCTGATTGTTGGCTACCATCATATATAAGAACAAAATAAAAAACCAAAATTAGCAGTAAGGTATTTTGATTGGAAAGTAAATTCATCCAGTAAAGGAAAAAGAGTTTTTGGGAATTTTAAGCAGACACTTGCTTATCGTTAGTTATAGACATATTTAAGAATAAATGAAACAATGGAACAGACGTAAACTGTCAGATATTTATAATTGAAAAGTTAGTGTTTGTGTAGGGTGAAAGGTGTGTTTTTGGTATATAAAGGACACATGCTTCTGGTTAGTTACTTAACAATTTTAGGATAATACTAAATATTATAAAAAGATGGATTTATTGTGTAGGGCAAAACGAGTTTTTAGTACGTGAATCAATACTTACCATTATATTAAAATAATGAAATAAAAGAACGGATTTTAGCCAATAAAAAAATGGAAAATAAGTAAGTCTTTTCACTAACGAGAAAGGAGTGTTTAGCAGCTGGAGCAGACTGGTGCAGATTGTTACCAACGTTATTAAGAATAAATTGAAAGGGACTCTTAAAAGATGTAGCAGATTCTTCCTAATCGTTAGCTACTGACATTTTTAAATGCAAAATGAAACAACGGCATTGTCGTAAATCTCAGAAAAATTCAATTGAAGTGTGGATATAAAGCAGTATTTGGAAACTGAAGAAATTAGGCTCGTGCTAATAATTAGTTACTGAAATATTTAGAAATAAAATGAAAGAACGGAGTGGTCTTAAAAGAGTTTTAGAAGCCGAAGCAGACTCTTGCTGATCTTTAGCTACTAGCATGTGTGTGAATAGAATCAAGAAACAGAATAGTTGTAAATTTTCAGATATTAACACCTGAAAAGTGTGAAGATTGAGTAGGCCGAGAGGAGTGTTTAAGATTGCCGAGAGAGTTGATTAAGACGTTTGATTCGCCTTGGTTGAAGGCATATATGAATAAAACGAAAGTACGGAATTATCCTAAAGTTTCTGTCAGTCACAATTTAAAAGTAATTCCATTCACCTGGGCTAAAGGAGAGTTTGGATATAGTTGACGATATATTAAAGAATAAAATAGAAGAACGCAATGGTCTTAAATTTTAACACATTTATAACTTAAGAGAGAGTTTATTCAATAAAGAGAAACATTTGTTTTGGTATATAAAGCAGACCCTTGATGATCGTTCATTACTGAAATATTTTAGAGTAAAGTTAACTAATAGAATCGTAAATTATCAGTTATGCAAAATATAAAAGTAAATCAGTTCACTAAAGCGAAAGCTGTGTTTGGTAGCTGATGCAGACCCTTACCGGTCGCCAGTTGAAGGTATATTTATTAATTAACTAAAATAATAAAAAAATTACAATTCAATTAATAAAGATATTAATAAAGATATTTACAATTCAATTGAGAGACCAATCACCAGAGCGAAAGGAGTGTTAGTAAACTGAAACATGGTCTCGCTGGTCGTTAGCATCTGACTCATTTAAGAATAAAATGAAATAACGTAATTATCGTAATTTGTCAGATATTTTCAACTGAAATCTGTCTTTTCACTACGGCCAAAGCAGTGTTTGGAAACTGAAGTAGACTCTTGCTGATAGGTAGTTACTGAAATATGTAAGAATAAAATGAAAGAACTAAATGGTTGTAAATTGCCTCTCTATTCAATCGAAAATTGAATCCATTCCCTAAAACGAAAGAAGTATTTGAACGATAAAACAGACTCTTGCTTATCGTTAGCTACTGAGATATTTAAGAATAAAAGAGACAAAGGATAAAGACATTACACATATTTCCAATTGTTAAGTTAGTACATCTAGTGGGGAGAAAGGTGTGTTTTTGGCATATAAAGCAAACTCTTGATAATCGTTATTCACTGAACAATATTAAATTTTAATGAATTAATGTAATTGTTGTAGTTTGTCAGATATTTAATAATTAAAAGTATGTCTACTTGGTAGAGCTAAAAGAGTATTGGAATAGATTAAAAGAGATTGGAATATAAAGGAGATTAATGGTGATCGTCAATTTACGAAATATTTAAGAAAAAAATGAAAGAATACAATTGTCGGAATCTGGATATATTTAACATTGAAGAGTTAGTACATTCAGTAGGGCGAAACACGTTTTGAATTATAAAAAAAAAATAAGGATTTTGAAATTGTTAATAATTAGAATTGAAAAGTTGTTCCATTCAGTAGGGCAAGAGAAGACTTTGGAATATTAAATAGACTCTGATTATCGTATTATTTAAGTATAAAGTGAAAGAACGAAATTGTAAATTGAATGTCATTTGCAATTGGAAAGCTAGTCTACTCATTAAGACAAAAAGCGTGTTTGGGAGCTGAAATCGCAATATTTTACAATGAAATGAAGTAACTGGGTTATCGTAAATTATCAAATATATAGAATGGAAATTGAGTCAATTCACAGGGAGAGAGTGTTTGGAAACTGATGCAGAATGTTGGCGATCGCAGTTGAAGGCATACTTAAAAGTAAATTGAAAATACAAAATTAGTCAAAATTTGAAAAAAAAAGTAATTTGTCTACAAATTAGTCAGATATTTTATTTAAAAACTCAGTAAACTAAGTAGGGCGAAGGAATGATTTGGAAGCTAAACCACAGTGCTGTTGGTTAATAGTTAATGACATATTTAAGCATAAAACGAAATTAGGAAATTGTCGTAATTTGTCCTATATTTAAAAATGAAATATCAGTCTATTTCTCAGTACCAAAGAAGGTTTGGAAGCTGAAGTAGTCTCTTGCTGATCGGTACTTGTAGACAGAAGGGAATCCAATATTTACAATTGAAAAGTGAATCCATCCAGTGGAAAGGAAGGAGTGATTGGAAGATTAAGCAGACTATTTCTGATCGTCTAGTTACTTATAAATTTAAGAATGAAACGTGAGAATGGAACAGATATAAATTGTCACATATTTAAAATAAAAAGTTAGTTGATTGACTAGGGCGAAAGCTATGTTTTGGTATCGAGTCTATTCATTAGGGAGAGGGGAGAATTGGAAGCTAAAGTGGACTCTTGCTGATCATTTGTTGCTGACAAATACAACAAATAAATGAATAAACAAAGTTGTTGTAAATTATCAGATGTTTACAATTGTACTCGAATCTATGCAGTAGAGCATAAATAGTGTTTAGGAGCTTAAGCAGTCTTGCTGTTCGTTAGTTAAGAATATATTTAAAAAACGAAAGAACTGAATTGTCATAGGCAGATATTCACAATAGAAAACTTAATCCAGTCTATAATAGTCTTTTGGTGATTATTAGCTATTGACGTATTTAAGAATAACATGAAAACACTGACCGGAGTCTCAGAAAGACTAAAATTATGTATTTCAAATTTCCTCTCGTGAGGATATCCCTACTAAAAGTCAATCCACTCTCTTCAACGTCGCAAAGCATCCCGGCTTCTTATAGATGCATTAGCGTTGTTAAAATGGTACTGATTTAGGAGTCATCTTGAGCTTTTGCCTGAATGCCTCATTGCGTGAATGTAATGATGCGCAATTATAGATTATAATTCTTAACTAATATAAATTGGGAGCTCATTTAAGACGCTAAAACTCCTATGCGCAAAGAGCGCATAAGATTAATACTAAGCAAATTCTACGTAACCGATTGAAAGGAAAAAAGCAATAATATTTTCAAAAGATGGTTTTACAGACGTTTTACTCACATTTATTTTACATAAGTATCTTTAGTAATTAGTATAGATCAAAAGTATAATTACATTATGTTTACTAAAGATGGTATTTGCATGTAAGTAAAGTCATTTATTACTAGAAGCAGCGATGTTCTCATACTTAGACATGGGGATAGGGATATTTCTCAATAAACACTACTGCGTTAAAAGTTTATGTTTAATTCATTGATATATTACGAGAAGAAATAAACGCATTGCTCGTTCTGTTGAAAGTACTTTGGAGTAATCAGTATTATCGAGGTGTAATTTGTTGTTGTTTTCCTGATAACACTGCGATGCCGACGACCTCTGTATGTAACAATCGACATTACACGGTAGAGACGAAAAACAGCCAAGCGGTGATTATCTTGTAGTCAAGGAATTCATGAAGATGGGGCTACTTACTGATGGTGTAAATTTTAGTGCAGTTTGTGATTTTGTTGTTGATGAAGTAATGTATAGGATTTTATACTTAGAGGAAAGGATCTTTGTGCTGAACAAGATTTTATGCAACTCATGCAGAAGTATTTCAATACAAAACAGACAATCAATACGATGGCTGAGAGATTGCTTCTAATGATACGGACAAGTTAGCTGAAAAATGGAACGATATTCCAGAGCCAGAATAGTCTCAAGAATAGGAATTGTCGTAAATAGTAAGATATTTACAATTGAAAACCAAACGGATTCACTAGTACTAAAGGAGTGTTTCGAAGATGAAGTAGTATCTTGCTGATCATTAGTAACAAACATATTTAAAAATAAAACGAAAGAACGGAAAAGTCGTAAATTGTCAATTTACAATTGAAAATTTGGTACATAAAGTAGTGCGAAAGATGTGTGTGCAAAACGAAGGAGGCTTTTGCTGACAGTTATTAACATATTTAAGTATAAATGAAAGAACCGAATTGTCGCAATATGGCAGAAATTTACAATTGAAAAGTGAGTACCATTAGTAGAACGAAAGGAATGTTCGTAACATGAAGCTGACTCTTCATGATGTTAGTCACTGACTTATTTTGCCAATATTATAAACGGAATTCCCGTATATTGTCATATATGCAATTGTTAAGTGAGTCCACTCAGTAAAGCAAAAGGGGTGTATCGATATCGTAGCAGAATATGCTGATCGTTACTTACTGATATAGTTAAGAATTAATGCAATATTGCAATTGACGTAAATTGTCTGATATTTACAAATGAAATTGAGTCCATTGAATAAGGCAAAAGTAGTGTTTTAAAAGTGCAGCACAACTGTTGATCATTAGTCACTGCAATATTTAAGAAAAAAATGAAAGAACGGAATGGTTGTAAATTTTTAAGATATTTACGATCGAAAATAAAAGGACAAAAGACTGTTGCTGATAGCTGAAGACATATAAAAGTAATATCATTGAGTAGAATTATGTAAATCGTCGGATATTTAGAATTGAAAAGTTAATGCATTAATTGTGAGAGTTTTACAATTGAAAATAAGAGCATTCTTTATGGCGAAGGGAGAGTTAGAATTATTTAGCAGACTCATTCTAAATGTTAGTGGCTGAGAGATTTAAAAGTAAAATTAATGATCCGAATTGTTGTAAATTGTCAGATATTTTCAACTGAAAAGAGGTTCCAGTCAGTGGGGCGAAAGGAGCGTTTGAAGGATGATGCAGACTCCTGCTGATCGTTGGTAATAGACTTATTGAACAAAAAGGAATAGTCGTAAATTGTAATATTTGCAATTGAAAAGTGAGGTCATTCAGTAGGGCGGAATGAGTGTTTCGAAACTGAATCAGACTCTCGCTGATCGTTAGTTACTAACTTATTTAAGAATAAATGAAAGAACTTAAAGCAGGTACATTGTCAGATATTTATAATTGGGAAGTGCGTCCATAAGTAGAACAAAGGGAGTGTTTCGTAGCATAAGTATACTCGATTCAATCTCTTCAACTGGCATCTAGTTACATACTTCAGCTGATAAATACTAATCTCACCCTAGTGAATGCACTAACTTTTAAATTATAAATACCTGTATATTTCCATCAATTTCGATCCTCATTTTATCTTTAAATATGTTGTTAACTAATGATCAGCTTGTTTGCTTGATCTTTCAATCTCTGCTTCGCCGAACTGAATGTACGCACTTTTCTATAGTAAACATCAGACAATTTAGGAAAATTCCATTTTTTCATGATATTCTCAAGTACGTCAGAAACTAACGATCAAGAGTGTATCTCAGGATCCAAGCACTCCTTAGGCTTCGCTGCATAAACTGTTTTTTGAATTGTGAATATCTGACTATATACTACAGTTCCGTCTTTATTTTTATTCTTAAATATGTCTCCATCTAACAATCAGAGGAGTCTGCATCTAGAACCAAATACTCCTTCGTCTTACTGAATGAACTCAATTATCAAAAGTAAATATCTGACAATATACGACAATGTTTATATTTGTTTTTTTTTTTAATGTGAGTAAATAACGGTCACCACGAGTCTGCTTCACTTTGAAACTCTCACATCTCTTACTGATTGGACTCATATTTCAATTGTAAATATTCTTAAATATCTAAGTAAAAAACGATTAGCATGAGTCAATTTCATATTTCTAACACTCCCTTTGCTATACTGAAAGCCTTCACTTTTAAATTGTAAAAATGTAAGTTTCGACAATCCGTTCCAATATTTTATTCTTATATATGTCGCAAACAAAAAAGAAAAAAGCCTACTTTAGCTTTCTCACAATCTTTCGTCGTAGTGTGAAGACTCACTTTCTTATTTTAAATATCTGACATTTTACACTACCAGTCCTTCATTTTACTTATAAATATTTCAATAGGTAGCGATCAGCAAAATTTTCCTTAATCTTCTAAACACTTCTTTCGCCCTCCTGAATCCACTCACTTTTCAAATACAAGTACTGACAATTTAAACAGTTGCACTCTTTGATACTATTCTTAAATGTCTTTAACGAAGGACAAGTCTGCTTTGCTTCTAAACCCTTATTAACACACTAAATACTCTCTTCTCATATGTAAATATATCACAATGTACGGCAATTCCCTTCATTTATTTTATTCTTAAATTTGTCAGTAAGGAATGATCAAAAAGGTCTATTTCATCTTCTGAAATCACATTTGTGGCACTAAACAAAACCACTTTTTGATTGTGAAAGTCTGACAATTTACAACAAATTCATTGTTTCATTTTATTCTTAAATAGGCCAGTAACTGACGATCAACAAGGGTCTGCTACATCTTCCACTACTTTCGCCTTATTGAATGGAGTCAATTTCATTTGCAAATATCAGACAATGTACAGTAATTCCGTTCTTTGATTTTTCTTAAATATGTCAGTAACAAACAATCAGCATTTTCTGCTACAGCATCGTAATACCCTTCTCGCTTTACTGAATGGACTCACTATTCAATTTTATATATTACATTTTACGTAAATTACGTTGATAATTGTCAAAATAAGCCAGTAACTAACGATCAGCAAGAGTCTGCTTCATCATTGAAACACTCCCTTCGCCATACTGAATATCCTCACTTTTCAATTGTAAATATCTGGGAATTGACCACAATTCCGTTATTTCATTTCCTTCTGAAATAAGTCACTAAGTAATGATCACCAAGAGCCTGCTTCATCTTCCGCCGTCAAATACTATCTTTGATCTACTGAATGGACTCACCTTCCTATTGAAACTATCTGACAACTTGCTTGAGTTAAGTTCTTTGATTTATTCTGAAATATATCTGTAACTAACGATCAGCAGATGTCTTCTTCAATTTCAAAAAGCTTCTTTCGCCCTGGTCAGTGGACTCACTTTTCAATTGCAAATATGAAAATTTATCACTATTACGTCTTTTTTTTTAAACAAGTCAGTGACTAACGATCAGCAAATGTTTGAAACATCTTCCAAACACTCTTTTCCCACTACTGAATGAGCAGCTTGTCTTTGGAAAATGTCTGAAAATTTACGACAAGTCCGTTCTCTCATACTATTCTCAAATATCACAGTAAATGACGATTAACTTCATATTTCTAACACTTCCTTGAATATCCTGAATGTTCTCAATTTTAGCTGTAAAGATCTGACAATTTAAGACAATTCGTTCCATCACTTTATTCTAATATATGTTGGAACAAAAGATCACAAAGAGCATGTTTTATGTTTTAAGCACTCTTTCGGCTTAGTGAATGTACTCACTTTTCAATTTTAAATATCTGACAATTTACAACAATTACGTTTTTTCATTTTATTCTTAAATGTCTCGGTAGCTAGCGATCAGCAACAGTTGGCTTAGCCGTCCAAACACTTGTTTCACTCTAGTGAATGCATTAACTATTCAATTCTAAACATCCGTCGATTTACATAATTCTACTCAATGATATTACTTTTATATATCTTCAACCATCAGCAATAGTCTGCATTACTTCCAAACCCCCTTCAACAATCTAAAGATACACACTTTCATATGTAGATATCTGACAATATACGACAATACCCTTTTTTCATTTCATTCTCAAATGTGTCAGTAACTAATGATCACGAAAGTCTATTTCATCTTCCAAACTCACATTTTGTCCTTTTATGTTCGATTGTAAATATCTTTAAAAATTACAACCATTCCGTTCTTTCATTTTTTTCTTAAATATTGCAGTGACCAATAATCAAGTCTGCTACACTTTTAAAACACTACTTTTGCCTTATTCAATGGACTCCATTTCATTTGTAAATATCAGAGAATGTACGTAAATTCCAATATTTCATTAATCTTAACTATATCAGCAAGTAACGATAGCACATTCTGCTACGATATCGAAACACCCCTTTTGCTTTACTGAATGGACTCACTTTTCAATTGCATATTTGACAATATACGAAAATTCCGTTTCTAATATTGGCAAAATAAGTCAGTGACTAACATCATGAAGAGTCAGCTTCATCTTCCGTACATTTTTTTTTTGTTCTACTAAATGGCCTCACTTTTCAATTGTAAATTTCTGCCATATTGCGACAATTCGGTTCTTTCATTTATACTTAAATATGTTAATAACTGTCAGCAAAAGTCTGCTTCGTTTTCCACAAACATCTTTCGCACTACTTTATGTACCAAATTTTCAATTGTAAATACAGTTCAATTTTCCGTTCTTTCGTTTTATTTTAAAATATGTTTGTTACTAATGAAATCAAGTTACAACTTCATCTTCGAAACACTCCTTTAGTACTAGTGATTGCGTGTGCTTTTCATTTGTAAATACCTTACTGTTTACGACAATTCCTCTCCTTGAGACTATTTTGGTTCTTGAATATCGTTCCTTTCTTCAGATAACCTGTCCGTATCATTAGAAGCACTCTCCCAGGCATCGTATTTATTGTCTGTTTTGTATTGAAATATTTCTCCATGAGTTGCATAAAATATTGTACAACACAAAGATCCTTTCCTCTAATTATAAAATCCCATACATTACTTCAACAACAGAATCACAAACTGCACTAAAATTCACACCATCAGTAATTAGCCCCATCTTCATGAATTCCTTGACTACTAGATAATCACCGCTTGGCTGTTTTTCATCTCTACCATGTAATGTCGATTCTTACATACAGAGGTCGTCGACATCGCAGTGTTATCAAGAAGACAAGAAGGAATTGACACCTCGATAATACTGATAACTCCCAAGTACTTTTAACATAACGAGCAATGCATTTATTTCTTCTCTCGTAATATATCACTGAATTAGATATAAACTTTTAACGTAGTAGTATTTATCGAAAAATATCCTTATCCCCATTTCTAAGTATGATAACTTCGCTGATTATAATAATAAATGGCTTTACTTACATGCAAAGACCATCTTTAGTAAACATAATGTAATTATACTTTTGATCTATACTAATGACTAAAGATACTTATGTAAAATTAATGTGAGTAAAACGTCTGTAAAACCTTTCTTTAGAAAATATTATTGCTTTTTTTCTTTTCCATCGGTTACGTAGAATTTGCTTGTATAGGAGTTTTAGCGTCTTAAATGAGCTCCCAATGTATATTAGTTAAGATTTATAATCTATAATTGCGCATCATTACATTCAGGCAATGACGCATTCAGGCAGAAGCTCAAGATGATTCCTAAGTCAGTATCTGTTTAACAACACTAATGCATCTATGAGATGCCGGGATGCTGTGCGAGTTGTGGAGAGAGGTGATTGACTTTTAGTAGCCATATCCTCACAAGAGAAAATATGAAACACATAATTTTGGTCTTTCTGAGACTCCGGTCAGCGTTTTCATGTTATTCTTAAATACGTCAATAGGTAATAATCACCAAAAGACTGTTACAAACTGGATTAATTTTTCTATTGTGAATATCTACCTTTGAAAATTAAGTTTTTTCGTTTTTTAAATATGTTCTTAACTAACGAACAGCAAGACATCTTAAGCTCATAAACTCTTTTTATGCTCTACTACACAGAGTCGAGTTCAATTGTAAAATTCTGTCAATTTCCGATAACTCTATTAATTCATTTACTTCTTGTATTTGTCGACAACTAGTGATGAGCAAGAGCCACTTTAGCTTCCAATTCTACTTTCTCCTTAATGAATAAACTCGATTTCAATTGTAACTATCTGATAACTTACGAGAATTCCGTTCTTTCATTTTACTCTTAAATATGTGAGAAGCAAACAACGAGCAAAATACTTTACATCTTCCAAACACTTCTTTCGCCCTACCGAATAGAATCATATTTCAATGTTAAATATCATTGAATTAAGGACAATTTCGTTCTTCCATTGTATTTTTAAATATGTCTCCAACGAACTAGCATAGGGACTCTGGTTTAGCTTCCAAACACTACATTCGCCCAACTGAATTAACTCCCTTTTCAAATATAAATAACTGAAAATTTACGTCAATTGCATTACTTCATTTTATGTCAATAACTAACGATCAGGTAGAGTTTGCTTCATCTCTGATATTCTTTTCTCGTCAACTGAATGCATGCACTGTCCAATTTTGAGAATCTGAAAACATACGACAATTCCGTCCTTTGACAACAATGATCACCAAGTGTCTGCAACATCTTCAAATACATTTTTGACCGTACTGAATTGACTCACATTCCAATTGTTAATATCTGACTATTTTAAACAATTCCGTCGACTCGCTTTGTTAATAAGTAGGTCTTTAATTAACGATCTTCACGATTCTGCTAAATCTTCCGGAAACTCCTTTTGCCTTATTCAATGTCTTCACTTTTCAAATGTAAATATCTGACAAATATACAATTCCTTTAGCAGAAGGTGAAGCAGACTCCCCGTGATCGTTAGTTGAAGATACATTTGACAATAAAATAAAACAACTTAATAGTCGTATATCGTCAAATATATACATTCAGAAGGCGTTCATTCAGTAGGCGAGTTTGGAAACTGGAGCAAACTAGCTGAACATTAGTTCCCAACACATTTAAGAATAAAATAAAAAAGCAATCTGACAAACTGTCAGACATTTACAATAATCAAAGAATTCAATAGGTCGAAAGAATATGTGGGAAACAGAAATATAATCTTATGAACAGTAGTGGCCACCATTACGAAGCATAAAAAAACAATGAAATTGTCGTAAATTGTGTGATATTTACAAATAAAATTGACATCATTCAATAGGGCGAAAGTAGTGTTTCGAATATGTAGCAGACTCTTGGTGATCAATAGTTACTGACATTTGAGAATAAAGTGGAAACCGGAATTAGTGTAAACTGCCAGATAGATACATTCGAAAGTTTGTTCACCAATGGGAAAGGAGTGTCTGGAAGAAGTAGCAGACTTGCTTATCGTTAGTAACAGACATATTAAACAATAAAATCAAAGAACAAAATTCTAGTAAATTGTAAGATACTTACAATTTCAAAGTTGTTCTATTCAGTAGTTCAAGAGATCATTTTGTAGGACGAAATGGATTTTCATGATCGTTACTAACTGACATATTTATGAATAAAATGAAAGAATGCATTTATCGTAAATTCTCAGATATTTCTAATTGAAAAATGAATCCATTCAGTAGTGCGAAAGGAGTGTTTGAAAGATGAAGCAAACTGTTGCTAATCCTAAGTTATAGAGATGCTTTAGAATAGAATGAAAGAAAGGAATTGTTGAAATTATCAGATATTTACAATTGAGAAGCAGGTCTGTTGACTACGCAAAAAGGACTTTTTTAAGGCTAAGGCATTCTCGGTGATTTTGGGTGAAGACATATCTAAGAATAAAATCATAGAACGGAATTTTTTTACCAGTAATTTACAATTGAAAAGCAAGAAGTAAACTGATGCTGATCGTTAGATGCTGACATATTGAAGAAAACAATGAAAAACGGAATTATAGAATATTCTCATATATTTATAATTGAAAAGTTAGAGCTTTATTATGGCGAAAAGAGTGTTACAGATATCAAACAGTCTCTTGCTAATCGTCAGTTACTGTCACATTTAAGATTAAAATGAAAGAACTTATTTTCGTAAATTGTGATTTTTTATTGATGATTCCACACAGTAGGGCAAAAGGATTTTTGCGAGCTGAAGAAGACTCTTGCTGATCATTACTTACAGACTTATTTAACAATAAATGGAAGAAAACAATTTTCTTAAATCGTCACTTATTTACATTTGATAGTGAGACTAATTAGAAGACCGAAAGGAGTGTTTGAAAGATGGTGGAGACTCTTCCATCCGTTATTTGGAGACACATAAAAGAGTGAAATGAAACAGTGGAATTGTCGTAAATTGTCAGATATTAAAATTGAATTCTGATTCAATTCAATTGGGCAAATGGATTGCTATGAATATGAAGATATCTCTTCGTGATAATTAGTTACTGAGTACTGAATAAAGAAAGGAAACGTCGAAATTCTGGGACATTTGAAGTGAAAAGTGATTCCATTCAGTAGAACGAAAAGAGCCTCAAAGATGAAGCAGACACTAGTTGATCGTCAGTCACTGAGTTATTTAAAAAAAGAAAGAATGGATTGAAGTAAATTGTAATATTTGCAATTCAAATGCGAGTATACTCGGTAGGGGGAAAGGTGTCTTTGGGAGATGTAGCAGAATATAATCATAGTTAGTACTGACATATTAAAGAACATATGAAATCACGGACGTAATTTGAAGATATTTACAATTGAAAGGTGGGTCCATTCAGTAGAAAGAAACGAGTGTTTGGAATATGAAGCAGACCCTTGCTGATCGCTAGTCACTCCTTTTTTTTTTTTAAATAATTAAAACGCAGTGGACGTAAATTGTCATATATGCAATTGAAAAGTGAGTACATTTGGTAAGGCGAAAGGAGTTTTTCGAAGATATAGCGGACTCTTCTTGATCATTATATACAGACGAATGTCCATTTTGCCCCTGCATTCAACACAGCACTCCACACGAAGCATTTTATGATTCTTTTTCCCTACTCTTTTTCAAGGTGCCTCAAAACAAACTTTTCTTCCTTCTAAATTCTTTCGCCAGTCCTATACTTGCTATTGATTCAGTTACGTACTTCATGTTATTACTAAGAATACTACCCAGATATCGAAAACTATTCACTTATCAAATGACAAATTCAAAAATGAAATCAACGAAGGCAATGGTTGTAAATCATCACATTTTTAAAATTAAACGGTGAAGTCATATAGTAGATATAGTGAGTGTTTCAAAGATGAAGCAGACCCTTGCTGATCGTTAGTTACTGACATATTTAAGAATAAAATGATAGAACCGAATTGATTACATTTTAAGATATTTACAATTGAAAAGAGATTCCCTTTAGTAAGATGAAAGGAGTGTGGGAATAAAGAGCAAACTGTTCCCGATCGTTAGTTACTGAAATATTTAAGAATAAAATGAAAGAACGGAATTGTCCTAAATTCTAAGATATTTACGATTGAGAGGAGAGTCTATCCAGTAAGGCGAAATGAGAGATTGGAAGCTGAAATTGATTCTCATGGTTGTTGGTAACTGACATTTAAGAATAAAATTAAAAAACGGATTTTTCGTGAATTATTTGATGTTTACAATAGAAATGTGTCTCAATTCAGTAGGTCGAAAACAGAGTTTGCAAGATGAAGCAGACTAGCTGATCCTTAGTTGTCAACATATAGACTCTCGCATATAATCTGGATTTTCAATTGTGAATCAAGCCGATTCAATAGGACGAGAGAAAAGTCTGGTTGCTGAAACATACTCTCACGATCATCAGTAACCGACAATATGAAGAGTAAAAAAAAGTAGCGGAATTCTTGTAAATTATGTTCTATTTAAAAATAAATTTGAGGCAATTCAGTAGACCGAACATCGTGTTTAAATATGTAAAGACGGTATTATTTAAATTATCAGATATTTACAATCGAAAAGTAACTAAATTCACTAGGGGTAGAGGAGTGTTCGGATGTAATGCAACTATTGCTGATTGCCAGTTGAAGACATATTTGAGAATAAAATGAAAGAACGTCACTGTCGTAAATATAAAATTTACAATTCAAAATGAGTTCATTCAGTACGGGGAAAATAGTGTTTAGAAGATGTAGCACTATGTTGCTTATCCTTAGTTGCTGACACATTTAAGAATAAAATGAAGGAACGAAATTGAATTAAATTGTCTGATATATCAAAATTGTTCTGATCAAGAGTTCAGAAGGAGGGCTTGGAGGAGGAAATAGAATTTCAAGATAGTTTGTTACTGACATATTCACAAACAGAATTAAAGAACGCCACTGTTGAAAATAGTCTGATATTTACCATTGCAAGGTGATTATATTCAGTAGGACGAAAGGAGTGTTTGGAAGATGAAGCAAACTATTGCTGATCGTTAGTTACCTACATATTTAATAAAAAAAGAAAGAACAGAATTGCCGTAAATAGTCAGAAATTACTAATGAAAAGTAATAGCACAGTTTTAGAAATCATTGGTTACTGAGATATTTTTAAAAATGAAAAATCGAAATTGTCAAAAGTTTCACATATTTACAATTGAAAAGTGTGCACATTCAGTAGGGCGAAAGAGAATTTGGAAGATGAAGGAGAATAGCATATCATTACTTTCCAAACATTTAAGAATAAAATGTAACAGACGAATTGCTGTAAATTTGAAATATTTACAACTGAAAATTTAGTACATTTTCTACTGGGAGAAGAGTCTTTAGAAATTTATGCAGGATCTTGCTCATCGCAATTTGAAGCCTTTATTGGGAATATAATCAAAGTATGTATTTTTCGTAAATTGTAACATTTCGAATTGAAACGTTGGTTTTGGAAGCTGAAGGAGACTCTTGCTAAACGCTGGTTGAAAATATTACTTAGAATAAAGTGAAAGAAGGTAATTGTTTTAGATTATCTAATATTTGCAATGTAAAAGTTAGTTAATTCAGTAGGAGGAAACTAATGTTTGGAAGGTGTAGCAGATTTATGCTTATCATTAGTATAAAATGAGCATATTTAAGTATAAAATGAAATAAAGCAATTGTCGTAACTTGTCAGATATTTCAGTTCGATAAGATATTGCTTTAATTAGATATTGCGAAAGGAGTGTTCTGATTTTGTAGCTGACTTACTTATCATTAGCTAGTTGGATATTTAAAAATAAAATGATAAAACTTAGTGGTAGTAAATGGTCAGATATTTACTATTGAACAATAAGTCCACTCAGCAGGTCAATAGGAGTGTGGAAAGTGAGCAGACCCTTGTAGATCGTTATTTACTTATAAATTAAAAGGAAAATCAAACAATGGAATTTTTGCAATTTGTAATTCATTTACAATTCGACAGTAAAAGAAAGCAATTGTCGTTAATTGTTACATATCTACCATTGAAAACTGAGGTCGATCACTATGGCGAAAAGAGAGCGTAGAAGATGAAGCAGCCTTCGCTGATCCTTACTTACTGACATATTGAAGAATAAAATCAAAGACGGATTTGTTGTATATTGTCAGATATCTACAATTGAAAAGAGAGTATATGCAGTGAAGCGAAATTAGTGTTTGGAATGTGAGACTCTCATTATCATTAGTCACTGACATCCTTAATGATAAAATTAACAAACGGAATTTTCGTAAATATTCTGATGTTTACAATGAAAAAGTGTGTACATTTAGTAGAGCTAAACGAGAGATTGATCATGTAGCGCACTAGCTGATTATTAGTTTCCAGTATATTTAAGGATAAAATGAAGAAACGAAATTATTGGAAATTGTAAGATATTTAAAATGTCAAAGTTAGTGCATTCACTAAGGGCAGAGGAATAAATGCAAGCTGAAGGAGAATCTTGCTGAACGGTGGTTGAAGATATTACTTAGAATAAAGTGAAAGAAGGTAGTTGTCGTAAATTGTCATATATTTGCAAATGAAAAGGAAATTAATTCAGTAGTAGAAAAGTAGTGTTTGGAAAATGTAGCATACTTATGCTTATCATTAGTTATTGTCATTTTTTAGGAAGAAAATGAAAGAAGAAAATTGTATTAAATTGTATGCTATTTACAAAGAAATGTCTTTCAATTGAGTAGAGCAGGAGAAGAGTTTGGAAGATGGAATATACTTTCATGATTGTTAGTTACAGACATATTTAAGAAAAAAAGTTTTTTAAAGCTAAGGCAGTCTCTTGGTGATTTCTGGATGAAGACTTACTTAAGAATAAAATGAAAAACGGTATTTTAATTATCACTAATATAGAATTGAAAGGTGAGTCCATTCAGTAGCGCCAAAGGAGTGTTCCGCAGAAGAAGGAAACTGTTGCTGATTGTTTGTTACTAACATTTGTAAGAATAAAATGAAAGAATTTAATTGTCGTAAATTGTCAGGCATTTTCCATTGGAGGTGATTCCATTCAATAGGGCAAAACGATTTCTGAAAGCTGTATAAGACCCTATCTGATCGTTACTTACTGATTTATGTTAAAATAAAATGAAAGAACAGAATTGCCATACATTGTCACATTTTTAAATTTTAATAGTTTCTATTTAGAAGAGAAAAAGGAGTGTTTCGAAGATGATGAGGACAATTCCTGATCGTTAATTGGAAACACATAAAAGAGTGAAATGATGAAGTGGAATTGTCTTAAATTGTCTGATAGTTACAATTGAATACTGATTCAATTCAGTTGGGCCAACGGAACTTTTTGAACATGAAGCAGACTCTTGGTGATAATTACTTACCGGGTATTTAAGAAGTTAGTGAAACAATGGAATTGTTGAAAATTATCAGATATTTTGAAGTGAAATGAGATTCGAATTAGTAGAACGAAAAGAGTCTTTCGAAGATGAAGCAGACTCTTGCTGATCGTCAATCACTGACTTATTTTAAAAAACAAAAAGAACAGATTGAGGTAAATTGCAATATTTGCAATTGAAAAGCGAGTCCACTCAATACGGCGGAAGGGTGTTTGAGGGCTCTAGTAGAACTTATAGTTATAGATATATTTAAGAATAAATGAAAGAAGGGCATTGACGTAAATTGCCATATTACAATTGAAAAGTGAGTCCATTAAGTAAGGCATAAGAAGTTTTTGGAATATATAGCAGACTCTTCTTTATCATTATATACTGACGAATTTAAGAATTAAATCAAAGAAGGCAATGGTCGTCATTCGTCACATTTTTAAAATTGAACACTGAGGCCATTCAGTAAATCGAGGTGAGTGTTTCAATGATGAAGCAGACCCTTGCTGGTAGTTAGATACTGACACATTTAAGAATAAAATGAGAAAACGGAATTGTCGTCGTAAATTCTCAGATATTTTCAATTGAAAAATGAGTCCGTTTCAGTAGTGAGAAACGAGCGTTAGGAAGAAGCTGATTGTTGTTGATCGTTATTATAAGACATATTTAAGAACAAATAGAAAGAACGGAATATGCGCAAAATGTCAAATATTAACTATTAAAAAGGTGAGAATATTCAGTACACGGAGGGTGAATAGGGAAGTTTGACCAAACTCTTGGTGATCGTTGTTTACTCTCATATTTTAAAATATGAAAATTCAAATTTTTCGTATATTGTCAAATGTTTTCAATTGCAAAGTGATCCAATTCAGTAGTGCGGAAGGAATGTTTAGAAAATGAGGTAGACTGTTACTTACCTTTAGTTGGCTTCTGACATATTTTAGAATAAAATGGAAGAACAAATTTCTAGTAAATTATCAAATATTTAAAATTCAAAAGTTATGCTATTCAGTATAGGTAGAGTAGAGTTTGGATGACAAAATAGAGTTTTTGGAGACTGAAATGGAGTGCACCTTCATCTTATGAACAGTAAAGTAAATGACATTACTGTCTTATTTTGTCTGATATTTGCAATTGAAACTAATCCGTTCTATAGGAGGAAAGAATTGTTTGGAGTATGTAGTAGAGTCTTTCTTGCCGTTACTTAGTGACATATCATCAATATCACCATAGGCATTATGCCTTTATTGGCAAGTCACTTGCTGCAGCCGATAAGCTTCTATGCCCCACGTTATCCGCTAACCTCTTCGTCTTCGCGTACGATCTTTCTGGTTTAATATCATCCATTAATTCTAAAGTTCTTCGCCCCCTCCCTCTCTATCCGTCCACCATACCCTCTAGGGCGTCCCTCGTGATACAATATTTTCTTAGACAATGTCCTAACCAGCTTCTCTTCCTCTTCCTAATAATATCTAAAGGTGTTCTTTTCTAACTCACCATGTCTAACACGCTCTCATTCGATTTCCGCTCTACCCAAATAATCTTTGTACATTCTTCTCAACACCCACATTTCGAAAGCTTCCTGTCGATTTTCGTTACCTTTGCGTAATGTCCACGTTTCCGCTGCATTCAACACAGATTTCACCTCCTTGTATTTCCTCATTTTTCCCAACTCTTTCTAATTCTTCCATGTCCCCGCATTTTCTTTTGTAAAACTCTTCCCTCGCTCTGTCTGTTTCTCTTTGTAATGCATTATTTGACTTTCTGTACATCATTCTACTCTCTTCTGTATCAACCTGTTTCCACATCCTCCTCTCCGTCATTCTCTACAACATACTCACTTTGCATGTCCATATCCTAAACTGACATTTATATATATGACTAAAAAAAGGACTCGAATTTTAGTAAATTTTCAGGCATATACAAGAAGAAAGTGAGTCAATTTAGGAGGACGAAAGGAGTGTTAGAAAGATGAAGCAAGCTGTTGCTGCTTGTTAGTTACTGGCATTTTTAAAAATTATATGAAAGGATGGAAAAGTCGTAAATTCTCTGATATTTATACAATTGAAAAACAGGTGTATTAAGCAGGGGAAAAGAGTGTCTGGAACCTGAAGCTCTTGCTGATCCCAAGTTGCCGACATATATAAGAATAAAATAAAAGAACTGAATTTTCGTAAATTCTCAGATACAATTCAAAAGTTGTTCTATTCAGTAGGGCAAGATGAGAGATTGGAAGGTGAAATAGAATTTCATGATCGTTAGTTACTGACATATTTATGAATAAAATGAAAGAACGGAATTGTCGTATATTGTGACATTTTCTATTGAAAAGTGATACCATTTAGTAGGGGAATGCGATATTGGGAAGCTGAAAAAGACTCTTTCTGATCGTTAGGGCTAAGTATATTTAGAAGGGAGAAAGGCGTGTCTGGAAATGATGCAGACACTTGCACATCGTGCTCAAATATTTATATTTGAAAAGAGAGCGTATTTTGCAGGGCGGAAGGAGTATTTGGTAGTCATTTAAGAGTACACTTAAAAAAAGAGAATTTTTCAAAATTGCCTGAGGTTTTCAATTCAATTGTGTTTCCATTCGAAAGAACGAAAGGAGAGTTTGCAAGATGAATGAGAATGTTGCTTCTCGTTAGTTACTGACATATTTAAGAATAAAATATGGGACCGTAAATGTAATTCGTACGGAAATATTGTAATTTGTCAAACAGTTTTTCATGGAAATCATTTCCGTTCATTATAGCAACTTATTTCTGGAAGTTGAAGTAGACTCTTGCAGATCGTGACTTGCTGATATATATATATATATATATATTTAAGAATAATTTGAAAGAACGGGATTGTTGGAAATTATCAGATATTTCCAACTGAAAAGTGAACCAATTCAGTCGGGCAAAAATATAGAAGACACTAATGATCGATGTTACTAACCTTTTCAAAATATGTGTCCATTCAGTAAGACGTAAGGAGTGTTTGGAAGATCTAACTGGCTGTTTTTTTATTAGCCTATAGGAGGCCACAGAAGTGTTTGGAAGCTGAAGAAGACTCTTGCTCATGCACAGTTTTCGAAATATTTAAGAATGAAATCATAGAACAAAAGTGTATTAAATTGTTAAATATTTACAATTGAAAGTGAATCGATTCAATAAGTCGAAAGAAGTTCTTAGGAGCTGATGCACACTTTTCGATATCGCTAGTAGAATGCATACTTAACAATAGAATGAAACGACGATATTATCGAAAATAGTCAGATATTTAAAATTAATGGGTATAAGAATCTCGCTGGTCGTTTCCTACTGATATATTTAGGAATAAATTAGAAAACGGAATTGTCGAAATTTGTGATATATTTACAACTGAAGCGTGGATCATTTCAGTAATGCAAAACGAGTGTTTCGAAGTTGAAGTAGACTTTTACTGATCGGTAGTTGTCGATATATTTTGAAATGAAATGAAAGAGCGTAATTCTCGTAAATTGTCCGAAATCTTCAATTGAAAAGCTATTCCATTCAATAAGGGATTGTTTGGAAGATTAAGAAAACTCCAGTTGATCGTGTTCAAGAATTATTTTAAAAGAAAATGAAAAAACGGAATTCTCGTAATTTGTCAGATATGTGAAATTGAACAGTGTTTCTAAAATAAATGCGAAAGAAAAGCTTGGAAGCTGAAGTAGTTGGACTTATTGAAGGCTAGTTACTTAAATATTTATGAATAAAATGAAGGAGCGAAACAATCCTAATTTGTCAGATATTTAGAATCGAAAATCGAGTCCATTGAGTTTGAGAAAGATGTGTTCTGTAATATAAACCGGATGAAGACTTACTAAAGAATTAAATGAAAGAACGGTATTTCAATTATCACTAATATAGAATTGAAAAGTGAGTCCATTCAGTAGGGCCAAAGAAGTGTTCGGGACAACAAGGAAACTGTTGCTAATCGTTAGTTACTAACATATGTACTTATTTAAAAAAAAAAAAAACGAGATTGTCATAAAATGTTATACTTGCAATTGGAGTGTTACCATTCAGTAGGCGAAGGAGTATATGGAAGGCAAAGCAGACCTTTGGTGATCGTTAGTTACTGACAATCTTAAAAACTAAAAATCGACATTGTCTTATACAGTCAGATATTTACAATTGAAATGTCAGTCTATCAAGTAAAGTGAAAGGAGCATTTGCAAGCCGAAATAGACCCTCAATACTTTTAACTCAAATGAGACTTAATAATGAAATATTTAAGAATAAGATGAAAACGGAATTTTAATAAATTGTCTGATGTTTACAATTGAAAAGAGTACCTGTTCATTAGGACGAAAGGAGGATGGAGACTAGTTAATCATTAATTTCCAACATATTTAAGAATAAAATGAAAAAACGGAAATGTAAATTTTCAGATATTTGCAATTAAAAAGAGAGTTCATTAAGTAAGGAGGAAAGGTGTGCTTTTAACACGTAGCAGACCTAGTGTTACCGATGGTTTATGACATTTTCATGAACAAAATAAAATACCGCCATTGTCCTAAATTGTCAGATATTTGCTATGGTAAGGCGTGTCTTTTCGTTAGCCCGAAGGAGTGTTGGAAGCTGAAGCAGATTCTTTGTTATCTTTGGTTGCCAACATGCATAAGAATAAAACGAAAGAACGGAATTGTCGTAAAATATGATATTTACAATTAAAAAGTAAATCCATTCAGTAGAACTAAAGAAGCGTTTGGAAGCTGAAGTAGACTCTGATGATCCATAGTAATTGACATACTTAAGAGTATAATAAAAGGCCGCAATTTTCGTAAATTTTCTGATGTTTACAATAGAAAATGTGTCCATTCAGTTGGGCGAAGGAAGAGTTTAGAAAATTTAGCAGATTAGCTCATGATTAGGTGAAAACCTATTTAAGAATAAACTGGAAGAACCAAATTGTCGCAAATGTTAGCCATTTACAATTGTAAAGCGAGTCGAGTCAGTTGGGCGAAAGGAGGTTTTGGAAGCTGAAATTAAGTCATTCAATAGGGCCAAAGTAGTGTTTGGAATATGTGGCAGGGTCTTGCCAATCGTTTGTTATTGACATGTATAAGAATAAAAGGAAAGATCCAAATTTTTGTAAATTGTCAGATATATACAAAAGAAAAGTGACTCCATTCAGTAGGGCGAAAGGATTGTTACAGAGATCAAGCAACCTGTTACTGATCTTTAGTTACTGAAAGATTTAAAAATAAAATGAAAGGACGTAATTGTCGAAAAATCTTATGTTTACAATTAAAAAACGAATATATTCAGCCGGGAGAGAGGAGCGTTTGAAAGCTGAAGTATGCTCTTGTTACCCTTAGTAACCGACATATATAAGAATAAAATAAAAGAACGGAATTGCCGCTAGTTGTTAGATATTTACAATTGAAAAGTAGTTGAATAGAGTATGGCAAAAGAAGAGTTCAAAATATGACATTACCGCCAGTTACTTACATACAAAAGGATAAAACGAAATAACGGAAATGCTGGAAATTACACTACGTTCGTTCTACTGAATGGATTCACTTTTCAATTCAAAATATCTGACTACGACAATTCATTTCGATCATTTTATTCAAAATAGCTCTAGAGCTAACGACCAGCAACAGTCTAGGTCAAGTCCAAACATTCTTTTCGCCCTAATTAATAGACTTCATTTTCGATAGTTCCGTTCATTCACTTTATACTTAAATATGTCAGTAACTACCGATCAGCAAAAGTCTCCTGAAGGATCGAAATGCGTGGATAACTAACTATCACAAAGGATCTGCTTCGTCTTCTAAAATCCCTTTACCCTACTTAATACACTTCCTTGTCAATTGCAAAATTCAGACAATTTATATATGAAACAGGTCGGATTGCAAAGAGGTTGTTACAGCTTCCAAAAACTTCTTTCTGCGTACTGAATCGTCTCATTTTTCAATTGTTGATTATTGACAATTTGCGACAATTTTGTTCATTCATTTTATTCATAAATATGTCAGGAACTAAATATCAGCAAGAGTTTGCTTTGTCTTCTAAAATCTGTTTTTGCCCTACTGAATGGACACGCTTCTCAATTGTAGATGTTTGACAATTTTGACAATTCCGCTCTTTCAATTTGTTTCTAAATATGTCATTAACTAACGATCAACTATAGTCTAAATACTTGAGCTTACAAACAGTCCTTCGCCATATACATAGGACTCACTCTTTAAGTGTCAAAAACTAAAAAAATTACAATTCCATTATTTCCTTTTGTTCTAAAGATATTAGTAACTAACGATCAAAAAGAGCCCGTTTCGTTTTGCAAATACTACTTTCGCCTTAGTCAATGGACTTATACCGAATGTAAATATGTGACTAATTGCGACAACTCCGTTCTTTCATTTTATTCTTAAACATGTCAGTAACTAACGACAAGCAAGACTCTGCTTAAGCTTGTAACACTCCTTTTGGTGTGCTGAGTTCATTCACATCTCGCTTTAAATGTCTCACAATTAATTTTATTTTTTTCTTAATTATGATTTAATCTAGCGATCGCTAGGAGTCAGTGTGAGTTTCCAAACACAACTTTCGCTTTAATGAATGGGCTCACTTAGCAAATGTAAATATCTGACAAATTATTACATATCCATTATTTCAAAATATTCTAAAATAGTAACTATCAATCATCAAGTGTCTGCTTTAAATACCAAAAACACACCTTTCGTTCTACTCAAAAAACTAACCTTCAATTGTAAATTTCTGACAATTGAAGACCACTTCGTTTCATCAATTTATTCTTAAAAATATCGTTAACTTATGATCCCCAAGATTTTACTTCATCTTAGAAACACTCCTACCATTCTAATGAATGGGCTCACAATTCAATTGTAAGATGTGACAATTTGCGACAATACCGTTCTTTGATTTCATTGTTACATATGTCAGTAATTAACGACCATCAGAGTACATTTCAGCTACAAAACTCTCCTTGAATACAATCTTTTTTCAATTATAAATATTTGAAAATTTACGACAATTTTGTCCTACATTTTACTTTTGAATATCTAAAGATGTAACTAAAGATGAACTAAGTCTGCTATATCTTAGAAAAACTCCTTTCGTCTTACTGAGTGGACTCACTTTTAAATTCTAAATATCAGACAATTTAAGACAATTCTGTTCTAACATTTTATTCTTAAATACTTCAGGTAGTAATGATAATCAATAGTTTGCGCACTTTCCGAACACTCCATTCACTCTACTGAATGCTTTTACATTTCAATTCTAATAACTGATCATTTACGACAATACCGGTATTTCAATTCAGGCTTTTGTATGTAAGTAACTAATGTTCAGCACGGGTTGCTTCATACTCCAAATTGTCTTTTCTCCCTACTGGAGGAACTCGCTTTTTACTTGTAAATACCTGACAATGTATGACAATTCTGTTCTTTCATTTTTAACATATTAGCTACCTATCAACAATAGACTTATACGTCTTCCAAAGATTCCTTTGCCTTACTGACTGGCCCAGTTTTCAATTGTAAGTATCTAACAATTTGCGACATTTAGGTTCTTTCATTTCGTTCTTAAACATGTCACTAAGTAATGTCACCTTTGCTTCATCTTCGAAACACTCCTAACGTTCTACGGGAAGGACTCACTTTTCAGTGAGCAAGACTACTCAATGCAGTCTTTTACCAATATGTGACAAATTGCGAGAATTCCGTTCTTTGTTTTTATTCTTAAATATGTCAGTAACTAACGACCAGCAAGACACCTTAAGCTTCTAACACGCTGTGCTTAGTGGATACACTTTTCACTTTAATATCTTAGAATTGCTTTCTCATTTTATTGTTAATTATGATTTAAACTAGCCATCGCCAACAGTCTGCCTCAGCTTCCAAACACACATTTTGCCTTAATGAATAAACTGATTTTGTGAATTCTAAATATCTGATAATTTACGAAAATTCCCTTCCTTCATTTTTTCTAAAAAAAATGTAGAAACTAACAGTCAGCAAGAGTCTCCTTTGTGTACTAAACACACCTTTCGTCCTCCTCAATGGACTCACTTTTGATGTGTAAATCCGATCATTTAATTCGTACATATGTAAGTTACTAACGATCAAAAGAGCATGCTTCATGTTCCAAACACTCCTTACGCTTTACTGAATGGACTCACTTACGAATAGTACATTTCTGAAAAATTACTACAATTCCATTAGATCATAATATTCTAAAATAGTTCAGTAACTATCAATCATCTAGTGTCTGCTTTATTTACCAAAAACACACCTTTCACCATACTCAAAAGACTAACTAATGGATCGTAATTATTTGACATTTTACGTTTGTTCCATAGTTTCATTTTATCCATATGTATGTCAGCAGTTAATAATCAGCACACACAACGGCTTCCACACACTCCTTTTGCTCTATTGAACAGACTCGCTTTCAAATTATAAATATCTGACAATTTACAACTATTCTTACATATGTCTATCATTTTCTTCTTTCTAATGTCTTAAACTAAAGATGTGGGAACATCTGGTTCCACTTCCAAACAATCCGTTTGCCTTCTATAAAGGCTCTCCTCTAACGTCATTAGATGACAATGTAAGACAAATCCATTATTTCGTTTTAGACTTAAAAATTTCAGTTACTAACAATCAACAAGCGTGTGCTTCATCTTCCAAACACTTGTTTCGCCTTACTGAATACACTCTTTCGAATTGTAAATATTTGAAAATTGAACACAACTTCGTTCTATCAATTTATTCTTAAAAATATTTTTAACTAACGATGACCACAATTCTACTTCAGCTTAAAAACATCCCTTTCATTCTAAAGAATGGACTCACTTTTCAATTGTAAGATTTGACGATTTGAGACTATACCGTTCTTTGATTTCATTCTTAAATATGTCAGTAACTAAAGATCAAGAAAAGTCTGCTATATCTTATAATAAGTCCCTGCGTCTGACTGAGTGGACACAATTTTAATTGTAAATTTCTGACAATTTAAGACAATACCGTTTTTACATTTGATTCTTAAATATAACTGGTAGTAATGATCACCAAGAGTCAGCTCCATTTACCAAACACTCTTTTCACCTACTGAATGGCCTCACATTACGATTGTAAAGAACTGACAAATTACGACAATACCGTTATTTAATTTCGTCTTTTTTAGTAGTAACTAATGATCAGGATAACTTCATATTCTAAACTCTCTGTTCTCCCTACTGAACAAACTGGCTTTTCAGTTGTAAATATCTGATAATTTACGACAGAACTGTTTTTTCATTTTTATATATATTAGTAGCCTATTATCAGCAAGAGACTGCTACGTCTTCCATAGACTCCTTCCGCCCAAGTGAATGGAATCTCTTTTAAATTGTGAATGACAGAATTTACGAAAATTCCGATATTTCGTTTTATTCTTAATTACGCCTTAAACCATACATCACCAAACGTCTTGTCCAGCTTCCAAACAGTCCTTTCAGTCTACTTAAAAGATTCACTTCTCAACTTTAATATGGGACCATTTATCACAATTGTCAAAAATCATTTTATTCACAAGTATATCAGTAACTAAAGATCAGCAAGATTTTGTCTCGTCTTCAAAAATTTTCGCCGTGTTGAATGGACTCACTTTTCTTCCCTGCTCTGCTATGTGTTCGGTACTCTCCACTGCTATGGTAAAATCGGAATTGATAATAAGCCATGCTGTTCTATTAGCTCTGCTATGTTAAATAGGCGGTTGGGAAATGTGTTATCGATCAGCTATGTTCATAGTCTCTGTGTAATTTCTGCTATGTTAAAATATGGGTTGAGAAAAGTGCTCATAAAAGGGCAAGTACACAACTAAAATTGAGGTCGTAAATGTCCGTGGGTGGATGGTTCAAGGTGCTACATTTCCCAGACGTGGGCAGGACGTGGGAGGGGCCGTGGACGTGACCTGGGGTGGGGCCAAGTAAGCGGGACCGGTGTCACGTGACCGGCGGCAGGCAATCAGCGTTGAGGGGGCGTGGCTTGTTTGCGCATGCGCAGTAGGATTAAAACACACCCAAGTGACCCCTCTCTACTGCTGCTTCATATTCAAAACACTCCTTATGCCCTTGCCACTGGACTCAAATTACAATTTTAGAATTCTGACTAATTAAAGCAACTACATTCTATCATTTTGTTCTTAAAAAAGTCAGCAAGAGTATACTACAGGTTTCACACTCATTACGTTCTACTAAATGTACTCACCTTTCAATTGCAAATATCTGACAAATGACGTCAATTCCGTTCATTCGCCTATCCTTAAATATATTAGTAGCTAACAATCACCAGGAATCTGCTTCCGCTTCGAAACTCTCCTTTCGCCCTTTGGAATGGACTTACTTTTCAATTGCAAATATGACAATTCACGACCATTCCGTTTTTCATTTCTTTAAATATAGTCCAGTACTAGTGATTAGGAAGTCGGTTGCATCTTCAAAACACTCACTTCGTTATAATGAATTGATTCACTGTTCAATTGTAAATATCTTACCATTTAAGTCAATTACGTTGTTTCATTTATTCTTTAATATGTCAGTATCTAATAATCAGCAAGATTCTGTTTCATCTTCCAAACACGCTCTTCGCCCTACTAAATGGACGCACTTTTCCACTGTAAACAATAAACAATTTACGAAAATTCCGAGTTTTCATTTCATTCTTAAGTTCGTCAGTAACTAACGATCATGAGAGTCTATCTCAGCTTCCACACTCTCTTTTCACCTTACTGGATAGCCTCTGCTTTCATTTGCAAATATCTGAGAATATACGACGAATCTGTACTTTCTCTTTATTCCTAAGTATGTCTTCATGTAAAGATCACCAAGAGACTGGCTTAGCTAAAAAAAACTCTTTCCGCCTAGTGAATATACACGCTTTTCAATTGTAAATATCAGTCAAGTTACATAATTGCGAACTTCCAATTAATTGTAAATATGTCGGTTACTAACGATCACGGAAGTCTAGTTCATCTTCCAAACTCACTTTTGCCCTACTGATAGAAGAACATTTCAATTGGAAATATCTGACATTTACTACATTTCATTTCTTTCATTTTGTTCCTAAAATATGACAATAACTAACAATAAGCATAAGTCTGCTACATCTTCCAAACATTAGTTTCGCACTACTGAAATAACTTACTTTTCATTTGCTAATATTTGGTAATTTAAGAAAATTACTGCCGTTCATTCTATTCTAAATAATGTTTTCAACTAGCATTCAGTAAGATTCAACTTCAGCTGACAAACACTGAAATCACCCTAGTGAATTGCTCTAACTTTTAAATCGTAAACATTTGACAATTCACAATTTCGATTCTTCATTTTATCTTTAAACACGTTGGTAACTTATGATCAGCTAGTGTGCTTCATCTTCGAATCTCTGCTTTCGCATTACTGAATGTACGCACCTTTCCATAGTAAACATCAGACATCAATGTTCCGTGTTTTCATGTCATTGTTAAGTATGTCAGAAACTAACCATCAACAGTCTACCTCAGGACGATCAAGAGTCTATCACTCTTTCGCTTCACAGCATAAACTTTTCTTTCAATTCTTAATATCTGACTATATATTACAATTTCGTGTTTTCTGTTCTTACATATGTCTCCAACTAACAATCAGCAGGAGTCTGCTTCTACATTCAATTACCCATTCATCTTACTGAATGAACTCATTTTTCAGTTGTAAATATCTGATAATATACGACAATTTCGATATTTCGTTTTTTTAAATTTGAGTAAATAACGGTCACCAAAGGTCTGATACAATTTCCAAACACTCCCTTCTTGTACTGCATGGACTTATTTTTCAGTTGTAAATATTCTTAAATATCTCAGTAACTAATGAATAGCATGAAATCATTTTATATTTATAACACTACCTTTGCTATACCCAAACCCTTCACTATTAAATTGTAAAAATCTGACAATTTACAACAATTCGCTTGTTTCACTTTAATCTTAAATATCACAGTATCTAACGACCAAAAAGGTTTTCTACACTTTCAACTAATTTTTCCTATTGAATGGACTTAATTTCATTCGTAAGTATCAGCCAATTTACAACTATTATATTCTCTAATCTTTCCCTTCATAATGTTGGCCACTAACAATCATGAGAGTATATTTTAGTTTCTAAACTCTCCTTTCGCTCTATTGAATCTACTTGCTTTACTATTGTAAATGTATGACAATTGGCGACAGTCTGATACGTTGATTTTATTCCTAAGATTGTTGGCAACTAACGATCAGCTAGTTTGCTTCATTTTGAAAACTCTCTTTTCGCCTACTGCACATCTGAAAGTCTAAACAATTCCATATTTTCATTTTGTTCCTAAATGTGTATGTAACTGCCGATCAGCAAGAGCCTGCTTCGTTTTTGAAACAGTCCCCTCGAAATTCCGAACTGATCAGTGTTCAATTTTAAAAATGCGACGAATTACGACAATTTAATTCGTTCATTTTATTCTTAAATTCGTCAATAAATAATGATAACCAAGGGACTCCTACATCTTCCAAAAACTTCTTTTGCCCTACTCAATGTAATTGCTTTTAAATTGGTAATGTCGGAGAATTTACGTCGTTTCCATTGTTTCATTTTATTCTTTACTACGTCACTAGGTAAAGATCACCAAGAGCTGCTTCATCTTCAAGACAGTGCTTTGGCCCTTGCGAGTGGACTCACATTACAACTTTGATATATGACTAATTAAAGCATTTCCACTCAATCATTTTGTTTTTAAAAACATCTAACTTACGATCAGCAAGAGCCTACGACAGCTTTCAACATTCATTACTTTCTACTAAATGCACTCACTTTTCAATTGTAAATATCTAATAATTGACGTCAATTCCGTTCTTTAGTCTATCCTTAAATATATTAGTAACAATCAATCAGCAGCAGTCGGCTTCCACTTCGAAACACTCCCTTCGCCCTATTGAATGGACTCACTTTTCCATTGCAAATATGACAATTTACGACCATTGTGTTTTTCATTTTTGTAAAATACAGTCCGGTACTATCGATTAGGAAGAGCCTGTTGTATCTTCAAAACACTCACCTCATTATACTGAATGGACTCACTGATCAATTGTAAATATGTTTCAATTTACGTCAATTACGTTGTTTCATTTATTCATTAATATGTCAGTAACTAACAATCAGCAAGATTCTGCTTCTGCTTCCAAACACGCCTATGTCCCTACTGAATGGACGCACTTTACGACTGGAAACATAGAACAATTATTGAGAATTTCGAGTTTTCATTTTCTTCTGAAGTTTGTCAGTAACTAACCCACACTCTCTTTTCGCCTTAATGGTTAGCTTATCCTTTCAATTGTAAATATCTAAGATTATACGACGAATCCGTTTTTTCACTTTATTCACCAAACGTACTTTTTCTTCTAAACACACCTTTCGTCCTACTGAATAGACTGACTATTAAATTGAAAAAATCTGTTAATCTACGACAATTCCGTTCCTTTCATTTTATTCTTAAATATGTATTCAACTAACGATTTGCCAAAGTAACCTAGAGATTCCAAACCTTTTTTCGTCCTGCTAGATAAACTTGTTCTTAATTTACACAAATATATATCATTAACTAACGATCTCCAAGAGCCTGCTTCAGCTTCCGCACTTCTTTCGCCTTGTTGACTGGACTCACTTTTCAATTGTAAATATTTTTACAATTGAAATACTAGGAATTTTTAATTTTCACCCCTCCCATTGAACCTCTATGCCGATAATGCTAAACTATGATGCGAACGATATCGGTAGTATCATAATTCATGTCACTGATTACATGTCCCTGGTTTCCCCATGACAGCCGGGTTTCGATTCCCGGCGGGAGTCGTGTAGTTTGGGCTCCACGTTAAGTTGTAGAACCATGTCTTATATAGACTCGCAGCTCAAAGGGACGCTAAACCCTATATTGCCTCAGCTCGTGAGATATTCTACTTTTTTATTTCTAAATCACTTTTCTCTCTTTGAATCCCCTCCATCCCCTTAGGACACGCGTAGGTTCAAACCGAAACTTACTTCATGGTTGGAGGATGCAAGGCTATTGTACCATACGCGTAAACCCCTATGGGACTATAGTAGTTAATTGCAGAGTTTGAGCAGCACTACGGATAAAACACGCTTATATTTATATTTATTAAATCTCGCATTAGGACTTACTCCAGAAGACAAACTTTTAAAAAATACGACTTTTAAAATATTATTATTATTATTATTATTATTATTATTATAGCAATAGCTATATGAAAATATATCTCGGCCAATTTCGTTAATCCCGGGTTCGATCCCCGGTGGGAGTTCATGTGGTTCGGATTCCTCGTTAATCAGTAGGTCCACGTCTCATATAGCCTCGCTGCTGAAGGGACGCTAAACTAAAATCGACTCAACTCAACTCCAATTTCGTTAATACACACCATTCATTAACCGGTAGTTGTAGAAATGTCTTTTGCAACAGCAGTTGTTAGCTCAATACTAGAATATAAGAAAAGAAAGATAAATTACGTGATACCTTTTGCAATTTTTATCTATATTTTCACCTATCTAGGACGTTTCTGAAAGTTCAGATTTCTATATCTCCTTTTTCGCTCACTTCCGTGTCCTTTAACTACGTAATTCCTACACTTACTTCATAAATCACAGATACATGTAATACAAATGTATCTCCCTGTCTTCTCTCTACATCATGTCTGGAGATAAATGTTTTGACAACACTTACAGACACAATCAAAAAATAATAATACGATCTACGATATCAGTGATACATGTTGTGGCCTTTACTTAACATATAAAACAATAAATGGAAAAGCTGAGAATCCGAATCTACTTAGAGATGATAGTGCACTGACGCTTAAAATCTGTGTCTTTACTCCCTATAGCTATGTTAATTTCCTAGTGAAATTAATAATTCTTTAAAATTAATCACACATTCCTATACAACCATCCCGGAAAAACAGTGTTGGGGCCTAAGCCACATCTTAAAAGAATTAAATATTACCGTAATAGCGCAGCAAGGAGTGGACCGAAGTAAATGAAATTTTTTGTAGATATTATATAGACCCTATGTAAAATAAGCTCTTTCGTGTTTCTCAAGTGTCCCTTTCCGTTTTGCTTCAAATTTGGTAGATCAAGAGCAAATTGGAAATAAATCGACATGTGTTTTTGTTTACGCCCAAAAACTTTGTAAGGGTTAAAAGTGACTCCTGAAATACTATATAAAACGCTATACTGTTTGTGCTTGTAGTTGATCTAAAAAAACTAAGGAAATCGGATGGAGATACGACACTTGTGAAACACGAAAGGTCATATTTTACACACAAAATATCTACATACAATTTCATTTGCTTCGGTCCACTCCTCCCGTCACTCAAAGACTCGGTCCACTAAATAGTACTTTTTTCTTTCAGGAAAATACGAAACACGTATTTCCCCATCTTACTTGTGCACATTTCATTCATTTCGGTCCATTTCTTCTTGCCTTTCTTGCGTCAACTTTCAAATTTTTCAGTGGGAACTTTTTTGCCTAAAACTGTTTATCGCCAGAAAATTAAAAAAAAAACCGTATTTGTTTATTTTCTGCGTATTGTTCATACAAAAAGTTCCGTTTCAATTCTTCATGTCCTTTACACACATCTGACATACTGTTACTAGCACTTTTGATACTTAGTGATCAAAGGTTTGGAGGGATCAGTGACCCATCTAGCTGTTTCTTCCAGGAAGATACGAAACCCGTATTCTCTCATGTTATATCTGATATATCTGTTCAAAATTTCATTCACTTTGATTCATTTCTTCTTACCTTTCGGAAGTCAAATTTCAAAATTTTGGGGTGAGTTCGTTTGCCCCCTAAAACAGATATTTCGCCGTAAATAAAATACTGTATTCCTTTACTTTTACGTATTGTCTATACACAAAGTTTCGTTGGAATTCTTCATGTCCTTTACACACATCTGACACACTGTTACTAGCACTTTTGATTTTTCGTGATCAGAGGTTTGGAGGGTTCGGTGCCTTACCCAACCGTTTTCTGAAAGAAAATGAGGGAAACTGTATCCTCAGTTTACGTCTGCATTACCTGCGCACTACTTTATTCACTTCGGTTCATTTCTTCCCGCCTTTCATGCGTCAACGCTCAAATTTTTGGGTGGGGGTTTTGCCCCCTAAAACCGTTACTCCGCGCAACATTAAAAACTTTATTCCTTTACTTTTTGCATATTGTCCATACAGAAAGTTAAGTTGCAATTCTTCATGTCCTTTACACACATCTGACATACTGTTAGTGGCACTTATGATATTTTGTGATCAAAATTTTGGAGGGGTCCATGCCACACCCAACCGTTTTTTCCAGGAAAATACGAAACCCGTATTCCCTCATTTTATGTCTTCAATATCTATGCACAATTTCATACACTTCGGTTCACTTTTTCTTGCCTTTAGTGCGTCAACTTTCTAAACTTTGGGTGGGGGCTTTTGAAACCTAAAACCGTGTTTACGCAGTACATAAAAAAACAGTATTCGTTTATTTCTTGGGTATTGTCCATACGCAAAGTTATGTTGCAATTCTTCATGTCCTGTACACACATCTGAAATCCTGTTACTAGCATTTTTAATATTTCATGATCAAAGATTTGGAGGGGTCAGTGCCCAACACAGCCCGGTATTTCAGGAAAATACGAAACCCGTACTCCCTCATTTAATGTCTACAATATCTGTGAACAATTTCATTCCCTTCGATTCAATTCCTCTTCTTGCCTCGCGTCAACTACAAAATTTTGATATTTCGTGATCATATATTTGGAGGGGTCCGTGCCCCACCTAACCATCTTTTACAGGAAAATACGAAACCCGTATTCCTTTATTGTATGTCTACAATATCTGCCCAACATTTCATTCAATGCGGTTCACTTCTTCTTGCTTTCGGGCGTCAACTGTCAAAATTTTCGGGTGGGATCTTTTCAACGTAAAACCATTTTTCCGCAGAAAATAAAAACCAGTATTCCTTTATTTATTGCGTACTAGCAGCGTTCACCCCGCTTCGCTGCGGTCACCCCGGAACGCAATAAACTTTCTTACTTAGATAATTTTTACTTTTTCGCTTTCAAATTGCAAGCGCCTGTCATTTATGTTAACCCGCCGAGTCACGTGGTCATGCGGGTTGCATATACATACGTTTATTTTTACCTATGATGAACTATGGAGACTTGAATGGTCCATTATCTCAAGACACTGGTAATTAAAAATTAAAGTGATATGATAAAAACCATCTAGGGTCCAAATCCTAACAACCCCCCAAAAATGAAAGAAATCGGTTCAGCCGTATTAGCGTGATGAGTTCACAAAGGATTTGTACGTTCTCTTTTATATATATAGATTGTAAATAAAAATTTTTCGTTGCAATTCTTCATGTCCTTTACACACATCTGACATACTGTTACTAGAAATTTTGATATTTCGTGATCAAATGTTTGGAGGGGGCCGTGCCCCATCAAACTGTTTCTCCAGGAAAATACGAAACCCGTATCCTCATCTTCCGTCTGAAATGTCTGTGCACAATTTCATTCACTTTGGTTCACTTATTCTTGCTTTCCGGGAGTCAACTTTCAAATTTTCGGATGCGAACTTTTGAAATCTAAAATAACTTTTTCCGGAGAACATAAAAAACAATATTCTTTTCTCTTTTTGCGTATTGTCCATACACAAAGTTATGTTGCAATTCTTCATGTCCTTTAAACACATCTGATACACTGTTACTAACACTTTTGATTATCCGTGATCAAAGGTTTGGAAGGATCTGCGCCCCAACCACTCTTTTTTCCACGAATATACAAAACCCCTTCTCCCCTTTTTCTACAATATCTGTGCACAAATTCATTCAATTTCGTTCACTACTTCTTGCCTTTCGGGTGTCAAGTTTCAAAATTTTGGGTTGGAGTTTTGGCACCCTAAAACCGTTTTTCCGCAGAAAAAAAAAACAGTATTCGTTTATATTTTGTTTCTTTTCCATACACAAACTTTGGTTACAATTCTTCATGCCCTCAACACACATCTAACATACTGTTACCAGAACTTTTGATTTTTCGTGATCAAATATTTAGAGGATTCGGTGCCCCACCCAACCGTTTTCTAAAGGAAAATACAAAAAAACCGTATCCTCAGTTTACGTCTGCAATATCTATGCACAATTTTGTTCACGTCGGTTCACTTCTCTTTGCCTTTCGGGTGTCAGCTTTCAAATTTTTGGGTGGGAGTTTTGGTCCCCTAAAACCGTTTCTCCGCAAATAATAAAAAAAAGTATTCGTTTATATTTTGCGTATTGTCCATACACAAAGTTATGTTGCAATTCACCATGACCTTTACACACATCTGACATACTTTTTCTAGCGCTTTTGATATTTTGTGATCAAACGTTTGGACGGGTTCGTGCCTCACCCAACCGTTTTTTCCAGGAAAATACGAACCCCGCTTTTTTCTCATTTTACGTCTACAATATTTGTGCACAATATCATTTACTTCGGTTTACTTCTTTTTGCCTTTTGGGAGTCAACTTTCAAAATTTTGGGTTGTAGCTTTTGCCCCCTAAAACCGTTTTTGCTCAGAAAATGAAAAATATATTCGTTTGTTTTTCGCGTATTCTCCATAAGTAAGTTTTGCTGCAATTCTTCATTTTCTTTACACACATTTGACATACTGTTAGCAGCACTTTTGATGTTTCGTGATCAAATGTTTGGAGGGGCACGTGCCCCACCCAACAGTTTTTCCATTAAAATACGAAACTCGTGTTCACTCATTTTACGTCTGCAATATCTGTGCACAATTTCACTCACTTCGATTCAGTTGTTCTTGACTTTCGGGTGTCAACTTTCAAAATTTTGGGTGGGGCTTTTATATTAAACCTTTACATTATATAATTCTTTTTTTCTTCTTTGTGAGATTTCTTTTTGGGGGTGAAGGAGAGAAATTGTTTCCTTTGGTATCTGTTGTTTGCCATTCGTCATGTTTGAACTGAATAAGTAAGATCATTTTGTAACTTTTGATGTAAACCAACTCCGTCACGATAATAAAATTGCCATTATTAACAATTTGTTTTATTCTCTTATTTGCTGTTTGCCACACTGATATATTTGATACAAAAATGGGGTTTGGTCCAACGCCTTTCGAGTTCGCAACAAACCGAAGCGCCGAGCTTTTTGGGTTGCCTGCAATTGCAGGAAAAGAGAATTGCAGGTGGTAATGCACTTTTGGAGTCGTGTATACATGCATCAACTGAAGATAAGGATGACGATATAAAAGACAGTTTTTACGAAGAAGTGGAACGGATATTTGACAAACTCCCGCGATACCATATGAAAATTCTACTAGGGGACTTCAGTGCGAAGGTAGGACGAGAGGATATTTTCACACAGATTATAGGGAACGAAAGTCTGCATAAGGAAAGTAATGACAACGGTGTTAGACTCGTGAACTTTGCAACATCCAAAAACCTAATGGTGAAGAGTACAAAATTCCCACATCACGACATTCATAAATACACTTGGACATCACAAGACGGGAAAACACATAATCAAAATTCATCACGTTTTAGTAGATAGAAGGAGGCAATCTAGCATAATTGATGTCCGGTCGTTTAGAGTTTCTGATTGTGACACTAACCACTACCTGGTAGCAGCAATAATACGAGAGAGGTTATCGTTGAATAATGGTTAGAATGGAGAAATGGTTATCGTTCCTTTTTCATCATTTCTTGTGCGAGAAACAAATGCCTAAATCCTATGCTATCCGTATATACAACTGTGTTATGTTGGAATGTATAAGGCGTAGGATTACTTTTCCTTATTTTTTAATTTCAACTCTTCCAGTGTAAGCAAAAAAGTGTAAGCAAGATATCAAGGCCATGTTTTTTAAATATTAAATTTGAACTAGACAATCTACGTAAAATTTCCAATCTATCCCTTCAAACATCATCTTGTTGCAGCCTGTAGCTTTCTAGATCTCGTTGTCTAAAAGTTTGACCACAAACATATAAACGTCCACAACATATCGTTTCAAAGAACTTGGAAGATGGAAGCACATTTGATGTTCATTGATTTTAGAGAAAGCTTATTAAAATACAATTGATTTGGACAATAACTTTATATCATAAACTTTATGAAAAAGATATAGTTAACTAATGTAGACTATTTAAAGTACAAATACCTAAAAAGTGTGTCTGTGTTATTCTTGAGATAACTCATAATAGTAAATAAAAGATACGAAAACCAACTTATAAGTTGGATCTCGGACACTTTCAATTGCTATTGTAGCATTTAAATAGATAGATTACAATTATCTTTAGAATTGAATAGTGAGTCCAACCAGCAGGGCGAAAGGCTTGTGAAAGCTGAAGCAGACTTTTACGGACCGTTCGCTACTGACACATTTAAGAATAAAATGCAAGAACCAAATTGTAATTAATTGACAGATATTAACAATTCGAAAGTGAGGTTTTTCAGTAAGCGCAGGTAATGTTTAGAATAACTAGGAGACTCTTGATGATCGGTACTTCCCGACATACTTAAAAACGAAATGTAACAATTGAATTGTAAATTGTCAAATATCTACAATTGAAAGCGAATCTATTCACTTTGGCGAAAGAATTTTTTGGAATCTGAATTTAACCTTTGCTGATAGGTAGTTGCCAACATATATAAGATTGAAGTCAAAGAACGGAATTGTCATAAATTATAAGATATTTATAGTTCAAATGCAAGAGGTCCAAAGGAGGTAAATGCTGATGGAGACTATTGACTCTCGCTAGTTGAAGATATATTTAAGATTAAAATGAAAGAACGAAATTCTCGAAAAATGTCTGATATTTACAGTTGAATCTGACTCTATTCAGCAGGACGAGAAGGCCCATGCTGATGGTTTCTTACTGACATATTAGTGAGTAGAATCAAAGAACTGAACTCTTGTAAATTGGCAATTATTAACAATTAAAAGTGAATTCATGAAGCAGATCGAAAGATTGTTTGAAAGCTGAAGCAGAATCTTGGTGATCGCTGTTTGAAGACATATTTAAGAATAAAACGAAAGAACAGAATTGTCGTAAATTATCAGATATTATAATCGAGAAGTAGTTCGATACTGTAGCGCGAAAGGAGTTTATGGAATCTGAAGCAGACTCATGCAGATCGTTAGACTCAAACAGACTCATCTAGACTTATTTAATAATAAAACTAATAAGTATAATTCTCGTAATTTGAAAGGTATTTAAAATTGAAGATTAATTGCAAAATAGAGAGTGAAAGAAATGTTTGGAAGCTGTAGTAAATAGACTCTTTTTGATTGCTAGCTACTAACATATTTAAGACTAAAATCAAAGAACGAAACAGTCGTAAAATCTCAGATACTTTCTATAGAAAGCAAAGTTCATTAAGTAGTGAGAAAGGTGTGCTTTTGTATACATAGGTGACTCCTGGTGATCATTCATTACCGAGCTATTTTAGGATTAATGCAATAATGGAATTGACGTCAATTCTCAGATATTTACAATTTGAAAGCGAATAGATTTAGTAGGGCAAAAGGGGAGTTGAAGAAAATTTTTGCTAATCAGTAGTTGCCTTCATATTCCAGAATGAAATGAAATAATGGATATGTAGTACTTTCTCACATATTTACAATTGGTAAGTGAGTCCATTATGTACGGCAAAAGGATTGCCTGGAAAATGATGCAGACATTTGCACATCGTTAGTTTGAGATATATCAGAATAAATCAAAGAATGGAATTATATTTTGTCACATATTTAAAATTAAAATTTGAGACACTCAGAATCGCGAAAGTAGTGTTTCGAAGCTGTAGTTGATCGTGAGTTTCTGACAAATTTACGAACAAAATAAAACAACAGAATTGCCGTAAATATTCATATATTTACAATCGACAAGAGTGACCATTCAGTTGTTCCAAAAGGGATTTTCAAAGGACGAAGCATGCTCTAGCTGATCGTTAGTTACTGCATTATTTATGAATAAAATGCAAGAATTGAACTGTCGTAAACTCACAGGAATTAACAATCGAAAAAAAATTGATTCAGTAGGCAGAAAAGAGTATTTTTTAGCTGAAGAAGACTCTTGGCATTCAATGGTTAAAGACATTTTTAAAAATCAACTTGAAAAAATTTAATGCGGTAGTGTGTATCATATTTACAATTGAAAACCGAACCTACTCAATAGGGCGAATGAACAGTTTACAAACTGAAGACACTTGCTGTATCTTAGTTACTGACATATTTAAGTATAAAGGGAAAGAATACAATAATCGTAAACTGTCACATATTTACAAGTAGAAAGGGAGTGAATACAGTATGCCTAGTTAAAGTTTTTGCAGGAGGTTGCGGACTCTTGTTGATGGTTACTTACTGACATATTTATGTATAAAAGCAGATAACGGAACGAATGTCTAATGAGATATCTAAAATTGAAAAGTTAGTCCACTGACTAAAGCGAAAAGCGTGTTTTGGTATATAAAGCAAACCCTAAATGGTCGTTATTTACAAACTATTTTTAAAATAAGAGAAAACAATAGAATTGTCGTAGTGTCACATATTTACATTTGAAAAGGGAGCAAAGCAGGGTTTTTGAAGCTAAAGTAAAGACTTGATGATTGTTACTTACTGAGATACTTTAAAATAGAATAAATTTAAGGAGTTGTATTATAGTATCGGACTTTTACAATTGAACAGTGAGGACAATACGTATGGTGAAGGTTGTTTCATAGATGTAGGAGACTCTTGCTGATCGCTAGTTACTGACATACTTAAAGGTAAAATGAAAGAACGGTATTGCCGTAAATTGTGAGATTTTTAAAATTGAACATTGACGACATTCAGTAGAACGAAGAGAGTGTTTGGGAGTTGAAGTAGGCCCTTGCTCATCGGATGACACTGATACTATTAAGCATAAATTGATAGAAAGGTGCTCTTTCTAATCGTACGATATATTACACTTCAAAAGTGAGTCTATTCAGTAGGACGAAAGTAGTATTTGGAAGATGAAAAAGACTCTTAGTGATTATTCTTTACAGACGTGTTTAAGAAAAAATCAAAGAACGAAATTGTCATAAATACTCATATATTTACACTTCAATAGTGAGGCCATTGACAAAGGCGTTAGAATTGTTTGGAGCGTGATCTTTTTTAAATTATAAAAAAATGTAGAATTGAAAAGTGAGTTTACTCACTAAGGAAAAGGAAGTGTATCGATGCTTGAGGTGTCGTTTTCTAATAAATACTTATCGATATATATAAGAATAAACTGATGGTCGGAAGTGTACGTTCTCAGATATTTACAATTGAAAATTGAGTCTATATAGCAGGGCGAAAGTAGCCTTTCGAATATTAAGTACACCCTCGCTGATCGTTAGATAATTACATGTTTAGAAAAAAGGAAGAACGTAATTGTGGTAATTTGTCAGATATTTATAACTTTTAAGAGTGTCCATTCAGTAGAGCAATAGTGAGTTTGAAAGAAAATGAAATAAGGGAGTTTTTGTAGTTTGTCAGATATTTAGTATTCAAAAGCACTACTTCCCTTACTAGGGGGAGAGGAGTGTTTGGAAGTTGAAGCTTTTGCTAATCGGTAGTTTCCGAGAAATTTGATAATGAAATGCAATCATGAAATCGTCGTAATTTGTCGAATATTTATAATTGGTAAATGAGTCCATCCAGTAAGACGAAAGGAGTGTTACGAATGTGAAGCAAGCTCTTGTTGATCGTTAGTTATTCACAAATTTAGGAATAAAATGGAATGCGGGACAACCTTAAATTGTCTTATGATTACAATTTAAAAGTAATCCCATTTAGTAGGGTGAAAAAAATATTTGGAGAGAGGAACAGTCTCTGCATGACCGTCAGTTGAAGACTTATTTATGAATAAATGTAATAACGAAATAGTCGTAATAAGATATTTTCAATTGAAAAGTTTATTCATTCAGTAGAACGAAAGGAGTGTTATGAAGATTTACTGACATATTTATGCATAGAATGAAATAACGGAAGTACCGAAAATTGTCGGCTTTTTACAGATGAAAACTGACACCATTCAGTAGGGCGAACACAGTGTAGGGAAACGAAGCAGATTTTCCTCAATGTTAGTTACTTAGATATTTATGAATAGAATGAATCAGACTTGGTAATCCTTGGTTGAAGGTATATTGAAGAATAAAATGAAAGAAAGGAATTGTCGTTAATTCTCTTTCATTCACTATTTAATAGTGACTAAATTCTATTGACGAAAGGAGAGTTTTTGAAGATTCAACAGATTGTTGCTGTTTTGCATTAGTGAAAGATGAGAATACGGAAACACGTAAATCAAGACCTCGGGTGTAAAAGGTGATAACCCACATTTCATGAAAATTTAAGTTCTGTGAATGAACAAGGTGACAAACCACTTCTCCGTCTGTTCAAGGTGAGAGATCTTTGATTTTCCTATGTAGTTGGCAGGAAAGGGCACGGTGACATGCCACTTTGTCGAAGCTTACGCACGTAAAAGGTGACAACCTGTAGTTAAACATGGCGTCGTGCGCAAGGCAGCATGCTGTTCTATCAAAAGAAATTACTGATATGGCGGACATTTTAAGTGACATTAGTGGTGTGAGTGATCCAGACGTTGTGGATTATGTTCCTGAGATGGAAGCGGAATCATCAGCATCATCTGAAGCGAATTCAGAAAGTATTATTGTAAATCTTATACAATGTGGATTATCACAGTTTACATGCACGAACAGTGTTGGTTATCTCCTTGTACGTGCAGAATATGTAGCTAGCATACGCCTCAGTTATTGCCATATAAAGATCATTAAATTTTTGTTATTTTAAATCGCGTACAAACATTAGCTATGAACGTACGTGTAGATACATAATGAAAATACTTTGTTGTATTCTATCTTTTATAATTTCTTTGCAATGTAGAATTTCTCATAGTAGAATGTGCTGGATGTATGCCAAGGATTATACGTAGTATAAGGCAAGTGGTACGTTCAGTAACTACGCATATCTGACGTTATTTCGTTTTAGCTTTCAACTTTTGGTATGTTCCCCTTTGGTCCCTCTGTAATGTGTAGATCTCAAACCAAGCCTACGAAACGAAAAATATGAAGCAATGACGTCATTTATACACCATAGGAGGAAGCCGCCTTGCGGTAGAAACTACGCGGGCTATTAAATCGACTTGCTGTTTACTTTTTAAAGAATCACAATCAGCTATTTGTAGGTCTTGATTTGATTACTACATGACGAACGCGTTTTATTTCACACTTGCAATCAATGATTTTTGTTCTTGTGGGGGTAAGAGAGGAGAAAGTGAGACAGGGGAACAGAACAAAGGTAATAAGTATCCGAATGATCTTAAGAAGCAACACGTGAGATGGATATGGTTGTCTGAAAATTTTCTTCCCCTCCAATTAGGTTATGCTTCTCTGTTGACAAGGAAATAGAATGAGAGAGGTAGAAAAGGATCTCTTTCTGAGAGCTGAACATCCTTTTTGCGTGGGCAAAAAATGGTTGCTTGCTTGTTTGTAGAAATGATTCAGTTTCAGTACAAGAATGATTATTGCAACGTGTAAAGTGCATGCAGTTATGTTTGGTACAATAGGATTACATTTATTGTACTGTTTCCGAGTTAGGAACTGTCATTGGGGTCACTCCAAAATTAAATTTGTAACTATTTCTAACGTTTTCGTTTCTTTTACTTTCTCTAAATTTTTACAAGGTACGCGATATAGTATTCTTGATATCTGATAAGGTATGGTTATGAAAATAAGGTATGATTCATTATTTTGTACGTTAATACTGTTCCAGCTTTGAATGTTATTTTACAAAATGGAAGTATTGTAAAAAAAACCGCTGGAAAATAAAACTACGCCAATTTTTGCTAAATATATTTTTAACCCTTGCGGTGCGAGGTCGGTACGTTGAGCTCACAACCATTTGAATTGCGAGTTGTGCTTTTGTGCTTCAGCAACAAAAATACTAATGATAATAATAATATGTTTGTGAGAATGAATGTTAAGAACAGAATCCTACTTCAATTTTATATAATGACTATTGGTTCACTGACGGTTTTTTAGGGTTTCCCTCAGTCTAGTCAGTCAAATGATGGGTTTATACCCACAAAACTAGGCACTGACTGACTAACCTCCCCTCTCCTGTCCCGGGCTGTGGCAGAGATGCTTAAAGGCCTCAAATAGAATTCAAATTCAAATGAGAGATGTTAATCATAAACGTAATTATTTATGATTAATTGCTTTTCTCAATAGCTGCAAAGTCCCTATCTGACGGCAACATAGTTTGTCCAACAACAGGGAAGTAATGTTCTATGGTATTAAGCCTTCCGCTACTCAAGAGATGCAGCCACCCAGTTTTTGTTTTCTCCACAGCAATTGTCCGAGAACACTGTTAGTGTTTCTCCACGTAAGTCAGTTTTTTTCAAAGAAACGATGAAGACAACTTGCTATTTCGTCAGACCCTCGACCTGCAACAGATTCATCCCATAGGAAGCATTATCCTTGTTCTTTGCCGCAATCATGAATATTAAAGTTGTACGTAAACATTTTTATAAAAAATTTCGAGTCTTCTCGACGCAATTCGAAAACCAACCAAATATGAAAGTGGAAGCCCTTTCAAACTGAGTGAAGTCGAAAGAATGAAATATGAGAAGTATCATCCATATAATTTGGCAGTGTCAACTTCTCATGCACCAGTTTCCAACGATTTTGTAAACATCAGTCTCGAAAAGCGAGATAGACATCAAATTGACTTGTCATCTATTTCACTTGCGAGAAAGTATACTTCGAAAATTCCACTCCATAAAATAAAATATGATAATGTCATGTCATGTCTGAAATGGATTCCTTCAGCGTACCATGACTTCTATCTACAACAAAGGTTTTCCCAGGAAGTACATTCAGATGAACAGTCTGAGGACTCTACTGATGAAGAGAACTGTCGGGACTACATACTTACGGCAATTAATGTGATGGGTACTGATAGTGGATTTAAGATAAAAGTACCTACGTAAATCTACAAGTAACTACAAGAAATTAGTGCGGGTTGCGTAGTGTAAAGGGAGTAAACTATTCCAGTTGCCACTGTTTTAATGTCTGATATATTGTTATAGTGATTTCAGTTCGTTAAAGTGTTCGTAAGAAGTTTTACGGAGTGAAATGCAGAGGTCTCAAACTCGTTTTTTCTCCCGATGATATATTTTATATTAATAGACTCGGGTGTATTAACGATTTTATTGACTATTGTAATCCATCAAGTGCTGAATTTGAAATATTGTGAGTTACACAGCCTAACTTGCTTCTTCATACTGCGATAGGTAGTTTTAGTAGGGGAGTTAGATGACTTAGTAGTGGGTAAACTTAAGCAGCATATAAAGTACCTCATGCCGCAGGTTTAAACTAAATATCCAGCTACAAGTACAAATGAAAATGTGCTTATAGTACTAATTTGAAGTGAAAATTTGTCAGATTTTGTATATCAGAGTAGTGTTATAATTGCGTCTAGAATATGAAAGGTATCTCTGTGCCACTAGTTCTAGATTAAGGATTTCTAATTAGCATTTTGTTAAATGTAATTTTTCAGTCAAAAGCTAGCCATTGCTTTGCCATCAACATATTTACGAAACAATGTAATAAGTGCTATTCTTAATACTATATTTTCGTTGGACACATCAAGTAAATGCCGATATGGACCTTCAAATAGATCGAAGCTGATTCCTTCCTCCTCTCTATCCCGATCTGTGTCAGAGGTACTTAAATAAAAATTCGAATTGAAACATCAATAAAAGTACTTTTCTTATAAAAGGCAATAACTAACAATGCATATGCACGTAAATGGTGATAACCATCAATAAGTACAAACAAACTATTTTAATTTTCTTTTTGTATAATCTGTAATTCGAATGCTAAATTGACAAAAATGTAGAATAAGCAGAAGAGATACATGTTCTTGAGGAAGCTCTAAACTGAGAACTTTCTTGCAGCAGATTAACTACATGCAATGCTCTTAAACATTCAATTCCACTTTTCCAAAAATAAGGAAACTGTGGGTTATCGCCTTATACAGCCGAGGTCTAGAAATAGTCAGATATCCAAATTTGAAAAGTTAGTTCATTGAGTAGGACGAGATCGGTGTTTTTGGTTAATAAAGCAGACTCTCGATGTTCGTTATTTCCTGCTATATTTAAGAATAAAATCAAAGAACGAAATTGTCATAAATGTGATCTCATTTCATTCGAAAAGTGAATCCACTTAGCGGAACGAAGGGAGTGTTTGGTACATTAAGCAGAATATAGGTGATGTTTAGTTACTGTCTCATTTAAGACTAAAATCCACGTGAAATGTCTGATTTTTCTTCAATGTTAGTTACTTAGATATTTAAAAATTAAAAGTTCACTGAATAGGGAGAAAAGTGTATTTTTGGTATATAAAGCTGACTTTTAATGATCGTTAGTTACTGAACTATTTTCAATAATATGAAATTCTAGTAATTGGTGAAATTTTTACAATTGAAATATTAACTAATTTAATAGATCAAAGAGGAGTTTGGTTGATGAAGTAGTCTCGTAGCTGTAGACACGTTTAAGAATGAGCTGAAATGTCAGAATTGTAATAATGTGTCGGATAATAACATCACCTATATTCTCTGGAAAATCTTTGACAATTTAAACAATTTCTTTCTTTCATATTATTTTTAAATATCTCAGTAATTAACTAATAGAATAAGTCAGCTTCATATTTAAACCGAGCCTCTTGCCATACTAAGTGCCTCAATTTTCAATTGCAAAAATCTGACTATTTACGACAATTCAGATCTTTCATTATTTCCTGTATATGTTGGCAACCACAAATTACGAAGAGTCTGCTTTAGCTTCCAAACACTCTTTTGGCATAGTGAGTAGACTAGCTTTTGCAATGTAAATATCTGAAAATTTACGACAATTGCAGTCTTTCCTTTTATTATTAAAAAGGACAGAATATAACGATCAGCAGGAGCTTTTATCTTCCAAACAGTTGTTTCGCCCTGCTGAGTGAACTCACTTTTTAATTGTAAATGTCCTATAATTTATACAATTCAACTCCTGCATATTATAGTCTTCAAGCAAAAATCAGCCAGAGTCTATTTTTGTATCCAAATACCATATCGCCATGCTAAATACAATCACTTCATTTTCAAAAATATTTTTCGCCCTACTGAGCGAATTAACTTTTCTATTGTAAATATGTCAAAATTTTCGACAATGGCGTTCCTTTATTTTATTCTTAGATATTCCCGTAATTAACGATCTACATGAGTTCGCTACATCTTCGAAACACTCTTACCACCTTACTGAATGGACTTTCTTTTCGACTGTAAATACTTAACAAATTAAAGATCTCCGTTTTTTCATTTTATTCTTAAATATGTCAGTAACTAACGATCCGCATTAGTGTGCTTAATCTTGAAAACACTCTATTCGCCATTCTGAATGGCTTAACTGTTCAATTATTAAAATAGGACGATTTAGTACCATTTCCTTCATAAATTGATTAGTAATTAATGAGCAGCAAATCCCCTATTTTTTCATCTTCCACATCCTGTAGTCATGTAAATCCTCCAAGAACTGCTTTTGCCTTATTGAATGATCTCACTTTCCAATTGTTAATATCTGACTACTCAAGACAAATCCATTGTATTATTTTATTCTCAAATAGTTCAGTAACTAACTACCATGAGAGTATTTCAGTCTCCAATCTCTCCTTTGGCTTTACTAAATGGACACACTTTTCAATTCTAAATAATTGACAACTAACGAGAATTACACCCTCACCACATGTATTCCAATAACTCATAACTGTAAATACATGACCAATTACGACAATACCGTTTTTACATTTCATCGTTTTTAGCATGTCATTATCTACAGATCAACAAGGGTCTGCTTCATTTTCTAAACTCTCCTTCCTCCATACTGAACGAGCTCAGTTTTAACTGTAAATATCTGACAATTTAAGAAAAATAAGTTCTTTCATTTTTAAATATATTACTAACTACGATTAGGAAGAGTCTGTTACGTCTTCAAATGACTCCTTTGGTTTTACTGAATGGCCCATTTTTCAATTGTAAATATTGGACAATATGCGATAATACCGTTCTTTCATTTAGTTCTTAAATACGTCTCTAATTAATGTTCACCAAGAGTTCGAACACTTCTATCGATCTACTGGATGGACTCACTTTTCAATTGTTTATGACGGACAAGTTAAGAAAATTAGTTGTCAGTTACTAGTGATATTCATAATCTATTTCATTCTACCAACTATTTTTTTACCTACAGAATAGACAACGTTTTAGTTGTAAATACCTAACAATTTAAAGATCTCCGTTTTTTCATTTTATTCTTAGATATGTCGGCTAATAACGATCAGCAAGAGTTTGCTTCATCTTCCGAACACTACTTTCCCCATACTGATTAGACTCACTTTTCATTGTAATATTTGAAAACGTACGACAATTCCGTTCTTTCATTTTATTCTCAAAAGTGCGCTCAATCATGGATCACCAAGAGCAAGCTTCAGCATTTCTACAGTCCTTTCGCCTTACTGAATGGACTCACTTCTCAATTGTAAATATCTGTAATATACGGCATTTCGTTCTTTAATTTTCTTCCTAAATATGTGAGTAATTAACGATCAACAAAAGTCTAACCACTTCAAGTTTCAAAAACTCATGTCGCCATATAAATTGGAATCAGATTTCAATTGTAAATATCGTGTGAAATACTAAATCCCGTTATTTCAATTTGTTTTTATTATATAAGTAACCAACAACGAACTAGAGATTGATTCATTTTCCAAACACACCTTTCGTCTTACTGAATGGACTCACTAAAAATTATAAATATCACACAATTTAAGACGTACCGTTCTTATATACCCCAGTAGATAATAATCAAAAAGAATGTTCTTCATCTTCGAAACACTCGTGTCGACTCACTGAATGGACTCACTTTCCTATTCTAAATATCTATTAATTTATGACAATTTCTCATTTTTTTCTCACGTATATTACTAACTTACGATCACCAAGAGAGTACTTCAGGTTCCATAAATGTCAGTAATTAACGATCAGCGAGTGTCTGCTACCTCTTACATACACACCTTTTCCCCTACTGAATGAACTCACTTTTAATTGTAATATTTTACAGTTTGTGACAATTAAGTTCTTCATTTTATTCTTAAATATGTAATAATCTAGGGACCAACAATAGTCTGCGTCAATTTGCAAGCACTCGTTTCACGATATTGAATGGACTCAGTTTGCAAATGTATATCTCATTACGCCGAATCCATTCTTACACTACATTCTGAAATATCTCGGAGACTACCGATCGGCAAGAGTGTGCTTCAGCTTGCATACTCTCCTATTGCCGTACTGAAGTGTCTCGCTTTGCAATAGTACATATCTCACTAATTGTGTCAATTTCTTTATTAGTCATTTTATTGTTAAATATGTCAAAACTAACATTCAACTGGAGTCTACTTCGCTTACTGAACGGCCTAACTTTTCTATTGTAAATATCTGAAAATTTACGACACTTCCATTCTTTTATTTCATTCTTAAACATGTCGGCTACTAACAAACTGCAAGAGTCTACTACACTTTCCGAACACTCCTTTCGATCTGTATAAAGGACTTACTTTCATTTGAAAATGTCGGACAATTAACGAAAATTCCGTTCTTTCATTTCATTCTTAAATCTGTCAGTAACTAACGATTATCAATTGTCTGCGTCATCCTTGAAACAGTCTCTCTTCATACTGAATGACCACACTTTACAATTGTAAATATCAAACAGTTTACATTTCTACTGTTTCATTTCATTCTTAAATATATAGGCAAATACCGATCAGAAAGAGTCTACTTCAGCTTCCAAACACTCTATTGACCTTACTGAATTGACCCACATTTCTATTAAAATATCTGACAAATTATGACATTTCCGTTATTTCATTTTATTCTTATATATGTCAGTATCTAACGAACAACAAGAGCAATCTTCATCTTCGAAAGAATCCTTTCACCCTGCAAGTTTACTAACTTAATTGTAAATATCTGACAATTTTCGTTAATTTTATTTTAATTTTATTCTTAAGTATACATACAACTACGGATCGCCAACACTCTGCATTAACTTCCAAGCACTCCCTTTGCCATATTGAATGGACTCAATTCTCGATTGTTATTATCCGACATATTATTACAATTCTGACATTTCAGCTCATTCTTAAACATGTCTACAGCTACGAGACTACTTCACCAACCAAACTCCTCTTTGGTCTATTAAATTAGTTAATATTTCAATTGTAAAAATTTCACCAATTACTAGAAATTCATATTATTGAAAAATAGTTCAGTAACTAACGATCATTAAAAGTCAGCTTTATTTACCAAAAATACACTTTTCTCCCTATTCAGTGAACTTTTAATTTTTAAATATCTAAGTAACTAACATTGAGGAAAAATCAGACATTTCACGTGGATTTTAGTCTTAAATGAGACAGTAACTAAACATCACCTATATTCTGCTTAATCTACCAAACAGTCCCTTCGTTCCGCTAAGTGGATTCACTTTTTGAATGAAATGAGATCACATTTATGACAATTTCGTTCTTTGATTTTATTCTTAAATATAGCAGGAAATAACGAATATCGAGAGTCTGCTTTATTAACCAAAAACACCGATCTCGTCCTACTCAATGAACTAACTTTTCAAATTTGGATATCTGACTATTTACGTCTTTTCGTATTCTCATCTTATTCTTAAATCTTTCACTAATGCAAGACAGCAACAATCTGCTGAATCTTCAAAACTCTCCTTTCGTCCATAGAATTTAGTCACTATTAAATAGTGAATGAAAGAGAATTAACGACAATTCCATTCTTTCATTTTATTCTTCGATATACCTTCAACCAAGGACTACCAAGTCTGCTTCATTCTATTCATAAATATCTAATTAACTAACATTGAGGAAAAATCTGCTTGGCTTCCCTACACTGTGTTCGCCCTAATGAATGGTGTCAGTTTTGATCTGTAAAAAGCCGACAATTTTTGGCACTTACGTTATTTCATTCTATGCATAAATATGTCAGTAAATCTTCATAACACTCCTTTCGTTCTACTGAATGAATAAACTTTTCAATTGAAAATATCTTATTACGACTATTTCGTTATTGCATTTATTCATAAATAAGTCTTCAACTGACGGTCATGGAGAGACTGTTCCTCTCTCCAAATATTTTTTTCACCCTACTTAATGGGATTACTTTTAAATGGTAATCATAAGACAATTTACGGTTGACCCGCATTCAATTTTATTCCTAAATTTGTGAATAACTAACGATCAACAAGAGCTTGCTTCACATTCGTAACACTCCTTTCGTGTTACTGGATGGACTCATCTACCAAATATAAATATTCGACAAATTATGACGATTTCATAATTCCATTTCATTATCAAATTTCTCGGCAACTACAGATTAGCAAAAGCTTCAACTTCCAAACACTCCTCTCCCCCTAGTAAGGGAACTAGTGCTTTTGAATACTAAATATCTGACAAACTACAAAAACTCCCTTATTTCATTTTATTTCAAACTCGCTATTGCTCTATTGAAAGGACTCTCTTACCAGCTGTAAACATCTGACAATTTACCACAATTACGTTCTTCCTTTTTTCTAAACATGTAATTATCTAACGATCAGCGAGGGTGTACTTAATGTTCGAAAGACTACTTTCGCCCTGCTATATAGACTCAACTTTTAATTGTAAATATCTGAGAACGTACACTTCCGACCATCAGTTTATTCTTATATATGTCGATAAGTATTTATTAGAAAGCGACACCTCAAGCTTCGAAACACTTCCTTTTCGTTAGTAAGTAAACTCACTTTTCAATTCTACATTTTTTTTATAATTTAAAAAAATCCCGCTCCAAACAATTCTAACGCCTTTCTCAATGGCCTCACTATTAAAGTGTAAATATATGAGTATTTATGACAATTTCGTTCTTTGATTTTTTCTTAAACACGTCTGTAAAGAATAATCACTAAGAGTCTTTTTCATCTTCCAAATACTACTTTCGTCCTACTGAGTAGACTCATTTTTGAAGTGTAATATATCGTACAATTAAAAAGAACACCTTTCTATCAATTTATGCTTAATAGTATCAGTGTCATCCGATGAGCAACGGCCTACTTCAACTCCCAAACACTCTCTTCGTTCTACTGAATGTCGTCAATGTTCAGTTGTAAAAATCTCACAATTTACGGCAATACCGTTCTTTCATTTTACTCTTAAGTATGTCAGTAACTAACGATCAGCAAGAGCCTTCTACATCTATGAAACTCTCTTCACCATACGTATTGTCCTCACTGTTCAATTGTAAAAGTCCGATACTATAATACAACTCCTTAAATTCATTCTATTTTAAAGTATATCAGTAAGTAACAATTATCAGGTTTTTCCTTTAGCTTCAAAACACAGCTTTGCTCCCTTTTCAATTGTAAATATGTGACACTACGACAATTCCATTGTTTCCTTTTATTTTAAAAATAGTTTGTAAATAACGACAATTAAGGGTTTGCTTTATATACCAAAACACGCTTTTCGCTTTAGTCAGTGGACTAACTTTTCAATTTTAGATATCTCATTTTACCTTCGTTCCGTTATCTGCTTTTATACATAAATATGTCAGTAAGTAACGATCAACAACAGTCCGCAACATCCTGCATAAACTGAACTCGGCAAACTGTGTTCACTCCCTTTCTACTTGTAAATATGTGACAGTTTACGATTATTGTATTCTTTCCCTTTATTCTTAAATGTGTCAGTAACTAATATACAGCAAGTGTCTTCTTCAGGTTCTAAACAGTTCATTCGGCCTATTGAGTAGGTTCGCTTTTCAATTGTAAATATGGTACACACTACCGCATTAAATTTTTTCAAGTTGATTCTTAAAAGTGTCTTTAACCATTGAATACCAAGAGTCTCCTTCAGCTACAAAATACTCTTTTCTGCCTACTGAATCATTTTTTTTCAATTGTTAATTCTTGTCAGTTTACGACAGTTCAATTCTTGCATTTTATTCATAAATAATGCAGTAACTAACGATCAGCTAGAGCATGCTTCGTTCTTTAAAAATCCCTTTTGGAACAACTGAATGGTCACTCTTGTCGATTGTAAATATATGAATATTTACGGCAATTCTGTTGTTTTATTTTGTTCGTAAATTTGTCAGAAACTCATGATCAACTACAGCTTCGAAACACTACTTTCGCGATTCTGAGTGTCTCAAATTTTAATTTTAAATATGCGACAAAATATAATTCCATTCTTTGATTTTATTCTGATATATCTCAAACTAACGATGTGCAAATGTCTGCATCATTTTCCAGGCAATCCTTTTGCCGTACATAATGGACTCACTTACCAATTGTAAATATGTGAGAAAGTACTACATATCCATTATTTCATTTCATTCTGGAATATGAAGGCAACTACTGATTAGCAAAAGTTTTCTTCAACTTCCCGTTTGCCCTACTAAATCTATTCGCTTTCAAATTGTAAATAACTGAGAATTGACGTCAATTCCATTATTGCATTAATCCTAAAATAGCTCGGTAATGAATAATCACCAGGAGTCACCTATGTATACAAAAGCACACCTGTCTCACTACTTAATGAACTTTGCTTTTTATAGAAAATGTCTGAGAATTTACGACTGTTTCGTTCTTTGATTTTAGTCTTAAATATGTTAGTAGCTAGCAATCAAGAAGATTCTATTTACTACAGCTTCCAAACATTTCTTTCGCTCTCTATATTGCAATTAATCTTCAATTTTAAATACCTTTCAAATTACGACAATTATACTTATTCATTTTATTATTAAATAAGCCTAGATGAGTCTGCTTGATTCTAACGATCTACATGAGTCAGCTTCAGATTCCATAAACTCCTTTCGCGCTACAGTATCGACATACTTCTCGATAATAATATCTGATAATTTACGACAATTCTGTTCTTTCATTTTATTCTTAAATATGTCTTCAAACAACGATCACCAAGATTCTGCTTCAGCTTTCAAACAATCTTTCGACCTGCTGCATTAATTAACTTTCAATTGTTAATAATTGCCAATTTACGAGAGTTCCGTTCTTTCATTCTACTCACTAATATGTCAGTAAGAAACCATCAGCATGGGCCTTCTCGTCCTGCTGAATAGAGTCAGATTCAACTGTAAATATCAGACATTTTTCGACAATTTCGTTCTTTCATTTTAATCTTAAATATATCTTCAACTAGCGATAGTTAATAGTCTCCATCAGCCTTTACCTCCTTTGGACCTCTTGCATTTGAACTATAAATATCTTATAATTTATGACAATTCCGTTTTTTGACTTCAATCTTATATATGTCGGCAACTACCTATCAGCAAGAGTTAAATTCATATTCCAAAAAATTCTTTCGCCAAAGTGAATAGATTCGCTTTCAATTGTAGATATTTGACAATTTACAATTCCATTGTTACATTTCATTTTTAAGTATGTCGGGAAGTACCGATCATTAAGAGTCTCCTACTTATTCTAAACACTACCTGCGCCTTCTGAAAAACCTCACTTTCCAATTGTTAATATCTGTCAATTAATTAGAATTTGGTTCTTGCATTTTATTCTTAAATGTGTCAGTAGCGAACGGTCCGTAAAAGTCTGCTTCAGCTTTCACAAGCCTTTCGCCCTGTTGGTTGGACTCACTGTTCAATTCTAAAAATAATTGTAATCTATCTATTTAAATGCTACAATAGCAATTGAAAGTGTCCGAGATGCAACTTATAAGTTTGGTTTTCGTATCTTTTATTTACTATTATCAGTGATCCCAAGAATAACACAGACACACTTTTTAAGTATTTGTACTTTAAATAGTCTACATTAGTTAACTGTATCTTTTTCATAAAGTTTATGATATTAAGTTATTGTCCAAAGCAATTGTGTTTTAATAAGCTTTCTCTAAAATCAATGAACATCAAATGTGCTTCCATCTTCCAAGTTCTTTGAAACGATATGTAGTGGACGTTTATATGTTTGTGGTCAAACATTTAGACAACGACATCTAGGAAGCTACAGGCTGCAACAAGATGATCTTTAAAGGGATAGATTGGAAATTTTACGTAGATTGTCTAGTTCTAATTTAATATTTAAGAAACATGGCCATGATATCTTGCTTACACTTTTTTGCTTACACTGGAAGAGTTGAAATTAAAAAATAAGTAAAAGTAATCCTACGCCTTATACATTCCAACATAACACAGTTGTATATAGGGATAGCATAGGATTTAGGCATTTGTTTCTCGGACAAATAATGATGAAAAAGGAACGATAACCATTTCTCCATTCTAACCATTATTCAACGATAACATCTCTCGTATTATCGCTGCTACCAGATAGTGGTCAGTGTCACAATCAGAAACTCTAAACGACCGGACATCAATTATGCTAGATTGCCTCCTTCTATCTACTAAAACGTGATCAATTTTGATTATGTGTTTTCCCGTCTTGTGATGTCCAAGTGTATTTATGAATATCGTGATGTGGGAATATTGTACTCTTCACCATTAGGTTTCTAGATGTTGCAAAGTTCACGAGTCTAACACCGTTGTCATTACTTTCCTTATGCAGACTTTCGTTCCCTCTAATCTGTTTGAAAATATCCTCTCGTCCTACCTTCGCATTGAAGTCCCCTAGTAGAATTTTCATATGGTATCGCGGGAGTTTGTCAAATATCCGTTCCACTTCTTCGTAAAAACTGTCTTTTATATCGTCATCCTTATCTTCAGTTGGGGCGTGTATACACGACTCCAAAAGTGCATTACCACCTGCAATTCCCTTTCCTGCAATAGCAGGCAACCCAAAAAGCTCGGCGCTACGGCTTGTTGCGAACTCGAAAGGCGTTGGACCAAACCCCATTTTTATATCATATATATCAGTGTGGCAAACTGCAAATAAAAGAATAAAACAAATTGTTAATAATGGCAATTTTATTATCGTGACGGAGTTGGATTACATGAAAAGTTACAAAATGATCTTACTTAAGCAGTTCATGACGAATGGCAAAAAACAAATAACAGAGGAAACAATTTCTCTCCTTCACCCCCAAAAAGAAATCTCATAAAAAAGAAAAAAAGAATTATATAATGTAAAGGTTTAATATAAAAGCCCCACCCAAAATTTTGAAAGTTGACACCCGAAAGTCAAGAACAACTGAACCGAAGTGAGTGAAATTGTGCACAGATATTGCAGACGTAAAATGAGTGAACACGAGTTTCGTATTTTAATGGAAAAACTGTTGGGTGGGGCACGTGCCCCTCCAAACATTTGATCACGAAACATCAAAAGTGCTGCTAACAGTATGTCAAATGTGTGTAAAGAAAATGAAGAACTGCAGCAAAACTTACTTATGGAGAATACGCGAAAAACAAACGAATATATTTTTCATTTTCTGAGCAAAAACGGTTTTAGGGGGCAAAAGCTACAACCCAAAATTTTGAAAGTTGACTCCCAAAAGGCAAAAAGAAGTAAACCGAAGTAAATGATATTGTGCACAAATATTGTAGACGTAAAATGAGAAAAAAGCGGGGTTCGTATTTTCCTGGAAAAAACGGTTGGGTGAGGCACGAACCCGTCCAAACCTTTGATCACAAAATATCAAAAGCGCTAGAAAAAGTATGTCAGATGTGTGTAAAGGTCATGGTGAATTGCAACATAACTTTGTGTATGGACAATACGCAAAATATAAACGAATACTTTTTTTTTATTTTTTTGCGGAAAAACGGTTTTAGGGGACCAAAACTCCCACCCAAAATTTTGAAAGCTGACACCCGAAAGGCAAAGAGAAGTGAACCGAAGTGAACAAAATTGTGCATAGATATTGCAGACGTAAACTGAGGATACGGTTTTTCGTATTTTCCTTCAGAAAACGGTTGGGTGGAGCACCGAATCCTCTAAATATTTGATCACGAAAAATCAAAAGTTCTAGTAACAGTATGTTAGATGTGTGTTGAGGACATGAAGAATTGTAACCAAACTTTGTGTATGGAAAATAAACAAAATATAAATGAATACTGTTTTATTTTCTGCGGAAAAACGGTTTTAGGGGGCAAAACTCCAACCCAAAATTTTCAAACTTGACACCTGAAAGGCAAGAAGTAGTGAACGAAATTGAATGAAGTTGTGCACAGATATTGTAGAAAAGGGGAAAAGGGGTTTTGTATATTCGTGGAAAAAAGGGTGGTTGGGGCGCAGATCCCTCCAAGCTTTTGATCACGGATAATCAAAAGTATTAGTAACAGTATATCAGATGTGTTTAAAGGACATGAAGAACTGCAACATAACCTTTTGTATGGACAATACGCAAAAAGAGAAAATAATACTGGTTTTTATGTTCTCCGGAAAAAGAGATTTTAGATTTCAAAAGTCCGCATCCGAAAATTTGAAAGTTGACTCCCGGAAAGCAAGAAAAGTGAACCGAAGTGAATGAAATTGTGCACAGATATTTCCGACGGAAGATGAGGATACGGGTTTCGTATTTTCCTGGAGAAACAGTTTGATGGGGCACGGCCCCCTCCAAACATTTGATCACGAAATATCAAAATTTCTAGTAACAGTATGTCAGATGTGTATAAAGGACATGAAGAATTGCAACGAAAAAATTTTATTTACAGTATGCAGTAAGTAAAGGAATACTGGTTTTTATTTTCTGCGGAAAAATGGTTTTACGTTGAAAAGATCCCACCCGAAAATTTTGACAGTTGACGCCCGAAAGCAAGAAGAAGTGAACCGCATTGAATGAAATGTTGGGCAGATATTGTAGACATACAATAAAGGAATACGGGTTTCGTATTTACCTCTAAAAGATGGTTAGGTGGGGCACGGACCCCTCCGAACATATGATCACGAAATATCAAAATTTTGAGGTTGACGCGAGGCAAGAATCGAAGGGAATGAAATTGTTCACAGATATTGTAGATATAAAATGAGGGAGTACGGGTTTCGTATTTTCCTGAAATACAGGGTTGTGTTGGGCACTGACCCCTCCAAATCTTTGATCATGAAATATTAAAAATGCTAGTAACAGGACGTCAGATGTGTGTACAGGACATGAAGAACTGCAACATAACTTTGCGTATGGACAATACCCAAGAAATAAACGAATACTGGTTATTTATGTACTGCGTAAAAACGGTTTTAGGTTTCAAAAGCCCCCACCCAAAGTTTAGAAAGTTGACGCACTAAAGGCAAGAAAAAGTCAACATAAGTGTATGAAATTGTGCATAGATATTGAAGACATCACATGAGGGAATACGGGTTTCGTATTTTTCTGGAAAAAACGGTTGGGTGTGGCATGGACCCCTCCAAAATTTTGATCACAAAATATCATAAGTGCCATTAACAGTATGTCAGATGTGTGTAAAGGACATGAAGAATTGCAACTTAACTTTCTGTATGGACAATACGCAAAAAGTAAAGGAATAAAGTTTTTAATGTTGCGCGGAGTAACGGTTTTAGGGGGCAAAACCCCACCCAAAATTTTGAACGTTGACGCCCGAAAGGCTGCAAGAAGTGAACCGAAGTGAATAAAGTAGTGCACAGGTAATGCAGACTTAAACTGAGGATACAGTTTTCTTCGTTTTCCTTCAGAAAACGGTTGGGTAAGGCACCGAACCCTCCAAACCTCTGATCACGAAAAATCAAAAGTGCTACTAACAGTGTGTGAGATGTGTGTAAAGGACATGAAAAATTCCAACGAAACCTTGTGTATAGACAATACGTAAAAGTAAAGGAATACAGTATTTTATTGTCGGCGAAAAATTTGTTTTAGGGGGCAAACGAACTCACCCCAAAATTTTGAAATTTGACTTCCGAAAGGTAAGAAGAAATGAATCAAAGTGAATGAAATTTTGAACAGATATTGGAGATATAGCATGAGAGAATATGGGTTTCGTATCTTCCTGGAAGAAACGGCTAGATGGGTCACTGATCCCTCCAAACCTTTGATCACTAAGTATCAAAAGTGCTAGTAACAGTATGTCAGATGTGTGTAAAGGACATGAAGAATTGAAACGGAACATTTTGTATGAACAATACGCAGAAAATAAACGAATACAGTTTTTTAAATTTTCTGACGAAAAACAGTTTTAGGCGGCAAAAGGTCCCACTGAAAAATTTGAAAGCTGACGCAAGAAAGGCAAGAAGAAATGGACCGAAATGAATGAAATGTGCACAAGTAAGATGAGGAAATACGTGTTTCGTATTTTCCTGAAAGAAAAAAATACTATTTAGTGGACCGAGTCTTTGAGCGACGGGAGGAGTGGACCAAAGCAAATGAAATTGTATGTAGATATTTTGTGTGTAAAATATGACCTTTCGTGTTTCACAAGTGTCGTGTCTCCATCCGATTTCCTTATTTTTTTTTAGATCAACTACAAGCACAAACAGTGTAGCGTTTTTAATAGTATTTCAGGAGTCACTTTTAACCCTTACAATGTTTTTTATACCCTTACCCTTACATAAACAAAAACACATGTCGATTTATTTCCAATTTGCTCTTGATCTGCCAAATTTGAAGCAAAACGGAAAGGGACACTTGAGAAACACGAAAGAGCTTATTTTACATAGGGTCTATATAATATCTACAGAAAATTTCATTTACTTCGGTCCACTCCTTGCTGCGCTATTACGGTAATATTTAATTCTTTTAAGATGTGGCTTAGGCCCCAACACTGTTTTTCCGGGATGGTTGTATAAGAATGTGTGATTAATTTTAAAGAATTTTTAATTTCACTAGGAAATTAACATAGCTATAGGGAGTAAAGACACAGATTTTAAGCGTCAGTACACTGTCATCTCTAAATAGATTCGGATTCTCAGCTTTTCTATTTATTGTTTTATATGTTAAGTAAAGGCCACAACATGTATCACTGATATCGTAGATCGTATTATTATTTTTTTTTATTGTGTTTGTAAGTGTTGTCAAAACATTTATCTCCAGACATGATGTAGAGAGAAGACAGGGAAATACATTTGTATTACATGTATCTGTGATTTATGAAGTAAGTGTAGGAATTACGTAGTTAAAGGACACGGAAGTGAGCGAAAAAGGAGATATAGAAATCTGAACTTTCAGAAACGTCCTAGATAGGTGAAAATATAGATAAAAATTGCAAAAGGTATCACGTAATTTATCTTTCTTTTCTTATATTCTAGTATTGACATAACAACTGCTGTTGCAAAAGACATTTCTACAACTACCGGTTGATGAATGGAGTGTATTAACGAAATTGGAGTTGAGTTGAGTCGATTTTAGTTTAGCGTCCCTTCAGCAGCGAGGCTATATGAGACGTGGACCTACTGATTAACGTGGAATCCGAACCACATGAACTCCTACCGGGGATCGAACCCGGGATTAACGAAATTGGCCGATATATTTTCTCATACAGCTATTGCTATAATAATAATAATAATAATAATAATAATAATAATAATTATAATAATAATAGTAGTAATAGTAATAATAATAATAATAATAATAATAATAATAATAATAATAATAATAATAATAATAATAATAATAATAATAATAATAATATTTTAAAAGTCGTATTTGTTAAAAGTTTGTCATGCGGAGTAAGTCCTAATGCGAGATTTAATAAATACAAATATAAGCGTGGTTTATCCGTGAGTGCTGCTCAAACTCTGCAATTAGCTACTATAGTCCCATAGGGGTTTACGCGTATGGTACAGTAGCCTTGCATCCTCCAACCATGAAGTAAGTTTCGGTTTGAACCTATGCGTGTCCTAAGGGGATGGAGGGGATTCAAAGAGAGAAAAGTGATTTAGAAATTATAAAAAAGTAGAATATCTCACGAGCTGAGGCGATATAGGGTTTAGCGTCCCTTTGAGCTGCGAGTCTATATAAGACATGGTTTTACAAGTTAACATTGAACCCAAACTACACGACTCCCGCCGGGAATCGAAACCCGGCCGTCATGGGGAAACCAGGGACATGTAATCAGTGACATGAATTATGATACTACCGATATCGTTCGCATCAAAGTTTAGCATTATCGGCATAAGGTTCAATGGGAGGGGTGAAAATTAAAAATTCCTAGTTGAAAGTTATGAGTGTCTATTCAATAGTTTTCGGGGTCACTCAAGTGAATAATGACATTCCAGATACCATTAAAGCCCAAGACTTTATTCTTCGTTAGTGGCAAGTTTATTCATTTACTTAACTCAGAAGACCTGAAAGTTAGGGATATTAAACTCGATGCATATATTTCTAATTTAAAATTACTAGATACGTATTGTAGCTTAGAAAGGAGGGGAAGGGACAATTTATACAACGATTTCCTTCACATTCGAATAAAATACTATCCCATTATATTGCGAAAACTCAATTCTACTAGGTGCATTGCTAATAGTGTTCTGTAAAACAGGCAAAATTACGCTGGCTACAAAATCCGAATGAAATAACTACACAAAATTTCACAGATATCAGGCGGGAAACTTCCAGAAATTTAAGAACAAAGAAACGCGATTTTCTGAATGCTAAAATTAAGGAACTTTAAGATAATAGTAAAAATAAAAACATCCGGGACATGTATAAGGGAATCAACGAATTTAAAAAAGGCTATCAACCTCGTGCTTACATGTTAAAGAAATCTGACGGTACAGTTCTCACTGACACGGAGAGCATCTTAAGGCTAGGTAAATCAATCCCCAGATAGAGAAATAGGCTACTCTTATGTTATTTCTTAGCAGGGTGGGAAAAAAATCATATTTTTAAAAAAAATCATTTTTGATTTTTTTTATTTAAATCGATTTTTTCTTGATTTAAAGCAAATCTTTCTCCTCGTATAATACAAGTCGCGAACTGAAGAAAAAGCATTAGGAATTAGTATTAAATAATAATTACGTCATTTAAGTGAAAGTATTGGGGTTGAATTTTGAATTATCCCCAATCGTTGATCTATATCAATCCCAAACAAGGTTTTTAACCCTTTTAAATTATGGCTGTTTTTAAAGGTAAATTATAGACTTTCAGTCAAGCAGCTACAGCATCATCCCTATTTATCCTAGGATCATAGTACATACATCACTCTCTTTAGAATAGAAAAGCTTTTGAAACGGTAATATTCATATTTCCCTATCATGTCCCTGAAGCCAAAAATTTTGAGAATAATCAGATTTTTTGATTTTTTTTTAAATTTTGATCCCCTCTGGACTATCCTGTGTTAATGCACAGATCTCAAAATCAACTGGGAAATACTAAGGGGTGTACTAAATGTGTTCTAAGTCGAACTGCTCCTTTAAATAGATGGAAAGATTTCCTTGACGATTTGCTTAACACGCAACCAGAAACTAGTATGCGTGGAAAGAAGGAGGTACACACCGCAGAACCGTATATTCCAGAACAAAACTGAACAGAAGTAGAAACCGCTCTTAAGAAATTAAAGAAACACAAATCTCCGGGTGTAGATGAAATTCCGGCTGACTTAATTTTAGCTGGAGGCGAAAAATTCTGGAACAAGATACACAAACTAATTCTCCTTATCTGGGACAAGGAAGAATTGCCACAAGAGTGAAAGGGATCAATCATTGTTCCAATTCACAAGAAAGGCGACAAAACTGACTGTAATTATTATCGAGGCATTTCTCTTCTGTCAACATCCTATAATATCCATTAAATATTCTATTAGCAAGACTGACCCCATACGCAGATGAGATTTATTGGAGATAATCAGTGCGGATTTAGACGAAATCGATCAACTATCGACCAAATATTTACCATTCGCCAAATATTCGAAAAAAAAAGAGGGAATACAATACACCGGTATATCAACTATTTATTGATTTTAGAAAGGCGTACGACTCGATTAGCCGAGAAGCATTATACACCGTTCTTACAGAACTTGGAATACCGAGAAAGCTAATTAGATTAATTAAGATATGTTTAAATGAATCCCAAAGTAAAGTCCTTGTAGAAAATTTCTGTCCACGAGTTTTAACGTCGAAAATGGCCTGAAACAAGGAGATGCGTTGTCGCCATTATTATTTAACTTCGTTCTGGAATACGCTATAAGGAAAATCAATGATAGCAACCAGGGCCTAGAGTTGAACGGTATTCACCAGGTTATGGCATATGCTGATGATGTAAATTTAATAGGGGATGATAGGAGAACAATAGAAAGCAATGCAGGGATCTATTAAACGCTTGCAGAGACATGGGTTTAGAAGTAAATGCAGGGAAAACTAAATACATGGAAGTGCGTCGGGACCGGAATACAGCAAATTATGGATCCTTTAAAATATTAAATAATAGTTTTGATAAAGTGGGATAGTTTCAAATATCTAGGATCAATATTAACAGAGAAGAATCATATTGACGGAGAAATTAAAAGTCGAGTAAAAGCAGGGAATTCGTGTTACTATTCGGTTTAAAATCTCTTGTCGTCGCGAATTCTGTCGAGGAATTTGAAGCTTAAAATATACAAAACGATAGTCATGCCTGTTGTTCTGTATGACTGTGAAACATGGTCACTTACTCTGAGGGAAGAACACAGACTGAAAGTATTTGAGAACAAGATCCTCAGACGATTATTCGGACCCAAGAGGAACGGGAATGGGGAATGGCGGAAACTTCATAACGTGGAACTACATAATTTATATGGTTTACCCAACATTGTTAGGGTCGTCAAGTCTAGGAGGCTTATGTGGGCGGGTCATGTAGCTAGAATGGAAGAAAGTAGAAACGCTTTCAAAGTCTTGAGGGGAAGACCAATCGGAAAACGACCATTAGGAAGACCTAGGCGCAGATGAGAGGACAATATTAAGATGGATCTCGCAGAGATAGGAATACAAAGTAAAAACTGGGTGCAGTTAGCTAAGAATAGAAGTCAGTGGAGGGCTTATGTGAACGCGGCATTGAACCTTCGGGTTCTATAGGCCATAGAGTTCGTTAGTTAGTTATTTGTTTAGACCCCAACTCACATATTACTGTATCTTACTTTTCCTTCTTACGAGAGCACTCCCAAGCGAGCATTCTTTAAATTGAGTGCCATTAATATCTATATTCTTGGCACAATATTACAGATGAAGTTGAGCTTTGGCAATCTTTAGCATGGAAAGCGAAAAAATCCACCACATTGATATTGAAAAAGTAGTTAACGTATTCCCCTCCGAAAAACATCTCCCACACATTTGTTTTACAGATGGTGATTTATAGGTTATAGCTATTCTTAAGTTTGTTGAAATTTCTCCTTAGTTGAGGGGGCGACATACTGAAGCCATCCTAATAAGGGGGAAAATGCCTTGCAAAAATAGTCAAATACGAACAATATTAGTGTAGAAATCATAGTTTTTGTGGTCGCAATGGTGACGCTGTTGATGCTACTTAAGTTCAAGTTAAGCCTTTGTTGGTATGGAGGCCAGAGTGGGAGGGCGACAGGCAAAAAAGAAAAGAAAGAAAGAAAAAGAAAACATGCTAAATTTGTGTCGAATACATACATACTTTTCGGGACCATTGACATAAATAGTAATATTCCAGATGTGGTATATGACCAAGGTCGGCCCCTTTGACATGGGGTTCAGAGGAGAGAACCGATGAAGATTTCCGATCAATTCCTTTGACTTACGTTGCAGTACACTGAGAGTGAAAAGTGGTAATGCACAATTATTGATGTCGCATGGGGACCTATTAGATATATGATTTCTGGGGAGCTGTCGTTGCTCAGGGAAGTATTACCAACTGATCAGTCCCTAAAATTCTCACTGCTTTACAGGGGCGTAGGCATGAATCGAAAGCCTTTTAGAGGTAAATTGTTCGGAGTGAAATTTATTTGTATACTAAATTCGTTTGAAATTCCTCCAGGATTGCACGTTCTATCGTACGTTCAACTGTATAATTTTCTGAGTCATAACTTTCTAATATGTATACATATAATACAGTAACAATAGAATTTTGTACTACCGTCCGACTATTGTTGTGAAAACATTTATCATGATATGACGTAGGGAAATGAGTTACATTAAGGTTATAAGATCTAATATCAAAGTTGAAACATCGCAAGTAAAACAAAAGCATGTAATAGCAAATATATTTGAAAATAATTTCCGTTTAAACTAGCTGCGACTACATTTAATTCAAAATTGAACTTCCGGAATGCAACATATGAGCGTAGCTAAGAGAAAAAATCAAAAAGAACGGTCGGGTTTTGAACCTAGGCCATATAAGTAAGAGTCCCTTATACTAACCATTCATCTACGATATTTTATTTACTAAAAATATTTTCCATTCAGCAAAATGCTATTTCACACTGAAACATTAACAATATAAGAACAAAGTTTTCAAGAAAATTTGTCAAAGCTTATGTATTAAAAGTATCCCGGCGTTCGCCCAGTGGTACTGCAAAATCACTAGTCAGGATGCCTCGTATAGAAGTTTGAAGCTGGAGTCCCCCAATTACTAAGCGTCAATGCTAACCACTGACTTACGTTCGTTCAGTAAATGTCATCAAATTACTTTCCTGTAGTTGTTTTTGTAAAATGTTTATTATTTTCATGGAGCCGTGGTGGCTCAGTGGTAGAGCGTTCACCTCTGGTGCTTGGGGTCCCGGGTTCGATCCCAGCCCCCGCCAAGTGAACTTTGTGGTGGACAAACACCGTGTGCGTGGGTTTTCTCGGGGTTCTCTCCTTTCCTCCCACTTTCTTCATTCCACCACTTCATTCATTACTCATCATCACCGTCTCCTTTAGCCTAACCGGCATAATCGTGGGACGTATAACTCAAAAATTTCATTTCATTTTTATTATTTTCATGAGGCAAAGAGTACATCTTCTAATTGGATTGAGAACTATATCTACTATACTTCAAAGAGTCAACTAATAGTTTAATTCATTATTTCTGTTGCTTTTCTGTCTATTATTTCAAATTATTATAAGTTTTCACCTCGGGTTATGACAATGATTAGAAATAGTCTCCTCTTGTTATACAATTCTTGATCATTGTAACATATTTTTCCAGGGGCGGATCCAGAACGGAGTTCTGGGGAGCGGTGGGTTGTAATACTGCTACTTAGATCTACTTTTAAGAGCTTCACACTCTGGGATAGGTTTTATTTGTATATAAAATAAGAAAGTTACGATCAACCCCCTGCATTTTCAAAGTCAAAATTCTGAATTAATCGAAATATTTAAATTAATTAGAATGAAGATGATAATATAAAATAACATGATTAGAAAGAAAACATTGTTGTTTAACGAATTGATAGAATCGAGGTTTTTCAAAACATAAAAAAAATACTGTAGGGTATGGGATGATCGTGGAAAAAGTAAAACTAGCAATTGAGGATACACTAACCAACTACTGTACGCAGATAAGTCAAGGTTCGTTAACTTGGTAGACGTATATGAAGAAACTACTATAACAGAAAATGACTGATCGCATTACGCCTAACCATCTCAGCGACCTCGAAATTATTAACTCTGCATTAAAATCGGTCGTCTTTTTCGATCATTTTATGTTACTACTTCCTTATATGCTACTACTCCAAGGTGTGCAAGGTGTCTTACCCTGATCCCCATCCATAAAAAGCAAATAATATTCTCGCAAGCACAGCTAGGGGCAGATATGGAGTGACACAGAACGCACACAGCTCTCTGTATAGCTTTAGGACAAATACCTAAAGCCAAAAGCAATAGGCCACTTGACCAAGAGTAACGTTGCCAAACGTATTTTGCGATAGAAAATATCAACTATTAACACCTACGGTAGAAGTAAGACAAGGTAAACCCACGCGCAACCTGTCCTTTCGCCTGACGTTACCTTCGACACAAAATCACTGATCCTTCGAAGAAGATAAAATTGTCACGCCCTCTCAGTGACAGGTTGTTAGTTGCACTTGTGTTCACGATATACGTTTTCTTTGCTTTTTAAACATTTGATGAATTTGCTATATACTGTCGTGTATGACATTCTCTATGTGGAATATTATTGTGTATTTTGTACTGTATATATATATATATATATATATATATATATATATATATATATATATATATATATATATATATATATATATATATATATATTGTGTAAATAGAACTCATCTGTATTTGTTACATTGACTTTGAAAACTAACAATACCCTCATGTAGTATGTACGGCTTTAAAATGAACACACGAAATAGAAAAGTTGGTGAAGAGAATGTCAAGTTCCGTTCATTTCCAAAGCAGGAAGATTTACAGCACTTGTAAAATAAAACAATTTTGTAATTGGAAAACAGTAACGTTGCCATCTGTGGTTGGACCCAAGAAGCCATAGGCCCACCCTGCTTATGTCCTTAGCTGAGCTGAGCTGATTTTGAGTTTAACGCCCCATTCACCAGCGAGGCTATATGAGACGTATACCTGCTGATTAACGTGGAATCCGAACCACATGAGTTCCCACCTGGAATCAAATACGGGTCTCCCACGCTAAAGCGGCGTACACTAAGCTCATGCCTTTAGTTTTAGGAATTTTACCAAATGAATGAATATTTACATGTTTTAACACAGTAAATGAGTTCTTTGCCATACTGCTTTTGTAAGAATACTTTTGTCATTAATTTGCTTATTATGTATCTTTCTATATAAAAGAACAAGTTGTGAGTGGTTGATTGATCAACACCTAGGCCAAACCGTTTACGCTAGAGAGTTGAAATTTAGAAAGAGTAATTGATTTGTATTGTAAGTTCCCACTAAAAGAATTTTACGAAATTCGAAGGAAAAGGGGAGAAAGAGGACTGGCAATTATTATCTTAAAATGTCCATACTTTGGAATCTTTGAGTGTTAGAGACATGAAATTTGGTATATGGACTTCTCATTTAAAACAATTAGTTGGAATTTCTGAAAACAATGCACCACGTGTTCACAGATTTGTAAGAAGAAGTTTAAATGCCGAGTTTCATCTTCCTATGGTAAGAGATTCGTGAGACGGAGATAATGAGAAATGAGTGAAATGGTGGAATGAAGAAAATGGGAGAACCCCGAGAAAACCCACGAGCATGGTGTTTGTCCACCACAAAGTCCACACGGCATGAGCTGGGATCGAACCAGGGACCCCAGGCACCGGAGGTGAACGCTCTATCACTGAGCCACCGACATTTTTCTAATGCCTTGGATGGGCACGAGTCGAGCTAAAACTCGACTCGAATTTAAGTCAAGTTTCGAGTCGAATCAAAGGTAATTTTCTCGAATCGAGTTCCGAGCCGAGTCACTGTTTTTGACGTCGAGTTTCGAATCGTGCCGAGTTTGATAAATGGGTTGCTCGTTCAGCTCGTTTTAGAAAGACTTCCAGCATTTATGCACAGCATAGGTTAGAAGGTGATTTCTATATCAACTTCATGAATTAAAGGGAACTTGTATTCCTCGAAAGGCATTTGTTGGTCCTTCAAGGTCAATAGAACAATGAAAACGCTGATTCTAGGAGTATTTTAACACGCGACTAACCAGAACGATATAACAGAATGCTGCCTCCGGCTGTTAATAAAGGCTTAACTAGCTGGAACTCGCTAGTATAGTAGCAACGTTCTATGCTAAACAACTATATGCTGTGTAAGAAATGCTAGGGGTTGTTCTTTCCATGCGCGCCGACTACGTGGGTGCTCCCTGGCTCAAGCACTCACACAAATAATCTTGTCAGGGCGCTGCAGGAAAGATTTTTAGGTTCATAGAAACATAATAAAATAAATATTTCTCACTTGGCACTATCAAAAAATAAACAATGAAAGCATCGAGATGGAAGTTAAAATTTCTAACCTCTAAAGCATAATTGTTTGTTTCGAGTTTGTTTGTGCAAAGACAACCAAGGAACACACTAAGTTAGTCACTTTATACTTTATGTCCACAACAAAATCCATGCAAGTTCTTTCTGCAATAACATTAAAATTATTTTCTTTCATGATGATGTTTCTCTTTTTAATTTGTTTGAATGTAGTATTTTCTCTTAGTAACGTGTTGATATCACTGCCTCTTGCACTCATTGTGCATCATGTAAGTTGTTGAAAATATATACTAAATATCACGATTATATATGTTGGGAATATGCATTACAGTAATTAAACTTGAACCCCGGTTTAAACCTGCTATTTACGTTTGTCAGAAGTGTTACCGACTGAGCTAGGACAGCCCCAACTTATCCTTATATTATCAGTACATTTTACTCTATCACAGCACAGCCCTTTATGACAGTGTTCATAAAAGATTTTAACTAAAAAGAAATCAATCAAAAAACTCGAGACTCCCTGAAAACATATAACACGCCCCACCATTGATATGCACCCACATACATTTTGGAAAGTCGGCACCGTTGATTCAATCTGTTGTGTTTGAAATCAGTGTTTCTTTCAGAAACTAGTTTCCGGGGGGAGGCACACTTCGTATTCCGGGGGCACTATTGATAACTTTCTATTTTTTATTATATTATAGGCATATTATTTTGGTCTATTTTGGTCTCTTCCGGGGGTACTCTCAGAGCTCCGGGCGGGCAGTGCCCCCTAAAATCATTTCTGGAAGAGATACTGTTTGAAATACACCTAATCTAATATAATGAAATAAAATGTTTTTTGTGTGTCTGTCTGTATGTATGTATGTATCTGTGTGCTGCCTGGAGACCAGAAGAGAGGAGAACCGAGAGTTAACAAATGTTGATCTTGTGTACCTTGGTCGAAGACGAAGCGTTTTGTTTTTTCAAAATCGAATGAATGGGTCTCAGGAGACGTTTACAGAGACATGTAAAAGTAGTAGAAAATTCCGATATTAGGGTCGAATTCATAGCTTTGGCGGTCTCTGAGATCAATGGTGAAACTCCGATTGCATTAACTTCCAAATTTACCCCATTTGGTTGCGGGTCGGGGTACCGGGTACCAAATCTATTCTAAACCACGATCACTAATCAAACAAGAAGGAAGTAGACTTTGGTAAATTAACTTCGGGGTCATTTTTCGCGGGGTAGTGTTGCACATTTAAAACATGACTATTTAGGGATGCGCACGAGTCGATACATGTCTCGAATCTCGACTAGAATTCGAGTGGACACACACTTTGTAGAATTCGAGACGAATCGAGACAAACGTATTTCTCGACTCTAATTTTCAAGTCGAGACACGAGTATAGTCGAGACTGTTCGTAAAAATCTCGATTCGACTCGAATGTCTCAAAAATTTTTCTATAATTTTTAATACTATTTTGAAGAAAGTATTCACTCAGAAACAGCCTTGAAACCAATTCCAGCATTTATTACTTTAGAAAGGTACAGAATGCATAAACTTAATACCTAATCTTTTGAAATCAAGATTTAATTTTCAGCTCAATTCAGGTAATTACAACTAATAATTAATGTCGTGATATCTGATTGTACTTCAAATATAATAATAATAATAATAATAATAATAATAATAATAATAATAATAATAATAATAATAATAATAATAATAATAATAATAATAATAATGTGGTGGATACATTAATAATTGGCTGGTAGGACAGTATAAGAGTATGCGAAAATTAACTTAAGAATCTCTTCCATTGTTTAAAGCCCAACTTCTGTGTAAAATAATCTCTATATACATATTACTCCATAGACTTCACAATCAGGAAATATGTAAAAAATATTTGTAAAATTCCAAAGTCAAGTGTAAGGAAGTCTTGCTACAAGAAAGACAATTGAGTTACCTACGAGGTAATTGTAACGGTAAAAATTTAAAGTATTGCTAAAAAGACAAAAAGTAATTTTCAACCTTCATGTAAAACTCAAGAAGAGCAGTCTTAATTAAGTTCTCGTTTCAGAAAAATCCCGCAATTCGGCATCTAAGTTCCTATATCTCTAGTGATTGTAATTTCAACACTTCCATACTAGGACTGGAGCATATGAACAGCAACCAGGTTTAATTTCTCTTAAAATGTTAAGCGATTATTAACAAAACCAAACGATCATTAGCTTCAACTAAAGTCAATTAAACTAATTGGTGTTCAAACGGTAAATTTGACTTTCTGAAAAAAATAAAAATATCTAATAGTCACACTGCCCATGCAAGGCCCTAAGTCATTATCAGTCTAATTGTTATAAAAATTAAATAAACTATTTAATAACATACATTAAGTGTAGTTATTTAACTGGTTGTCTGGTTCGCTACCATCGAACCCAGAGTGACCAAATTATAATAATATTAGCAGCCAATGATTAACCTTCTTTATAAATCAGCAACACCGAATCAGACACCACAACAATAATAATAGTTTATTTGTTATGTTTGCTACAAGCAAGAAAACGCGCTCTGAAGTAAGCGTCTTTAACAACTACACGTTACTGCTGATTTGCAACGCAAGTGTGTCAATCTTTTAGACGTTTGATAAAATGCTTTGATCTCCACATGTAAGTTTGCTTCCAATGGACCAACAGCTGTTTTCTAGTACGTTTCATTCTTAGTAATTTTTGTGCCGATAAATGCTATCATTAAACACAGGGAATGCAATACGAAACTCATCATTCTTTCCTCAGTTGGGTTATTTCAAAAGATTACGATTATAACTTTTTCTTGTTTAAGAAGAATTTATATCCCCGTAGATTAAACAGACAACATAATTTAAAAAATGATAATTTAAGACATAAAAACCCCTGTATTCTCCGTATATTTTTAAAGGTATTTAAGTTGGAAGACTGCAAGGCTCTCGCAAGTGGGTCTCATTCTTGTCCAAGTCTTGCGGACTTGGTCTTGGACTTGTTTTTGCACACTTCATCTTGGTCTCGGTTTTGCATATAAATACTTGGTCTTGGTCTTCGAACCAGGGAGTTTTCACCCAAGTTAGCACTCTATCAGTCATACATAGGACTCACGCTCATATGACCTCAACCTCCAGACTGGAGGTAGAGGTCGATTGATAGTTGGAGTTCGGAGGTTGAGGTTGACGGAGATTGATTGATTGTTGGAGTTTGGAGGTTGAATGGCAGTTGCAGTTCTGAAGTTGAAATCGAACCGAGTGAAGGTCAAGAAGCTGTCGGAGTTTGAACGTTGAGATTGTAGTTTCCTGGAACTAGTGTTGTCAACGGCTCGAGTGGCTCGGCTCACGTCTATCATCTCCGAGCCGAGAAGTGAGCCGAGCCAACAGCTCATCCAACCGAGCCGGCTCGAGCCGTCGGCTCATTTGGGCCAAACAGAGCCTAGCCGATGGCTCACCTGAGCTGAGCCGAACTGAGCCGATGGCTCACCTGAGTCGAGGCGAACCGAAAGGATAGCTCACCTGAGCCGAGCTGAACCAAGCCGATGGCACATCGCAACAGAGCCGGCTCGATCCGATGGCTCAGTTGAACCGGGCCTAGCAAAGCCGGCCGACATCACTAAACAGTACAGCTGTTGACGCATATTTTACCAGAAGATGAAAATGAAAATTAAGATCAAATGTATTCATTTAATACGCATAATCTTGAAGAACAAAATCTTGAATTTATAGCTGAGAAGCTAGCTTTATGATTTAAAGTCAAATATCCACAGCTCTATGTCAAAGAAACTCTTCAGGGACTACAGTGCAACTGCACAAAATTCATCTCAAAACGAAAACTAACATTTTCATCAAAGGGACTTCTGCACGCAATCAAAATAGCTAACCAATATTTTATTTGAATGTAACGGAGAATTTATTCTCAAAGGAAAGAACATCATTAGAGAATTAACAGGTATCATAAAAAATGAATTTGTTAGCAAGTGTGAACCGGAGGTTTTAATATTTTATCCGATTTAGAACATACATAAGAAGAAATGAACTAAACAAGCAACTGAAAAGTTCTTCCTCTAAAAGAACATTTTAAAAGAAAATGAAGAAAGTGGTAAAGTGAAAGAATTAAAAGTTCAGGAAAGAAATTCTGATTGACAAACGCAAGTGGATTAGGCCTGATGGGGATACCATTTAAGAAAAAAGAAACGCACCACGGACAATACGTCTAGGGTGTGAGGAAACTTGTTCAAATAGTCTTTTTTGTTTGCATTTAAAAAGAAATAAAATATATTTCCATGACGGAATAAAATTCCACTAATATAATAAACATCTAAATTAGAAATAGCAAAGACAGCTGAAAATAAAGAGAAAAAAGTAATTTCACATCAGGTTCCAAGGAGAATACACAACAGCAAGCGAGGAAGCAGACTACAGCGTTACTCCTGTGTTCCTGTCCCAAGCGTGTCTCGAAGGTGACGTCATTTCGCGGGTAGGACGGAAACACGTTCGCTGATGAATTTATCAAGACAGTAACTATTTACGCCACGGAGTCTACCACTCTAGTGCCATTTAACTGTACAGGATTATGCGCGATACACATTATAACTGTTACATTTTTAATTCTCTGTTGCAAGAAAATAATTGGCATAAGGATAGGATCTGTGTTTGAACGCAAAATTACATAAACGGTCTGGAAGTTTTAGTAGACTCAAGTGGAGGTGGGGTAAGTTCTCAAACATTTAAATATACGATGTCTTATGTAGATGCACCACGCAATCATTTACTAGAGAACAAACCCCGAAGTAGGACTGGTATCAAAACGAGACAATACGACTATTAGTCTCCTTCCGATCGACAAATACCGGTCTCAGTCTCGTGTCGATAGTCTAGAAATAAATTGTGTGAAATTATTCTACACTAAATTTGATAGTAGTTAAATAAAATATTTCTCCCATAGTTCTCCCTATTACTTCAGAATATGTCCTTGGTGCACCATTTTTTACTAAAGCATGAATTATACAACATTCAAAAATACATATGTCTATTTCCATTAAATATAGTCATTCTTTCTTAAATGATTTCTTTACTAATTGAAATACCCGGTGTTCCAGGGGAGAATACCATTATATTTCAAAGATATATTTGAGACTAGCTTTCCCAGTAGAATACGTATTTGAATCGGAATGAAACAGTACGGATCCATTTCCAGCAGAAGCAAATGAATAAATTTGCCGCCAACGAAGAATACAGCCTTGGGCTTTAATGATATCGGGAGTGTCATTATTCACTTCAGTGACCCCGAAAACTATTGAATAGACAATCATTTCGTTCAACTAGGAATTTTTAACTTTCACTCCCCCCATTAAACCTCTATGCCGATAATGCTAAACTTTGATGTGAACGATATCGGGAATATCATAATTTATGTCACTGACTTCAAAAGCTATGAATTTGACATTAATATCGTTAATATCATTTTCGATTATTTTTACATGTCCCTGGGTTCCCATGACAGCTGGGTTTCGATTCCCGGCGGGAGTCGTGTAGTTCGGGTTCCACGTTAAGTTGTAGAACCATGTCTTGTATAGACTCGCAGCGGAAAGGGACGCTAAACTCTATATCGCCTCAGCTCGTGAGATATTCTATTTTGTAAATTTCTAAACCACTTTTCTCCCTTTGAAACCTCTCCTCCCCCTTTGGATACGCATAGGTTCAAACCGAAACTTACTTCATGGTTGGAGGATGCAAGGCTACTGTAGCATACGCGTAAACCCCTATGGGACTATGGTAGTTAATTGCTGAGTTTGAGCAGCACGCGCGGATAAACCACGCTTACATTTATATTTATTAAAATTTCATATTAGGACTTACTCCGCAAAAACTTTTAACAAATGTGACTTTTAAAATTATCTTTTTCTTCTTTTTCTTCTTTTTTTCTTCTTCTTCTTCATCATCATCATCTTATTATTATTATTATTATTATTATTATTATTATTATTATTATTATTATTATTATTATTATAGCAATAGCTATATCAAGCAATTATCTCGGCCAATTTCGTTAATATACACCGCTCATCAACCGGTAGTTGTAAAAATGAGTCATTTGCAACAGCAGTTGTTAGCTCAATCAGTAGAGCGCTGACTCATGCATTCAAGGGTTGTGAGTTCGAAACTAGTGTAAGCCAAAAGATTTTTTTCTGATTTAATTCTTCAGATGGAAATGTTTCTCTATTGACTTTTATCTCGTATCTCGCAATTTTTAACTTAATTTTCACCTATCTAAGACGTTTCTGAAAGTTCAGACTTCTATATCTCCTTTTCGCTCACTTCCGTGTTTTTTAACTACGTAATTTCTACACATACTTCATAAAACAAATATACATATAATAAAAATGTATCTCTTTCTCTTCTCTCTACATCATGTCTGAAGATAAATGTTATGACAACACGTTACAGACATGACTTTAAAATAATAATACGATCTAAGATATCAGCGATACACGTTGTGGTGTTCAACTTAACATATTAAACAATAAATAGAGAAGCTGGGAATACGAATCTTATCAGAGATGATAGTACACTGATGCTTCAATTCTGTGTCTTTACTCCCTATACGCATGTTAATTCCCTAGTCAAAATAAAAACTCTTCGTAATTAATCACAAATTCTTATACAACCGTCCCTTCCTTGGAGTACCCCGCGGTCACATACCCGTCACGGCGATATAAAGGCACTTTTGGCGACAAGACTACAAATACGCATACGTCAGAAGTCCCTAAAGAATATGGAGAATTGCAACGAAACTTCGTATTGGGACAATTTGCAAAACAATACATTAAACGTGTTTCAATTTTTGTGGAAAACAGTCTTTGGGCCTAGGCCCGACCCGAAAAAGCAGTAAATAATACCGTAATAACGAAAGACCGGACCGAAGGAGGATCGAAGCAAATGAAATTGTGTGTTGATATTATATAGACCTATGTAAAATAAGCCCTTTCGTGTTGCTCAAGTGTCCCTATCCGTTTTGCTTCAAATTTGGCAGATCAATAGCAAATTGGAAATAAATCGACGTGTGTTTTTGTTTATGCGCAAAAACATTGTAAGGGTTAAAAGTGACTCCTGAAATACTATGAAAAACGATATACTGTTTGTGCTTGTAGTTGATCTGAAAAATTTAAGGAAATCGGATGGAGACACGACACTTGTGAAACACGAAAGGCCATATTTTACACACAAAATACTAAATACAATTTCATTTGCTTCGGTCCACTCCTCCCCTCACTCAAAGACTCGGTCCACTCAATTGTATTTTTTCTTTCAGGAAAATACGAAACACGTATTCCCTAATCTTACTTCTACAATATTTGTGCACATTTCATTCACTTCGGTCCACTTCTTTTGGCCTTTCGGGATCTAATTCCAAAATTTTGGACGGGGGCTTTTGCCCTAGAAAGCGTTTTTCCCGCAAAAGAAAAAAAACATTCGTTTATTTTCTGCGTATTGTTCATACACAAAGTTATGTTGCAATTCTACACGGCCTATATACACATCTGACATACTGCCTCTAGCACTTTTGATTTTTCTCCAGGAAAATACCAAACCTGTATCCTCATTTTACGTCTGCAGTATCTGTGGGAAATTTTATCCACTTTGGTTCACTCCTTTTTGCCTTTCGGGCGTCAATTTTCAAAATTCTGGGTGAGGGCTTTTGCCCCCTAGAACCATTTTCCGCAGAAAATAAAAAAACAGTTTTTGTTTTTTTGTGTATTGTCCATACCCAATTCGTTGCAATTCTTCATGTCGTTTATACACATCTGCCAAACTGTTACTAGCACTTATGATTTTTCGTTATCAAATATTTGAACGGGTCTGGGCCCCACCCAACCCTATTTTCCAAGAAAATACAAAACCCGTAATCCCTCCTTTTCTGTCTACAATATCTGGGAACAACTTCATTCACTTCGGTTCAGTTTTTCTTGCCTTCCGGGCGTCAACTTTCAAAAATTTTGAGTGGGGGCTTTTGAAACTTAAAACCATTTTTACGCAGAACATAGACAATCCGTATTCGTTTATTTTTTTGTGTATTGTCCATACGCAAAGTTATCTTTCAATTCTTCATGTACTTTACACACATCTGACATACTGTTACTAACACTTTTGATATTTCGTGATCAAATGTTTGGAGGAGTCCATGCCCAGCCAACCTTTTTTTCCACGAAAATACGAAACTCGCATGCCCTCATTTTATGTCTAGAATATATATGCAAAATTTCATTCTCTTCGGTTCATTTCATTTTGCCTGTTGTGGCGTGTCTTGGTAGCCACAAGAGGTGAAATTAATTGTGGACGAAGTTTGGAGAAGAAATGTTTGTATCCATGCAGATTTCCTGGAAACCCTGCCGACGCCCATGAACGGGGATGAAATGTAAAAACAAAAAGAGGAAGAAATAGTTCTTTGTTGGTTGAGAGAGACCTTTAAATAATGATGTTAATTTTCTTCTTCTAAATCATTGTGTAATTTTTTTCTTTTTTTAAAAAAAGGAAAAAGGAGAATTGAAATAATGAATATTTAAATGTTAATTTGTTCAGAGCATAAGGCAAAGAGAAAGAAAGAACGATTGTATGTATGACGTCAGCACTCAATGGAGTATCCGTGCGCTTCTGTCTTGTGACTGGAGGTCGTTTCGTGTAGCTTCAGTTGCAAGCCAGAATGGGAAAGAGATAGTTGGTGTGTCAAACGGAACCTGTGATTGATTCAACCGTGAACGTTCGTTGTCACTGTCTGGACTTAGGTTGCTGCCGAGTCGAGCTGAGAAGCGTTGATTTAATAGAGGAGGAATTCAAGGGCGATATCGGAGTTGTTATTATCGTAATCTGTGTGAACTGTATAAAAGGACGAAACTTTCTTTGCTGCTGAGGTGTTGTTAATCTTCGTTCATGGAAGATTGTCTGTTCGAAGTACCCTTTAGTTGAATGTTACTTTTGAAGCCAGAGAAAGGGAAACCATTGGGAGCTGATTACGGTAAGTGTAAAGTAGTAAAACCCGTAGAATATCCTTTTGTCCTTGTCCAATTCATGTTTCGTGTGGTCGTCTGATTGAATTCTCAGTTTGACATAATTTGCAGTCCGAGTTGTTCAGCAGTTTTCTCCTTTGAATGAAGTTTCAGAATATTTAAAGCATTGATATTGAATGGCTATTTAACGTCCCTATTTTGTGCATTAATATTGAATTGCTATTTAACGTCCCTATTTTGTGCATTGAAATTGAATTGCTATTTAACGTCCCAATTTTGTGCATTGAAATTGAATTGCTATTTAACGTCCCAATTTTGTGCATTGATATTGAATGGTTAGGATTTTGATCTCGTTATTCGTTGAATTGAATAATTGACTTAAAACTAATATTTTAATCATAATAGTTAAAGATTAAAGAATTAATTTTGATATTTATGAACCTTCTCTGACGTTGAATTTACTAAACGTGATTAAAATAAAAAATTACTTCTTACCTAATTTACTGAGTAATTTTGCATAGAAACTTGATTCTAAAGTCAACTTGGGTAACCATTGATTGCTGACTTTTGGTTGCTTTTGGTTATATTGGTTGATAAATTAAAATAAAATTGTGAAAGGGCAATTTGCATTTACTTGATTATTGTGTTTAGAGTTGTTGAGCTTAATTAATCAGAAGTATTGGGATGAGAAAATATTTAACTTATTGAACTTTTTTAAAAAGAAATTTCAAGTTGCTTGTTGAATCTAGGATTTATATTCGTTAATTAAACTCAAAATTATTATTGTTGGATTTCTATTTAAAGTTAATGAAAATAAATTTATACAATTGTTTATGCGAGTTTACATTTCTATTTTTCTACCATAAAGACTGTTTTATGCCTGTATTGTTAAGTATTACTGGAATAGTTTTGTTACGTTATCAGTCGATTTGATATCAATTGAGATAAAGGTAAGAAGTATAATTGGTATTTCTTTGGTACGTTTGACCCCTCAGAAAGCCGCCCGCTGTGTTGGATCTGAAATACTTCAGTTTAAATTGTCCCATTATAGATTGGTAAACAGTCGTATTATTGCGGATTCCAAATAGGTGTGGTAGCGTTGCATCAAGATTCTGGCTTGCAACTCATTCAACTCAATTGTATTAAATTGCAACTTAACCACATTAAACTTATTCTTGACTGTAGATTTTTAACTGAGGTAACTCAGCGACTCACTATTTTTGCATTTGGAAAAAAAAGAAAGAAAGATAGGTTATTAAAGTTTTCAACGTTGTTTGTATTGAGTCAAGTTTTTGCTTGTTCCCGTAGATACTTCCGGGTTGTCATTTGGAAAGAATCATTAATTATAAACTATTGGAATTTCGTGAAAAGTCGAATAGATCCATTGAGAAAATTTTGTTTGTGGAAAATTTATTTTAGTATAAATCTGAATTAACCAAAAGTCAGCGTTACTGTAATTTTTTTATGAAGGATTCAAATTTAGATTTGGTATATTGCGATTCTTGGTGGGTTGTTACCTTTTCTCTTTTTGTAGTAGAACGTAGTGGAGTAGTGGTAGAGTTATTGTTATAATTAATATTTATAAATGTTGTAGAAATTTATTAAATTTTGAATTTATTTATGAATGTATGTTTCGGTGAAATTAATAATTATAGTGTTCTGGTACAGTTGTGTTTTAAATAATTTGGCGCAAAAAATAAATATGGCGGAACGAGACGAAACGGTGCGAATAGATATGGATGACATAGAAGATGGTGTATATACCTTAAATCAAACGGGATTCGTATCTGGAAATAGTTTTGCGAGTATTCCTATGAGTTTGACCCCTTCCCCATAATTCATTTTTTCAGATAAATAATAGAGAAGAGAATTTAGTATTTAATACATTGGAATCTTATGCTAATAGTAATAGAAGCAGTTTAGAAAATCCATCTTTTCCCAATTTTAGTCGTGTTTCTCAACCTCCAACTTCCAGACCTTCAGAAAATTCATGTTTTCCCAACCTTAGTCGTGTTGCTCAACCTCCAACTCCGGGACCTTCAGAATATAATAATGAAATTATGAATAGAGATAGCTTTAGAGTTGGTAACTGTGTTCCTAACGTAACAAGGCAGGTCGAGTTTCAGATATCTGATGAAAATCCTGAAATAGTTTCACAAAATAGAACTAGGTCAAATTTTTATCGCCTTTCTGATTATTATAAGAGGGTTTCGGCCATTAAGAACTCAACACCTATAGGAAGGTATAGGACTGGAAGGCATTTACCTCAAGATTATAATTATTTTAGTTCAATTCCGATAAATAATTCAGATATTAGGAATTGTCAAGGGAACGTTGCGAGTTCTGGAGTAGCGTTGAAGTATATGGATAAATATACTTTTCAGAAATTATTAGAATCATTGGAGAACAAGATTAAGGGATTTACCAAAATAGATGGAAGAAACAGTAACCTAATATTTGAAATTTTGAGGGTTTTGGAAAAATTAATGGAACAATGTAGTTATCCGGTTGGAGTTTTGTATGGAGTTTTGTTATCGAAAAGTGAGGGTGAATTTCAAATCGAAGTTCAACATGCAATTAGTGCAAATATTTCTTGGGAAGAATTTCGGAATAGAATAGTAGATAAGTTTATATCAAGTACTGCTAGACATTCATTAATGGCCGAGAGAAGTTTTAGAAAGCAAAAATTAAATGAAGGGGTTGATATGTTTATAGAAGATGTTTCTTACTCTTCAGTGGTTTTGAATTTCAGTTGTAGTGAGGAGCAGATAATCCGAATTATATTGGATGGGTTGAATCCCTCCATAAAGTTTAAATTGTTTTCTAATCGTTTACCTCGGTCTTTGAGTGAATTGAGAGAAGTTTGTAACACATATGCGAATCAGTTTAAAGAACAATTAGAGTATATGAAGAAAGTGGGGGCTAAATCTGGTGCATCTGCCTCAGTAATGACAAGGCTATCCCTTAAATCTGAAAATAATAGTTCTTTGGGATTTAATAAGAAAATTAGCACGGGGGTTAATGAAAATCGAAAAGAAATTAGTACAAGTCGAATGCCATTGACGATGCCTGAATGTCTTAATAGATCGAATAATCGGGTAGTTCCTCCGAAGACGAGTGACTCTATAGCTTCTTTTGTGGATGGAAGAATTAATAATAGAAGGGTGATGATCTGTTTGGATAGTGGGTCCTCCTATAACCTGATAACCGAAGAATTTGTTCGGAGATGTGAGTTGGAGCATCAACTTGTAGAAACTTTGGCTGAAATGATTCGTGCTCCTTTGGGATCCTAATATCATGCTAGCAAGGAACTTTGTGTTATGGTGAATTTGTCAGGGTGGTTTGAACTGGTAACCTTTAAGGTAGTGGCCGACCTACCGTGTGAATGCATACTTGGTGTGCACTCTTTGAGAACAACGTTTTCCGTCATTGATTATTCTAGAAATAAACTTTTATTAAGGAATAACAGGAAATCAGTTATGATTTTTTATGACGATAAGATGGAAAAACATTTAGACAGGAAGTATGGTGGTGTTTCAAGGTTTAGTTCAGGAGACCGTGTTGGCCAGTTTAGTAAACATCGTGAATTAGATACAAAAGGGGGTGAGAAGATGGCTTCTTTGTTTTTGAAGTGGAATCCTGACAAATTTAGTAAGTGTGATCGTTCAATTCAATGCGATATTGAAATAAACAATATCGAAAAACAATTATTGGAGATTAATGCTCCTAATGAAGAACAGTTGAGGAAACTTCGGACAATGTTTGACAAAACCGTAAAACAAGAATTCGGGTCGACTTCTTTTAGAGGTGAATCAGGTGGTCATCGTTTAGATGGATCTTCTGTTAAGGACAGTTTAGTGGGTGTTCCTAAACTGGAATTTTCTTCTGTGAAAACATTTCCGGATTTGAATGGAGACTTCGATTATTTAGTTAATCCAAATCCAGCGACTAATCTAGATTTAGGGTATGTGCGCAATGAAGTTCGAATTGAAGTGCAAAGGGAAGATTCATGTGAAAGAAAGGATGGACATTGTTCGAATAAGAAAAAGAAGAATAAGAAAAAGAAAAAGACAAAAATTAGGAACGATCAGAAGGATTATTCAAATTCAACTCGAGATCGGAGTGAAACTGAAGAAAAGGATAAACATTTAGCTGCAGTGTTGTTAAATGGTGAATCAGTTCAGGAAAATTCAGGAAACAATTTTGTGAATGCTATCCAAAAAGTGGAAAGTGATTCGGAAGTTTCGGATATGGACCTTGAACAATCTAACAAGTTTTATGAAATTGTTAAGAAAAATAATAAATCATTTGCTTCTGATTTTGAGGAAAATTTAAAGAAATTAGAACAGAAAGATGAAAGGTCACAAAGTAGGGAAAATTCGAATGGTTTAGAACAATGCGTGGATAAAGACGTTCAGGAATTCGTGAATGATATTCGAAAGGAATTTAGTGATGTAATTTCAAACAATATAGGGTGTGTAAAAGATTTTGTTGCCAAATTGTACCTAAAGGAAAAGAAACCTTTTAAAGAAGCTCCGTTTCCAGTACCAAAAAATAAGGAAAAAATTTTTGATGAATGTATTAACGAACTAGTTTCACAAGGAATTCTGGTTGAGGTAGATCACTCTAATTTCGGAAGTAGTTGCTTTCTTGTAAAAAACAAAAATAATACGCATCGTATTGTAGGAAATTTCTGCAAAGCTAATTCTTTGATCATAGACGATGTGTATCCATCTCCTAATATGGAGGAGTGTTTAACGAGCCTTGCAAGGAAGAAAATTTTCAGTGTTTTAGACTGCCGTAAGGCATATTTTCAGTTGGCTCTCCATGAGGATTCGCGAGAGATTACCACAATCGTAACTCCGAAAGGATGTTACCAGTATGCCAGAGTTCCTGTTGGAATTAAGACTGGAAGTAGTTTGTTAACTCGTGCGATGGAAAAGGTCTTTGGAGATCTTAAAGATGAGGGTGTAAGATGTTATTTTGATGATCTACTTATAGCTAGTAGAAATGTGGAAGAACATAAAAGAATTTTGCGTTTGGTATTGGAAAGAATGAGGGAAAATGGAATTACCATTTCGCCGGATAAAAGTTTATTTTTTATAAGAAAATTAAGTATTTAGGTTTTGTGGCGGATGGTGAATCCATTGAAATAGATCCATCAAGAATAGCAGCCATTAAAAACATACCTCCTCCTAGAAATAGGAGAGGTGTTATGAAAATTTGTGGACTATTCAATTATTATTCTAAGTTTGTAAGTGGGATGCAGGAAGTCATGGCTCCCATAAGTGAATTACGTTCGGAGCGTAAAAGATTTGTATGGTCAAGAGAACATCAGAAAACATTAGATAAATTAAAAGAAATTTTGATAAATAATGTAATATTAAGAACTCCGGATTTGAATAAAACCTTTTATTTGCATTGTGACGGAATGGGAAAGCGATTGGAGCTTGCCTGTCACAATTAGATAGTGAGAATAGACTCGTTCCCGTATCGTTTTATTCTAAAAAACTAACGGAAGCCGATAAACACCGGAGTATATAAGAAATAGAATTTCTTAGCTTGGTTAAGTCAATAAACAGGTTTAGACATTATCTCAGTAGGGAGTTTGTAGTCTTCACGGACAATAAAGCTTTGTCTTGGATATTGGGAAACTCTAAAAGATTGCTTAAATATGGACCATTGGTAGAGACACTCTGTCAATTTTCTTTTACAGTTCAACATGTTAGGTCGCAAAATAACATTGTTGCGGATTTTTTAACAAGAGTATATGACCCATTTGAATTTGTTCAGGTTGATGGGCCAGTAGGAATGGCTATAATTAAAAGAAATATGAAGATCGCAAATACTTGGAATTTACCTTTGGTAAAAGAACCTATCGATGTTCTACAGAGAAAAGATCCGGAATTATTGAACATTATAGAGAGGATAAATTATGGAGAAAATGTGCGAAATTTCATCCTGAATAAAGGTATATTAATGAAGAAGAGTAGAGCATTTAATTGTCCATATAAAATATATATTCCGAAGGGCTTACAAAGGTTGGTAATAGAATATTTTCATGATCAAGTTCTGTCAGGTGGTCATTCTGGTACATATCGTACTCTTAAGAAAATCATGAAAAAATACACGTGGGATACTATTTTGGAAGATGTAAAGGAATATGTAAAATCTTGTATTCAGTGTCAGAAAGTTAAAGATCATAATAAAAGAAAAATGGGTCCTTTGATATCAATTTTTTCTGAAAGAGTTTGTGAGAACTACATGATCGATATTATTGGACCAATGCCTGTCTCTAATGGCTATAAGTTTGTACCTATAGGAGTCGATAACGCGTCTCGATTTGTTTTCTTAGAAAAATTGAGAGTATTGAATTCGCAAGTTATTTGTAATAAGCTATTAGAAGTGTTTAGCAGACTAGGTTTTCCGGAGATCTTGTCTACAGACAATGCTTCTGTTTTCGTATCGGAGAATTTCAAATTATTTTTGTTTAGTCTGGGTATTAAACATATTAGGATAAGTCCTTACCATGCGGAAGCTAATATAGCGGAGAGACTTATTAAAACTCTAAAATATTCATTGAGAGCTTATTGTTCTAATAATCAAAACATCTGGTCGAAATATATTCCGGAGATACAGTTTTCTCTGAATCTCTGTGAGCATTCTGGGTTGAAAGCCGTTCCGGCGGAACTTTTTTTAGGACGTCCGATTAACACCCCTTTAGAAAATCGCTGGTAGCTTAATAGTACAGAAATGTTTAAATTTGATAAATCAAAAACTTGGGAAAATGCTCTCAAAAATATGGAAATGGCATGGATTAAAAGAAGGAATGTACTCTCTAAATTAAGAGGCCCAGTGGTGGTTCAAGTTGGTGATGAAGTTCTCATAAGATCACATGGTAAGTCATCGTTGACAGAGAAGATTACAAAGTCTTTGAGTGATAAATGGGATGGACCATTTATTATTCGAAGATTTTTAACTCCAAATACTGTTTTAGTTTCGAATCTGAATAATGATCAGAATTCTTTTAAAAGAGTTCATGTGACCGATCTAAAGAAATTCTTTCCGAGGCGTCAGAATAATTGAATCACAGTTCGATCTAAGTTTGAATCCATTTATAAAGAAATATTTGAATTTGTAAGGTTGTTAATTAAGAAAGCTGTAATTGATCTATTATTATTAGTGACTTGAAAAACAAAAATTTTATATTTTTACAGAGTGTAATTTGTATGTTTCTTTTAAAAATTGAGTATTTGTAAATAATAATTTGATTGAATTTTAGACCATGGTCTTATGTATTCAAAGAATGTATGAAAGGTAAAGGATGAAACAAATTTTTAATGAAAATTTTTAGGCTAGCCTATAATAGAACTAAGTGTTTGCAATGTTATGAATGTATTGTAATGTTATGAAATTTTAAACAAATTTTAATGTGTTTTCCTTTTTTATTGTTTGTTGTGAGTTTTACAGTATGGAGGATTGTTATTTGCCCGAAAAATTCCAGAGAATTTTTCTCCTTCGGCCAGGGAGGTTTGTGGCGTGTCTTGGTAGCCACAAGAGGTGAAATTAATTGTGGACGAAGTTTGGAGAAGAAATGTTTGTATCCATGCAGATTTCCTGGAAACCCTGCCGACGCCCATGAACGGGGGTGAAATGTAAAAACAAAAAGAGGAAGAAATAGTTCTTTGTTTGTTGAGAGAGACCTTTAAATAATGATGTTAATTTTCTTCTTCTAAATCATTGTGTAATTTTTTTCTTTTTTTAAAAAAAGGAAAAAGGAGAATTGAAATAATGAATATTTAAATGTTAATTTGTTCAGAGCATAAGGCAAAGAGAAAGAAAGAACGATTGTATGTATGACGTCAGCACTCAATGGAGTATCCGTGCGCTTCTGTCTTGTGACTGGAGGTCGTTTCGTGTAGCTTCAGTTGCAAGCCAGAATGGGAAAGAGATAGTTGGTGTGTCAAACGGAACCTGTGATTGATTCAACCGTGAACTTTCGTTGTCACTGTCTGGACTTAGGTTGCTGCCGAGTCGAGCTGAGAAGCGTTGATTTGATAGAGGAGGAATTCAAGGGCGATATCGGAGTTGTTATTATCGTAATCTGTGTGAGCTGTATAAAAGGACGAAACTTTCTTTGCTGCTGAGGTGTTGTTAATCTTCGTTCATGGAAGATTGTCTGTTCGAAGTACCCTTTAGTTGAATGTTACTTTTGAAGCCAGAGAAAGGGAAACCATTGGGAGCTGATTACGGTAAGTGTAAAGTAGTAAAACCCGTAGAATATCCTTTTGTCCTTGTCCAATTCATGTTTCGTGTGGTCGTCTGATTGAATTCTCAGTTTGACATAATTTGCAGTCCGAGTTGTTCAGCAGTTTTCTCCTTTGAATGAAGTTTCAGAATATTTAAAGCATTGATATTGAATGGCTATTTAACGTCCCTATTTTGTGCATTAATATTGAATTGCTATTTAACGTCCCTATTTTGTGCATTAATATTGAATTGCTATTTAACGTCCCAATTTTGTGCATTGAAATTGGATTGCTATTTAACGTCCCAATTTTGTGCATTGATATTGAATGGTTAGGATTTTGATCTCGTTATTCGTTGAATTGAATAATTGACTTAAAACTAATATTTTAATCATAATAGTTAAAGATTAAAGAATTAATTTTGATATTTATGAACCTTCTCTGACGTTGAATTTACTAAACGTGATTAAAATAAAAAAATACTTCTTACTTAATTTACTGATTAATTTTGCATAGAAACTTGATTCTAAAGTCAACTTGGGTAACCATTGATTGCTGACTTTTGGTTGCTTTTGGTTATATTGGTTGATAAATTAAAATAAAATTGTGAAAGGGCAATTTGCATTTACTTGATTATTGTGTTTAGAGTTGTTGAGCTTAATTAATCAGAAGTATTGGGATGAGAAAATATTTAACTTATTGAACTTTTTTAAAAAGAAATTTCAAGTTGCTTGTTGAATCTAGGATTTATATTCGTTAATTAAACTCAAAATTATTATTGTTGGATTTCTATTTAAAGTTAATGAAAATAAATTTATACAATTGTTTATGCGAGTTTACATTTCTATTTTTCTACCATAAAGACTGTTTTATGCCTGTATTGTTAAGTATTACTGGAATAGTTTTGTTACGTTATCAGTCGATTTGATATCAATTGAGATAAAGGTAAGAAGTATAATTGGTATTTCTTTGGTAAGTTTGACCCCTCAGAAAGCCGCCCGCTGTGTTGGATCTGAAATACTTCAGTTTAAATTGTCCCATTATAGATTGGTAATCAGTCGTATTATTTCGGATTCCAAATAGGTGTGGTAGCGTTGCATCACTCTCGAGGGTCAACTTTCAAAACTTTGTGTGGGAGCTTTTGCCACCTAAAACCGTTTTTCTGAGAATATAGAAAAACGTATCTGTTTATATTTTTGCGTATTGTCCATTCACAAAGTTTCGTTGCAATTCTTCACGTCCTTTACACACATCTGACATACTGTTACTAGCACTTTAATATTTCCTGATCAAAGGTTTGGAGGGGTACGTGCTCCACCTAACCGTTTCTTCAAGGAAAATACGAAACCCGAATTCCCTGAATTTTGCCTACAATATATATGTGCAAAATTTCATTCACTTTGGTTTACTTCTTCTCACCTTTCGGGTGTGAACTTTCAAAATTTTCGGCGAGAGCTGTTGTACCTCAAAACCGTTTCTTCGGTAGAAGATTAAAACAACCGTATTCCTTTATTTTTTGCTTATTCTCCATACAAAATTTTTCGTTGCAAATCTTCATGTCCTTTATACTCATCTGACATAATGTTACTAGCACTCTTGATTCTTCGTGATCGAATGTTTGCATGGGTCGGTGCCCCACCCAACCGTTTTCTTCAGGAAAATACGAAACCCGTATCCACATTTTACGTCTGCATTATCTGTGAACAATTACATCCACTTGACACATTTCTTCTTTGCCTTTATGGCGTCAACTTTAAAAATTTTGGGTTGCTGCTTTTGCAACCTAAAACCGTTTTGACGCAGAAGCTAAAGAATCCGTATTCGTTTATTCTTTGCATATTGTCCATACGCAAAGTTTCGTTGGAAATCTTCATATCCTTTACACACATCTGACATACTGTTACTAGCGTTTTTGATTTTTTGTGATCAAAGGCTTGGAGGGGTCCGTGCACCACCGGACCGTTTTTCCAGAAACATACGACACTGTGTCCTCGTTTTACGTCTGCAATATCTGTGCACAATTTCATTCACTCCGGTTCACTTCTTCTTGCCTTTCGGATGTCAACTTTCAAAATTTTTGGTGGGGCTTTTTAGCTCTAAAACCAATATACCGCAGAACAAAAAACCCGTATTCGTTTATTTTCTGCGTATTGTCCATACACAAACCTATGTTGGAATTCTTCATGTGCTTTACCCACATCTCACATACTGTTACTGGCACTTTTGATATTTCGTGATCAATGGGTCCAAGCCCCACACAAACCATTTTCCAAGAAAATACGAAATCCGTATTCCCTCATTTTGTTTCTACAATATCTGTGCACAATTTCATTCACTTCCATTCCCTTTATTTTGTATTTCGGGCGTCAATTTTCAAACTTTTTGTTGGGAACTTTTGTCCCCTAAACCATTTTTCCGCACAAAATAAAAAAAACCGTATTCGTTAATTTTTTGCGTATTGTCCATACACAGTTTCGTTGCAATTCTTCATGTCTTTTACATATTGTTTCTAGGACTTTTGATTTTTCATGATCAAAGGTTTTGAGGGGTCCGTGCACCACCCAACCTCTTTTTCCCGGAAAATACGAAACCCGTAATCCCTCATTTGATGTCTACAGTATCTCTGCGCAATTTCATTAGTTTGGTTCATTTCTTTTCTCTTTCGGGCGTCAATTTTCAAAATTTTTGGTTGGAGCTTTTGCCCCATAAAACCGTTTTTCCGCAGAAAATAAAAACCCGTATTCCTTAATTTTTTCCGTGTTTTGCATACACAAAGTTTCGTTGCAATCCTTTATGTTCTTCACACACATCTGACATACTGTTACTTGCAAGTATGGTATGAATGTATGTTTTAGGACACTTTTCTCCCTTCCACCCCTTAACCGTCAAAAAAATTATGAAGCCACCACTGGCTATAGTACTTTAACACAGAAGGATAACCCAAAGTGAGATTGCATAGGCTTTTATAACATTTAAAATCAAACAAAAATGAGCTAACTATTTCAGATATTTTATATTTAATAAATCATGAAAAAGTGTGTAACTTGTGGAGAACTAAAACAATTCCAAGAGTTCGCTAGAAATGGAAACAAGAGGTCTGATAACTGTAAAGGATGTTATAGAGCAGAGAATCTCAATAAAGAAGTTGAACAGGCTTTAAAATATTCTGGACCGTTGATAGATTATTCCCTCTCATCAATAGAACGAGTGATCGAAATACATAATAAAATGTTAGAGCATGACTTTATAAAAATAATGTATCTTTTCTTTAAGGACATAGACACACGATTTAAGATTTTAAGACCAGCTACATTATCAGAATGTAAGTTTGTAGATCCAACATATAACCACGTAGGTTTTCATTACCAGCACCACAAGTTATTTTATTTAAAGGTATAATACGTGTTGGTTTCCCACCATATTTTACTAGAAGGAACGAAACTACATCTTGTTATAACTTAACTAATGAAAGAAATATTAATAATAAATGTGTTGTATGTGGAATTCCTGCATATTATAATGAGAACTTTTGTTCCATATCCCATATAAAACTACATGATTGGATACAAAAAAGATTGTCAGAATTTAAAGAAAACGGATATATCATCACGAACTACAAATCACCACTAAATGACTAACGTAATCACTAAGCACTTTCTTTGAATATATGTTTTTTTTTTTTTTTTTTGCTTTAACATTAGTTGACTAGCACATAAGGGCCCAAGAAACTAATGCAAAGTATTCCCATAACTACAATGTTAAAGTGAGATTCCATAGGCTTTTATGACATTTAAAATCATAAAAACTTATATCTAAAACTTATAACTTATAGTGCTGTCTTTGATTGAAAAAATAGTTTTTGTTTGGTGTAAAGTAAAGTCCGGGTAGGAAAATTTTTGTCCAAGAGCTTCCACGTCGAAAATGGCCTGAAACAAGGAGATGCGTTGTCGCCATTATTATTGAACTTTGTGCTGGAATACGCCATGAGGAAAATCAAAGATAGCAACCAGGGCCTAGAGTTGAACGGCATTCACCAGGTTATGGCATATGCGGATGATGTAAATTTAATAGGGGATGATAGGAGAACAGTAGAAATAAATGCAGAGATCTTATTAAACGCTTGCAGGGACATGGGTTTAGAAGTAAATGCAGAGAAAACTAAATACATGGAAGTGCGTCGAGACCGTAATACGGCAAATTGTGCAGGCGTTAAAATATTAAATAATACTTTTGATAAAGTGGATACTTTCAAATATTTAGGATCAATATTAACAGACGAAAATCTAATTCACGAAGAAATTAAATGTCGACTAAAAGCAGGAAATTCGTGTTACTATTCGGTTCAAAATCTCTTGTCGTCGCGAATTCTGTCGAGGAATTTGAAGCTTAAAATATATAAAACGATAATCATGCCTGTTGTTCTGTATGGTTGCGAAACATGGTCGCTTACTCTGAGGGAAGAACATAGACTGAAAGTATTTGAGAACAGGATCCTGAGAAGAATATTCGGACCTAAGAGGAACGAGAATGGGGAATGGCGGAAGCTTCATAACGAGGAACTACATAGTTTCTACGGTTTACCCAACATTGTTAGGGTCGTCAAGTCTAGGAGGCTTAGGTGGGCAGGTCATGTAGTTAGAATGGAAGAAAGTAGAAATGCTTTCAAAGTCCTGACTGGTAGACCCATAGGAAAACGACCATTAGGAAGACCTAGGCGCAGACGGGAGGATAATATTAAGATGGATCTCGCAGAGATAGGAATACAAAGTAGAAACTGGATGCAATTAGCTAAGGATAGAAGTAAGTGGAGAGCTTTTGTGAACGCAGCACTGAACCTTCGGGTTCCATAGGCCATAGAGTTAGTTAGTTAGTTTGTTAGTAAATCAGTTCACAAATAACTGAATTATAAAACCTTAAAGTTTAGTATGTTGTATACAGCTGCTACAGATATATGTATATACATTCTCGCTCAATCGCACACACATACATTTACAATATGAGCTGTCGAGCACACATATACATATATAGCAAAGAAGAGGGAGGAAGTAAAACGTGACTCTCAATCCGATTCTCTTTCTCTCTCTTACCTTCCCAATCAGCTCTGAACGACAGAGAGGTTTCTGCAATAGAAACAGAGAGAGAATGATTAACAGCGGAGTAACGACGCAGTATTCTTCGGCTCCCATAAACTTAACAATGAATTTAACGGCTACACATAGCTCGGGCGCTGTATTCTTCGCTGAACTTTTCTCTCCTAAGGATCAGAATTCAAGCGAAGAGTGCTACGCCGTTAGCATCCTTGTCGACAGAGTCACTATTTAGTTCCAAAACGTGCCACATGCATGCACTAGTGTTCCATATACAAAATGTATTTCTCACATCTTCTTCTCTCTTTCTCCCACACATCTCTAGAGTTAAAGCATTAAGTGATACCAGATTTCAATAACTAAGTTGTATCACATAATCTAGAAAACAGGGTTGGAAACTAACATTTTTAACATGTTTTTCCAGAATTGTTATAATTACGAATTAAACTCTGAAATTATTACGAATGAACTAGTACTAAATAAGGTAAACATGATAATTTTTTGGAAACGATAACCAACCCTGACATCAATGGCTGCTCATGAGGGAAAATATTTTTAGATCGTTATAACTTCGTTGTTTTTTAACCGATTTTCAAAATTCAAACGAGAATCGATAAAGAAAGAAATTGCTATTTTCTGATTGTATTGCGGTTTGCATAACTCTAAGGATACTAGTTCTAATTTGTTATAACTTCCTTATATATTAACCTATTTTCAAAATTCAAACGGCATTCAATAGAGAAATAAACTTTCTATCTATCTAATGTCTTGCAGGGTGCATAACTCTAAGGATATAATTATAAAAAACTTAAATAAATCCCCTATTTATACGTGTATCTTTAAAATTTAAATGATATTATGTTCTGTATATCGAAAGGTCTTAGCTTTCATAGCCCTGATACTATAAAAACACTTATGCACTTAAAACATACTTAAAATTACAAGTTCACGTATTGATAATGAAACCATAAAAACACATATACACTTATAACATACTTAAAAATACAAGTTTTATTTTTGTAATTTTTGGATCTATTTCTAAAGTAAAACTGATGTATTTTATAACCATTATCTAAATCTTTCAAACCCTCATACTTAACAAACAGCTTATATTTTTTCAAATCTTTCAACACTTGCTCAGTTTCATCATTATATCTTTGTGGTAATAACGTCTTATATTTCTTATCTAAATGTACTAAAACTCTTTGACCATAACGCTGTTTGAATCAATTTCCATGATGTTATCTCGTACGCTTTACCTTTTTCTAACTCATCTATGCGAAGGAATCTCAATGCTTTAAGGTCATTTTTTTATTCAAATAAGTAGCCATAGCTTATTTGTTATAAGGAAAATGTTCATTTTATGAAAATATTCATAAAACCAATCCTCATCTACATACAGAAAATTTACATAAAATTTACATACAGAACTCAACAGTTGGATAATTATCTTTTAAACCAGTGTATTTGATTTTTATTCCATCCTTAACGTTCTCATCAATCATTTTATCTGTTAAGTGTTTTGTAAATCTAGGTGAAAGAAAGACCTTAAACTCCTCACACTCAACTAAAATGCTCGGTTCGAAACCGTCGCCGAAATCAGATATTTTAAAATCTTAATTCCTCAGTTCTGAAGATCTTTCTCTCCTTTCGTAATCATCTGATGCCCTAAAAAGAGTTTTCCACATTAATTCGACAACAGCCGAATGTGATCCTCGCAGTTCGAAAACTTCCTTTCTTATCTTTCACAAAATCAGAATTTTCGTCATAATACGAACGCTGTCCGATCATTTTTTCCCCAATTCTAAATCTGTGTATACAAATCATCCCTCTCTGTCTCCATACTTGAATCCCTCTTTCTCTCTCTCTCTCTCAATGTCACCCAGGAAGTGATATGGCTTCAGATCAAACCTTCGACTCTTGAAACCAAATGTAAGCTCTTTAGCAATGTGCTATCGTAACTCTATAGGTTTGTTGTTAAAACCAGTGTGTTTTAGACTTTATTCGGGGGGGAGGGGGGAGGAAGAGATTCTCCGGCGACATGAGATTTTCACTTTTTATTAGGGTATTACTATACATTTGGTCCAAAAATACGTATTTATGAAGCTCAAGAGAGGGGGAATTACACCCTCCTGTCCTGCCCAAATGACTTAGTGAGTAAACTCACTTTTCAATTCTACATTTTTTTTATAATTTAAATAAAATCCCGCCCCAAACAATTCTAACGCCTTTTTCAATGGCCTCACTATTGAAGTGTAAATATATGAGTATTTATGACAATTTCGTTCTTTGATTTTTTTTAAACGACGTCTGAAAAGAATAATTACTAAGAGTCTTCTTCATCTTCCAAATACTACTTTCGTCCTACTGAATAGACTCACTTTTGAAGTGTAATATATCGTACAATTAAAAAGAACACCTTTCTATCAATTTATGCTTAATAGTATCAGTATCTTCCGATGAGCTTCAACTCCCAAACACTCTCTTCGTTCTACTGAATGTCGTCAATGTTCAATTGTAAAAATCTCACAATTTACGGCAATAACGTTCTTTCATTTTACTCTTAAGTATGTCAGTAACTAACGATCAGCAAGAGTCTTCCACATCTATGAAACTCTCTTCACCATACGTATTGTCCTCACTGTTCAATTGTAAAAGCTGATATTATAATACAACTCCTTAACTTCATTCCATTTAATGTATCTCAGTAAGTAACAATCATCAAGCCTTTACTTGAGCTTCAAAACACTGCTTTGCTCTCTTTTCAATTGTAAATATGTGACACTACGACAATTCCATTGTTTCCTTTTATTTTAAAAATAGTTTGTAAATAACGACCATTAAGGGTTTGCTTTATATACCAAAACACGCTTTTCGCTTTAGTCAGTGGACCAACTTTTCAATTTTAAATATCTCATTTTACATTCGTTTCGTTATCTGCTTTTATACATAAATATGTCAGTAAGTAACGATCAACAAGAGTCCGCAACATTCTACAAAAACTCAACTCGGCATACTGTATTCACTCCCTTTCTACTTGTAAATATGTGACAGTTTACGATTATTGTATTCTTTCCCTTTATTCTTAAAAATGTCAGTAAGTAACATACAGCAAATGTCTTCTTCAGGTTCTAAACAGTTCATTCGGCCTATTGAGTAGGTTCGCTTTTCAAATGTAAATATGATACACACTACCACATTAAATTTTTTCAAGTTGATTCTTAAAAGTGTCTTTAACCATTGAATACCAAGAGTATCCTTCAGCTACAAAATACTCTTTTCTGCCTACTGAATCATTTTTTTTTTCAATTGTTAATTCTTTCAGTTTACGGCAGTTCAATTCTTGCATTTTAATCATAAATAATGCAGTAAGTAACGATCAGCTAGAGCATGTTTCGTCCTTTAAAAAACCCTTTTCGAACAACTGAATGGTCACTCTTGTCGATTGTAAATATACGAATATTTACGACAATTCTGTTGTTTTATTTTGTTCGTCAATTTGTCGGAAACTAACGACCAACTACAGCTTCGAAACAGTACTTTCGCCATTCTGTGCGCCTCAAATTTTAATTTTAAATATATGACAAAATATAATTCCATTCTTTGATTTTATTCTGATATATCTCTTAAACTAACGATGTGCAAATGTCTGCATCATTTTCTAGGCAATCCTTTTGCCGTACATAATGGACTCACCAATTGTAAATATGTGAGAAAGTACTACATATCCATTGTTTTATTTCATTCTGGAATATGAAGGCAAGTACTGATTAGCAAAAGTTTATTTCAACTCCCCTTTTGCCCTACTAAATCTATTCGCTTTCAAATTGTAAATATCTGAGAATTGACGTCAATTCCATTATTGCATTAATCCTAAAATAGCTCAGTAATGAATGATCACCAGGAGTCGGCTATGTATACAAACACACACCTTTCTCACTACTTAATGAACTTTGACTTCTATAGAAAATATCTGAGAATTTAAGACTGTTTCGTTCTTTGATTTTTGTCTGAAATATGTTAGTAGCTAGCAATCAAGAAGAGTCTATTTACTACAGCTTCCAAACATTTCTTTCGCTCTCTATTTTGCAATTAATCTTCAATTTTAAATACCTTTCAAATTACGACAAAATTTTCCTTCGATATGTCCCTAAGTACACCAAAGCTATGCTGAAGCCAGTAATTTATATTATGGCAAAGATATAATCTTATCAGAAAGAGGAGTCCTACAAGGTGATCCTTTAGGTCCAGCATTATTTGCCGTAACATTGCAGCCTATAGTCAATAATATCAAGACAGACTTGAATATCTGGTACCTCGATGATGGTGCAATAGCTGGAGATCCGGATATTGTATTAAATACATTGAAAATGATCAACACACAGGCAGCTACAATTGGTCTGCAATTAAATTTCTCGAAATGCGAAATCAGCTTTCTTGAAACTACAAATGAACAAAAGTACACAGTGTTTTCGTCATACAACCAAGTAGCTCCATGTATCCAATTAATGTCGCCCTCAAACGCTTTCCTCCTTGGAGCTGCTCTCTCAGCTGAATCAAGAAGAACTCTATTAACTGAGAAGATTAACCAGTTAGACATGTATTTCTCACGTCTATCATCAATATCTGCTCATTCTGCCTTTTACTTACTAAGAACATCATTTTCCATCCCAAGATTATTATATTTTCTACGATGTTCACCTTCATTGAAAGAAGAGGATTTATTAGAAAGATATGACAATAGTATAAAATCTGGTTTGGAGTCTATCCTAAATTGTGTCCTTGAGGATAGCACATGGCTTCAGGCATTTCTCCCAGTTAATCTTGGTGGATTAGGCATTCGAAGAGCCTTCGATTTGGCTATTCCCGCCTTCTTGGCATCATTCTACGGCTCTCAATGTCTAATAAAATCACGTCTCCAACAGAACAACTCCACTGGGATTCTGAAGTTCAAGATTGTTCGTCCACATGGTCATTGTTGGTGGGCTCCGATTTACCCGACCTCAGTTTCAGGGCTAAACAATCCACATGGGAAGAACCTATCATACAATCAAATTTTTCATTTTTACTACAGTGTTCCGACAACCCAGAAGACAAGACTAGACTGATCGCTGCATCGTCCATTGAGGCAGGTGCTTGGCTCAAAGCTTTGCCCTCACGTCCTCTAGGCATTCACCTGAATGATGAATCTTTTAGAATAGCAATTGCGTTAATACTGGGAGCAGATATTTGCGAACCCCATAAATGCCAAGCGTGCAAAAATCTTGTTGGCAAAAAAAAATACATGGTCTATCCTGCATAAAAAGCACAGGTAGACATCCTCGACACTCGAGCTGCAACGACATCATTGTGAGAGCACTCATCTCCGAAGGTGTACCGGCAACAAGGGAGCCAAATGGCTGTAGTAGAATAGATGGAAAAAGACCAGATGGGATGTCCTTAATTCCTTGGAAGAAAGGTATAGCATTAATTTGGGACTTCACATGCACAGACACTTTTGCACCTTCCAACCTTCCTTTCTCTTCAATCCAGGCGGGCAATGCAGCAGGTCGGAAAGAGATAGAGAAAAGAAGAAAATACAAAAACCTTATGGAAAAATATCAATTCGTACCAGTTGCAGTTGAATCCGTGGCTCGTGGGGAAGGGAAGGCCTAAACTTCATAAAGGAAGCAGGAAAACGCGTCACACAGTTATCCGGTGATGAAAGGGCAACCAGCTTTCTAATTCAAGAATAAGCATGGCGGTGCAGAGAGGTAATGTAGTTTCAATACTAGGAACCATACCGCCTGGTAAAGCACTGGAGGAGATTTTCTTACTTTAAAAACAAGAGTAATGTGTCCATATTGTTGTATACTAATAATTTTTCATTGTTATTCATTATTGTTTCAACTGCAACAAAGTAATTTTAATTTAGTATCATTGTTATAACCAAAAAAAATTACGACAATTATACTTATTCATTTTATTATTAAATAAGTCTAGGTGAGTCTGCTTGAGTCTAACGATCTGCATGAGTCTGCTTCAGATTCCATAAACTCCTTTCGCGCTTCAGTATCGACATGGTTAAAGATCCGATTTTTTGTAAATTCTCACATATTTACAAAAAGCAAGTGAGTCAATTCAGTAGGGCGAAAGAAGTGTTAGAAAGATGAAGGAAGCTGTTGATGATTGTTAGTTACTGACATTTTTAAAAATTATATGAAAGGACGGAATTGTCGTAAATTCTCAGATATTTATACAATTGGAAAACTAGTCAATTAAGCAGGGAGAAAGGAATGTCTGCAAGCTGAAGTATGCTCTTGCTGATCCTAATTGGTCGACATATATAAGAATAAAATAAAAGAAATAAATTTTCGTAAATTCTCAGATAAAATTGAAAAGTTGTTGTATTCAGTAGGGCAAGAGAAGAGATTGGAAGGTCAAATCTCTGTTACTGACATATTTATGAATAAAATGAAAGCTCGGAATTCTACATTGTCACAAATTTACATTTGAAAGATAAGTATATTTAGAAGGGAGAAAGGCGTGTTTGGATGATGATGGAAACACTTGCTGATCCTCAGTTGTATAAATATATTAGAGTGAAATCAAAAAAGAGCGAAATTGTCGGATATCTTCAGTTGAAAAGAGGTTGCATTTTGTTAGGTGGAAGGTATATTGGCAAGGTGAAGTAGATTCTTGCTAATCATTAGTTAATGACATTTTTTAGTTTAAATTTAAGAACGAAATTGTCGTACATTCTCACATATTTATATTTGGAAAGTCAGTGTATTTTGCAGGGCGGAAGGAGTGTTTGGAAGTTATTTAAGAATACACTTAAAAAACAGAATTTTTCTAAATTGCGTGATGTTTTGAATTGAAATAAGTGTCCATCCAGTAAAGTGGAAAGAGAGTTTGTTTGTCGTTAATTACTGATATATTTAAGAATAAAATGCGTGAACGGGAATTAAATTTTTACGAAAAAGTCATATTTTGTGAAACACTTTTTCATGGAAAACCTATTCCGTTCAGTAAAGTAAAATTATCTTTGGAAGATGAAGTAGACTCTTGCTGATCGTTAGTTGCCGACATACATAAGAATAAAATGAAAGAACGGGATTGTTGGCAATTATCAGATAGTTCCAATTGAAAAGCGAAACATTCAGTAGGGCAAAAATTGTCGTTTGATATAGAAAGAAGACACTGATGATCGATGTTACTAACCTTTTTAGAATATTATAAATTAACGGAATTGTAGTAATTTCTCTGATATATACAGTTGGTAAGTGTGTCCATTCAATGTGGCGTAAGGAATTTTAGAAGATCGAGGTGGCTCTTTTTTGTTAGCCAATTAGCCTATTTAGTAGGCCACACAGGTGTTTGAAGCTGAAGTGGACTCTTGCTCAACCACAGTTTTCGACATATTTAACAATGAAATGATAGAACAAAACTGTATTAAATTGTTAGGTAATTACAATTAAAAAGTTAGACGACCCAATTAGTCGAAAGAAGTTCTTGGAAGCTGATGCATACTTTTGGCTATCGCTAATGAAAGGCATACTTAACAATAAAACGAAACGACGAAATTAACGAAAATTGTCAGATAAATAAAATTATTGAGTTAGTAAACTAAGCAGGGTGAAATGGGTGTTTCGAAGCTGTTTGAAAGTCTCGCTGGTCGTTTCTTACTGACATATTTAAGAATAAATGACAGAACGGAATTGTCGAAATTGGTCAGATATTTATAACTGAAACGTAGATCATTTCAGTAAGGCCAAAGGAGCGTTTTGAAATAGACTCTTACTGTTCGGTAGTTGTCGATATATTTTGAAATGAAATGAAAGAGCGGAATTCTCATAAATTGTCCGAAATCTTTAATTGAAAAGCTATTCCATTCAATAAGGGATTGTTTGGAAGATTAAGAAGACTCCAGTTAATCGTAAGTTCAAGAATTATTTAAGAATAAAATGAATAAAAGGAATTGTCGCAATTTGTCAGATATTTGAAATTGAAGAGCGATTCCAATATAGAGGCGAAGGACATGCTTGGAAGCTGAAGTAGTTAGATTTATTGAAGGCTAGTCACTTAAATATTTATATATAAAATGAAGGATCGAAGCAGTCCTAACTTGTCAGTTATTTAGAATCGGAAAGTGAGACCATTGAGTAGGGAAAAAGATGTGTTCTAGAATATAAAACAGAATTTTCGTTACTGATTTCTTTTAGAATGAAATGAAGTAATGGAGTTGTCATACATTGTGAGATATTAACAGTTGATAACCCAGTCTATTCGGTACGGCGAAGGAGTTCTTGGAAGCAGAAATAAACTCTTGCTTGTCGTCAGTTGCCGACATATAAAAGAATAAGGTGAAAAAATGGTATTGTAGTAAATTGTTACATATTTATAATTTAAAAATGAATCCATACAGTAGTGCGAAAGAAGTGTTAGGAAGGTTGAGCAGACTCATGCTAATCGTTTGTTGAAGACATACTTAAGAATAAAATGAAATAAAGGAATTGTCCGGAACTGTTAGATTTTTAATGTTGAAAACTTAATCCACTCAATAGGACGAAACAACTTTTTGGAATATGAAGCAAACTCTTGCCGGTCGTTATTTGCCGACATGTTTAAGAATATAATAAAAATACGGTATCGTAAATTGTTAGATATATATATTTGAAACGCTATTCTTTACAGCAGGGCAAGAGAAGAGTTAGAAAGATGAAATACACCCTCATTATCGTAGAGTGAAAGCACGGAATTGTCGTAAATTGATTATCATTTACAATTGAAAAGGATGTCTATTCAGTAGGGCGAAAAGAGTGTTTATAACTTGAACTAGACTCTTGCTGATCGTTAGTTCGAAACTTATTTAAGACTAAATTATAGAACTCTGTTGTCGTAATCGGACTGAGTTGTCAATTGAAAAGTGAATCCATTCAGTTGAACGTAAGGAGTGTTTGGAAGATTAAGCTGCCATTTGCTTATCGTTAGTTAAACACAGAGTCAAGAATAAAACGAGCGAACGGAACAGACGTAAAAGTCAAATATCTGCAATTGGGAATTAGTGCATTGATTGGACGAAAGTATATAAAGTTGTTTTATATATAGCAGATTCTTGAGTATTGTTAGTTACTGAACTATTTGAGAATAATATGAAATAATGGAATTGACTTAAAATCACAGATATATACAATTGAAAGGGACTCTTGTCATTTAGTTAAAACTAGTTTTTGGAATGTGAAGTAACTCTTGCTGATCGGTAGTTGCTGAAGTGTTTAACAACGAAATCAACAAAATTAGCATCTTCCTAATCATCTGTTACTGATATATTTATGATAATAATTTTTCATTATAAACTAGCAAACACTTAGTCGATCCGCTAGGGCGAAAGTAGAGTTTGGGGGATGAGGCAGCCTGTTGCTGTTCGTCTGTTAATGATATATTTGTGAATAAAACGATACAACGGACTTGTCGTATATTTTAAGATATATACAATTGATAAGAGAGTCTATCCAGTAAGGAGAAAGTAGAGTGAGGAAGCTGAGATAAATTCTGATTATCGTTAGCCACTGACATCTTTAAGAATAAAATGAAGAAACGGAATTTTCGTAAATTGTCTCTGATTAAAACTGAAAAGTATCTCCATTTAGTGGGGCGAAATAAGAGTTTGGAAGACGAATCAGACTGGCATATCATTGGTTACTAAGATATTTAAGAATAAAATAAAAGAACGGAATTGTGTTATATCGTGAGGTATTTTCAAATAAAATTGAGTCTATTCAGTAAGGCAAAGGATGTTCTTGGAAGATGTAGCAGACTCTTGCTGATTTTTAGTCACAGATGTTTAACACTACAGTACTCGCATGAAATTGTTGAAACATGAGTGCTCGCGCGATTACGATTGTAGTCCATTTGATAAATACATATATATCTTAGTGGTTATCCAATCGGTATTTTTTACATTATTTTTGTGGGTTTTCACAAGCAATAAAGAACACATTTCAGTGCAAACATTTTGTTTCTTAATGCACAAAAAGAATTAGAAGCCAAAACTTTAGAATGCGTATGCAATTTACTATATTTTTGTAAATGTTCGTTTATTTTCTTAATATTTGATTAAAATTGAAATAAAAGAGGACATTTGCATTTAAAGTGTCAAAACCTGCTATAAAAATAAAAAGTTTAACTTTTATTTTTAAACTTGTTTGCAAGTTTAACTTTTACACTTGGAAACAAGGTCAAAAGTAGGCAAAATTTTGGGTGTTTCAGTCAGAAGAGTCAGTGCAAAGAGTGTGCTTGTGGTCAGAGCAAATCCACTTACTGCACCTGAAACATCTTTTTCGGGTACTCTTGTTTCTTCATCTTCCACAAAGAGGTTTGATATGTTCCATAGCCACAGATTTCAGAAAGTCTCTACGGTTGATCATATCACCATTGTTATTTGCTTTGAAAACAACGAGAGCGTTTACTCCAGCAACGTTTAACACGTGGAAGAAGAGAGTGGGTGGCCATCTTTGCGAATTCCTGGCTGTATCACACTAGCGATACAATTTGTTCAATATGTCAATTCCAAATTTAGTGTTGTTCTATGAAGTAATAACTATGCAGTGTAGGTGTGATGTTATGACGCTGTGTTCGCGTATTTCTTGGGTGCACTGGATCAATATATCATCTGGTAATTCTGCCCTTTCCAATGTAAAATTTTCCATGAAACCCGTCTTCCTGGATAACACCGTTCCTTTCTTCATCTTCTATTTCTTCCAAATCGTCACTATAACTTTCTTCAGAGTCACTACTCGACAATATCTTCCTCTATTTCATCTTAGTCTTCTACACTCAAAACACTTTTCGTCGTCACTTTCAGTTTGTTAGCCACTGTCATATATGTTCGTGCTCTGACATTTTAAACTAACATATATATCACATATATTTCAGTGAATAATGTCAAATAACACATTCAAAACAAGAACAGTTAAAACGATAGACAGAAAACAAACTATCACGTCAGTACTCGCATGGATTACAATAGTAGTCCATGCGAAAATAACAATGCGTATAACATGAATGCGTTGACTTTAGGTGCTATCACTCGACTAATGGTGTTCTAGAAATAGGAGAGGAACGTAGACAACCGCTCACGGTCACAAGTGTTGTCAACCCTCAGATACCAGAAAACTGAAACCCACTGGACTACAATAGTAATCCGCGCGAGCAGTGTAGTGTTAATTACAACCGAATTTTCATAAATTGTCAGATATTTACAATTAAAAAGTTAGTGCATTTATCTGGGGAGAAATGAAAGAACGGAATTGTCCTACATTGTCAGAAATTTTCAGTTAAAAAATTCAATTCAATTGGGCGCAAGGTGTTTTTGAAAGGCATAGTAAATTCTAGCTGACCGTTAGTGTCTGACATGTTTAAGAACAAAATGAAAGGAATTATCGTTTATTATCAAATATTTACAATTTAAAAGTGATTTTACTTAGGCGGACGAAAGGACTGATTCGAAGATGATACAGATTTTGGAGATCATTTCCTTCTAACGTATTTAAGAATAAAATGAAAGAAAAGAATTGTCGCAAAATGTCAGATATTTTCAAGAGAGAGGTGATGTCATTGAATAAGACGAACCGAGTGTACCGAAGCTGAAGTAGACTGTTCTTCATTTTTAGTTGCTCACGTATTTAAGAATAATACGAAAGATAGAAATTATCATAAATTTTCAAATATCTAAAATTGAAAAGCGAGTCTACTCAGTTGCGCGATTGGAGTGTTTGCAAGCTGAAGTAGACTCTTCCTGATTTGTAGTAGCCGATATAGTTAAGAATGAAATTGAAAAACGGAATTGACGTAAATTATCACATATTTTCAGTTGAAAAGTGAGTCCATTCAACACGGCGAAAAGTTTTGAAGACGAGAAAAAATCTTGCTGATCTTTAGTTACTGATATACTTGTGAATAAAATGAAATTTCACAAATGTTGTAAATTGTCCCATATTACAGTTAAGTGAATCTTTTAAGTAGACCGAAAGGACTGTTTGGAAGCTGGACAAGACGTTTGGTGATGTATGGTTTAAGACGTAATTAAGAATAAAACGAAATAACGGAATTTTCGTAAATTCTGTCATTCACAATTTAAAAGTGACTCCATTCACTTGGGCGGAAGGAGTCTTTGAAAGACGTAGCAGTCTCTTGCTGATAATAGGCTACTAATATATTTAAAAATGAAAAAACAGTTTTGTCGTAAATTATCAGATATTTACAACTGAAAAGCCAGTTTGTTCAGTAGGGAGAACAGAGAGTTTAAAATATGAGCAGGCCCTTCCTGATTATTAGTTACTGACATGCTAAAAAGGACTAAATTAATTAACGGTATTGTCGTAATTTGTCAGTTGTTTACAATTGTAATGTGAGGCCGTTCAGTAGGTGAAACGACAGCTTGGTAAATGGAGCAGACTCTTGGTGATCATTACTACCTGTTATATGCAAGAATGAAATGTAAGAACGGAATTGTCTTAAATTGTCAGAAATTTACAATTAAAAATGTGTCCACTCAGTAAGACGCAGGGACTTTTTCAAAGATATAACCGACTTTTCTTGATCTTTAGTTACTGGCATATTTAAAATTAAAATGTAATAATATATTTGTCGTAACTTTTCAAATATTTACAATAAAAAAAAGGGTCTATTCAGTAAAGCGAAAGAAGAGTTGGAAGCTGAAATAGACTCTCATGGTTTTTAGTTACTGACATATTTAAGAATGAAATTAAAGAAAGGTATAGTGTCAAATCGTCACATCTTACAATTGAAAAGTGAGTCCATTCTTTAGAATGAAAGGGATGTTTTTAAGCTGAAATAGAATCGTGGTCATCGTAAGTTACAAATATTTTTAAGAATAAATTGATAGATCGAGGTTGTGTTTAATTTTCAGATATTTACAATTCGAAAGAGTGTATTCAGTAAGGCGAAACAAGTGTTTGGAAGATGAAGCATACGCTTGTTGAATGTTAGTTACTGAAATTTTTAAGTCTAAAACGAAATAATTGAATTGTCTTACATTGTCATCTAATGACGTTTGAGGAGAGGCTTTATAGAAGGCAAACGGATTGTTTGGAAGTTGAAGCAGATGTTTCCACATCTTTAGTATAAGACATTAGAAAGGAAAAAAATGAAAGACATATGTAAGAATAGTTGTAAATTGTCAGATATTTATAATTTGAAAGCGAGTCTGTTCAGTAGAGCAAAAGGAGTGTGTGGAAGTCGTAGTGTGTGCTGATTATTGACTGCTGACATACATATGGATAAAATGAAACTATGGAACAAACGTAAAATGTCAAATTTTACAATCCATTAGTGAGTATGGTGAAAGAAGTGTTTTTGGTAAATAAAGCAGACACTAGATGATCGATAGTTACAGAACTATTTTAGGATATTATGATCTAATGTAATTGTAGTAATTTTTCACAAATGTACTATTCGTAAATGAGTCCACTCAGTAAGGCGTAAAGAGTGTTTGGAAGATGAAGCATACTCTTTTTGATCGTTAGTAATTGACATATGTACGAATTAAATGAACGGACGCAATGTAGCCCCATATTTACAGTTCAAAAGTGAGTCCATTGAGGAGGACGAAAGATGTGTTTAGTACACAAGCAGACTCTTGCTGATTGTTAGTTTCAACATTTTTTTAGAAAAAATGGAACGGAATTTTTGTAAATTATCAAATATTTAGAATTGATAAATCAGTTTATATATTAGGCGAAATGTGTGTTTGGAAGCTGAGGCAGACTGTTGGCGATGGATAGTTTTAATCATAATTAACAATAAAATGAGAAAGCAATTCTGAGATATTTAAAGTGAAAAGTGTATCCACTAAGCACAGCGTGTTAGAAGCTTAAGGTGTCTTGCTGGTCGTTAGTTACTGACATATTTAAGAATAAAATCAAAGAATATGTGACGCAATTTGTCACATATTTACAATTGGTAAAAGAGTGCATTGAGTAGTCTTGCTAACTGAGAAGTGAGTCCATCCCGTAGAACGTTAGGAGTGTTTCGAAGATGAAGCAAAGGTGACATTACTTAGTGACATGTTTAAGAACAAAATAAAAAACCTAAATGTAGCAAATTGTCAGATATTTACAATTGAAAACTGGGCCAGTCAGTAAGGCAAAGGAATCTTTGGAAGACGTATAAGTCTATTGTTGATAGGTAGCTAATATGCTAAAAATGAAAGAACAGAGTTGTCCAACGTTGCCAGGTATTTACAAGTAAAAAGCGAGTTCCTCCAGTAGGGAGAAAAGACAATTTGGAGTATGAAGCAACCCTTGCTGAACATTAGTCACTTACATACAAAAGGATGAATGGAAACACCGGTATTGTCGTAAATGATCAGTTATTAGAATTGAACTGTGAGAGCATTCAGTAGAGTGAATGGAGTGTTCGGAAAATGTCCAAACTATTGATGATCATTACTACCTGAAGTATTTAAGAATAAAATGTTAGAACAGAATTGTCTTAAATTGTCTGATATTTAGAATTTAAAAGTGCGTCCACTCAGTAATACGAAAGGAGTTTTTCTAAGATATAGCAGACTTTGTTCATCTTTAGTTACCGGCATATTTAAAAGTAAAATGTAGGACAAAATTGTCATAAATTTACAAATATTTATAATTGAAAAACAGTGTATTCAACTAGAGTTTGGTAGAGTTTGGTAGATAAAATGGCAGATTTTAGAAGAGTTCCTGTCATATTTATGAATAAAATGAATGAACAAAATTGTCGCAAATTTTCAATAAGCAACAATTGAAAAATGAGGCGATTCAGTACGCAGAAAGAAGTTTTTGAAAGAAGTTTTTGTTAACAATCCTTTCGCCCCACTGAATGGAGTCACTTTTCTTTTGTAAATATCTGAAAATTTACAAAAATTTGGATCTTTCCTTTTATTCTTATACATGTCAATAACAAACGATTGGCAAGAACCTGCTACATATTCCAAACACTACTTTGGCCCTATTGAATGACTTAATTTCAGCTTCCGAAACCTCGTTTCGCTCAACTGACTCTACTAGCTTTACAGTTGTAAATAGCTAACATTTGCGACAATTTGGTTCTTTCAGTTTTTTCTTAAATAGGTTTTCATCTAATCATGAGCTAATCTGCTAAATTTTCCAAACTCTTCCTTCGCCCAACTGAATGGACACATTTTCTATTGTAAACTTCAGAAAATTTACGAAAATTGCGGCCTTTCATTTTACTCTTAAGTATGTCAATTACTATGGATCATGAGAGTCTACTTCAGCATTCAAACGCTCCTTTAGTTCTACTGAATGGATTTACTTTTTAATTGTAAATATCATATTTTACGAAAATTCCGATTTTTCGTTTTATTTTTATACATGTTGGCAACCAAAGATAACAAAGAATTTCCTTCAGCTCCAACACTCCTTCGGGCTAACGAAAAGACACGCCTTACAATAGCAAATATCTGATTATTTAGAACAATGGCTGTATTTCATTTTGTTCTTGAAAATGTCATAAACAAACGGTAACACTAGGTCTGCTACGTGTTAAAAGCACACCTTTCCTCCTTACTTAATGAACTCTGTTTTTAATTGCAAATATCTGAAAATTTACAACTCCGTTTTTTCATTTCATTCTTAAATATGTTGGAAGTTAAGGATAAGCTAGTCTCCATTTTCCAAACTCTTCTTTCGTCCTAATGAACAGGCACTCTTTTCAATTTTAAACATCAGACAATTTATTAAAATTCCGTGTTAATCTTATTCATAAATATTACATTATTAAGCCTCATTTGAGTTAAAAGTAATGAGGGTCTTTTTCGGCTTGCAAACGCTCCTTTCGCTTTTCTTGATAGGCTGACATTACAATTGTAAATATCTAAGTGTATAAGACAATATAGATTTTTAGTTTTTAAGAATGTCAGTAACTAACGATCACCAAAGGTCTGCTTTACCTTCCATACACTACCTTCGCCCACTGAATGGTAACACTCTTCAATTGCAAGTATAACATTTTAAGACAATTCCGTTTTTTTTTTTTTTTTTTTTAATAAGTCATTGGTTACTGATCAGCAATTGTCTCCTTCAGATTCGAAACCCTTTTTCCGCCCTACACAAAGGACTCACATTTCAATTACATATATGACAATTTAAGAATATTCCGTTATTTCATTTTTTTTCTTAAATATGTTAGTAACTAACGATCACCTAGAGTCTACTACTTTTACAAACACTTCTTTCGCCCAAATCAGTTGTCTCAACTTCATTTGTACCATAAGAAATTTACGACAATGCGTTCCTTTAATTTACTCTTCGTAATGTGTTCAACTAACGATCATGAGGGTACTTTTCAGCACAAAACTGCTTTCGCTCCACTGCATCGACTTGCGTTATCATTGTAAATGTCTGACAATTTGAGACATTTTGCTTCTTTGATTTTATTCTTAAATATGGTGGCAACTAATGATCAGCTAATCTGCTTGATCTTCCAAGCTCCCTATTGCCCTGCTGACTCACTTTTCAATTATAAAAATCCGACAATTTAAACAATTGCGTTCGTTAATTTTATTCTTAACTATGTCAGTAACTAAAGATGAGATGAAGCAGAATGAAAACTACCTTCGGCCTAGTGAATCCATTCGCTTTTCAATTATAAATATCTATCAATTTACACAATTTCGAACTTTCATTAGTTTTAAAATATTAGTTTCTTCTCTCTAAAACTCCTTTCGCCGTACTAAAAGGACACTTTCCAATTGTAATATCTGACATATAAAACAAATCCGTTCTATCATTATATTCTTAAATATATCAGTACCTAAGGATCAGCAGGGGTCTGCTTCCACTCTTAAATACACTTCGATCTACTGAATGGCCTCACAGTTCAATTTTAAAAATCTGACTATTTAAACAATTGCCTTCTTTGGTATTATTCTTAATTAGTGATTAAATAATGATCACCAAGTTTCTGCTACATCTTCCAAAAACTCCTTACGCCTTACTGAGTGGAATCACTTTGCAATTGTTAATTACTGACAGTTTACGACAATTCCAATCATTCATTTTGTTTTTTAATACGTCAGTAAGTAATGATCACCATGAGTCTACTTTATCTTGAATACCGTCCTTTGACCCTACTGAATGAACTCATATTCTTAATTTAAATATGTGATAATCTAAGACGACTGCGTTCAATCATCTTATTCTAAAAATATCAATAATTTATTATCAGCAAGAATATACCTCATCCTCCAAACACTCCTTTCCTCCTGCTGAACACATTTTCCAATTATAAACATCTGAATATTTACGTCAATTTCGCTATTAATTTATTTTTGAGTATGTCAATAACTATAAATCACGAAGAGTATTTTTCAGCTTCGAAATATTCCTCTCACCCTACTGAATGGACTCACTTTTGAATAGGTGATAATACTATTTAGGACCATTCCGTTCTTCATTTTGTTAAAAAACAAGATAGTGATAACGATCAGCAAGAGCTTGCCTGATGTTTTAAACTCGCCTTTCGCCCTCCTGAATGGACACACTTTTCCACTGTAAACTCAAAGAATTTACGAAAGTTTCGAGTTTTCATTTTATTCTCAAGTTTGTGTGTAACTAATGGTCATAAGGGTCTATCTCAGCTTCCAAACTCTCCTTTTGCCTTAGTGGATAGACTCTATGTTTAATTACAAATATCTGAGAAAATACGATAAATCCGTTCTTTCATTTTATTCTTAAATATGTCTTCATCCAAAGATCACCAATAGACTTGCTTTGCTTCTGAAAACTACCTTCGGCCTAGTGAATCCATTCGCTTTTCAATTATAAATATCTATCAATTTACACAATTTCGAACTTTCATTAGTTTTAAAATATTTCGGCCAGTAACTATCATGAAAGTCTATTTCATCTTCCAAACTTTCGTCTTGTCATACTGAATAGAAAAACATTTCAATTGTAAATATCTGACAGTCTTGTACATTTCCTTTCTTTTATTAAGTTCCTATAGTCAATACTTAATAATAAGCATGTACTACATCTCCCATACATTGGTTTCCGACTACTGAAAAAACTTACTTTTTAATTGCAAATATTTGGCAATTTAGGAAAAATACCTTCTTTCATTTTATTCTAAATAATGGCTTCAACTAGCGTTCAGCATGATTCAACCTCAGCTTCCAAATACTGATATCCCCATAGTGAATGTTCTAACTTTTAAATTGTATATATTTGACAATTTACAATAATTTCCTTCCATTTTATTCTTAAATGTGTTGGAAACTAATAATCAGTTAGTTTGCTTCTTCTTCTAATCTCTGCTTTAGCTCTACTGAATGTACGAACTTTTCCATTATAAATATTAGACAATTTACGAAAATCTTTTTTTTTTATGTTATTCTTAAGTATATCAGAAAGTAACCATCATGAGTGTCTATCTAAGCATCCAAGCACTCCTTTCACTCGACTGCATAAACTCTCTTTTCAATTGTAAATATATGACAATATACTACAATTCCGTCCTTCATTTTAATACGCAAATATATCTCCAACTAACAATCAGCTGGAGTCTGCTTCTACTTCCTAATACTCGTTTCGTCTTACTGAATGGACTCACTTTTCAACTGTAAATATATGGTAATATATGATATTTTGGATATATCACTTTTTAATTATGCCACAAAGTAACGATCACCAATAGTTTGCTTCAACTTCCAAACCCTCCGTTTGTCTAATGAATGGATTCAGCTTTCAATTGAAAATATCCTTAAATATCTCAGCAACTTACGATTAGCTTGAATTTCTTTCATATTTCTAACACTGCCTTCCCCTTACTGAATGCCTTCACTTTTCAATTCTAAAACTCTGGAATTTTCGACAATCCGTTCCTACATTTTATTCTTATGTATGTATACAATCAAAGATGAAAAAGAGCCTGCTTTAGCATCAGAACACTAAAATAAGTCTTCAACCAAGGACAAGCAAGATTCTGCTATGCTTCTAAACCCCTTTCAATCCTCAAAACACCCTAACTTTTATTTGTAAATATTTCACAACTTACGGCAATTCCCTTCTTTCTTTTTAATTTTAAATTTGTCACTCAGGAATGATCACGAAAGTCTAATTCATCTTCAAAGCACATTTTGTACTACTAAGAAGAACCACTTTTTAATTGTACAAATCTGACAATTTACATCAATTCCGTTGTTTCATTTTATTCTTAAATTAGCCAGTAACTAACGATCAACAAGGGTCTGCTACACCATCCACTACTTTCGCCCAATTGAATGGCATCAATTTCATTTGTAAATATCAGACAAGGTACGGCAATTCCGTGCTTCATTTATTCTTAAATATTACAGTAGCAAATAATCAGCATTTTCTGCTATTGCATCGTAATACCCCTTTCGTGATAGGGAATGGACTCACTGTTTAGGAGCATTTATTACAATTTACGAAAATTCCGTTTATAATATATAAGTCAGTGACTATTCGTCATGTAGAGTCTGCTCAACTTCCAAACCCTCCTTTCGATCTACTGAATGCCGTCACTTTTCATTTGTAAATATGCGCCAAATTTGGAAAATTCAGTTCATTCACATATTCTTAAATATGTCGGCAACTAAAGGTCAGCAATAGTTTGCTACAATTTGCACACACTCTTTGCGCTCTATTAAATAACTCGTTTCTCTGTTTGAAATATCTGACAATTTAAGTCAAATCCGTCCTTTCATTTATACTTAAATATGTGCATAACTAACAATCAGCAAGAGTCTGCTACATCTTCCAATCACATCTTTCGCACTACTCTGTGTACTCAATTTTCCATTGTAAATATCTGACAATTTACGACTTTTCCGTACTTTCTTTTTATTTCTAAATATGCCAATAATTAAATATCACCAAGAGACTTTTTCATCTTCGAAACACTCATTTTCTTTTAGGGAATGGAATGACTTTAATCTATCTCTGGCATAAAGTTCGTTTCCTCAGATACGTTGTTCGTAGTACGCTTTCAGACATTGTATTCATTGTCTGTTTTACATTGAAATCTTTCTACATTGTGCTGCACAAAATCTTGCACAGCACAAAGATCTTTTTTCCTCTAATTATAAAATCCCATACGTTATTTCCTCAAAAACCAAATCAAAACTGCACTAATAATCGTATGAATATTAGGTAGCCACTTTTTCATGAATCAGTACTCAATTGTAAATATCAGACAATTTACATTTCACTCTTTTATGTGTCTCCAAACAACGATCTGGAAGAGTCTGCATCATCTTCGAAACACTCATTTCGCTCTTCTAAATAGACTCACTATTCAAATGTAAACATGTGACAACGTACGACAAATCCGTTCTTTCATTGATTCATTTTTCAATTCTATATTAGTGATAATTAAAATTCCGTTCTTTCATTTAATTCCTTAGTAATCTTCATCCGGTTTATATTCAAGAACACATCTTTCTCAATACTCAATGGACTCACTTTTCGATTCTAAATATCTAAGTTAGGACTGTTTCGCTCCTTCATTTTATTCATAAATATTTAAGTAACTAGCCCTCAAATAGTCTAACTACTTCAGCTTCCAAGCATTTCTTTCGCATCTATATTAGAAACACTCTTCAATATCACATATCTGACAAATTACGAGAATTCCGTTTTGTTATTTAAAATTATTCTTATCTATATATATGCAACTCACGATCTGCAAGGGTCTACTTCAGCTTCCAGAAATAAATTGCTATAATGAACGGAATAGCTTTTCCATAAAAAACTATTTGACAAATTACAATATTTCCGTACGAATTACATTTCCGGTCCCCTATTTTATTCTTAAATATGTCAGTAACTAACGATCATGAAATTCTATTTCACCTTCCAATCTCTCATCTTGCCCTACTGAATACAACTTTTCAATTGTATCTGAGAATTTACGAAAATTCAGTTCTTTTATTTTATTCTTATATATGTCGGCAACTTGGGATCAGCAAAAGCTTCAATTTCCAGACACTCTTTTCCCCTGCTTAATGCACTTGTTTTTGAATTGTATAAATATCCGAGAATTTACGACTATTCCATCCTTTCATATAATTTTTAAAAATGTCAGTAACTAACAAGCAGCAACAGCTTGCTTCATCTTTCTAACACTCATTTCGCCCTCCTAAATTGGCTCACTTTCTTTTTCTATATGTCTGAAAATTTACTAAAATTCGGGTCCTTAATTTTAGTCATATATATATATATATATATATATATATATATATATATATATATATATATATGTGTGTGTGTGTGTGTGTGTGTGTGTGTGTGAGAGAGAGAGAGAGAGAGTTTAGGATATGGACATGCAACGAACGTACTATGCTGTAGAGAATGAGGGAGAGGAGGATGTGGAAACAGGTTGATACAGAACAGGGTAGAATGATGTACAGAAAGTTAAGTAATGCATTACGAAGAGAAACAGACAGAGCGAGGGAAGAGTTTTACAAAAGAAAATGCGGGGACATGGAAGAATTAGAAAGAGTTGGGAAACATGAGGAAATACAAGGAAGTGAAATCTGAATGCAGCGGAATGTTGAATGCAGCGGAAACGTGGTCATTACGCAAAGGTGACGAAAATCGACTGGAAGCCTTCGAAATGTGGGTGTGGAGAAGAATGTACAAAGATTAGTTGGGTAGAGCGGAAATCGAATTAGAGAGTGTTAGACATGGTGGGTTAGAAAAGAACACCTTTAGATATTATTAGAAACTGGAAGAGAAGCTTTTTAGGACATTGCCTAAGAAAATATTGTATCACGAGAGGTACTAGAGGATATGGTGGACGGATAGAGAGGGAGGGGCCGAAGAACTCTAGAATTAATGGATGATATTAAAACAGAAAGATCGTAAGCGAAGACGAAGAGGTTAGCGGATAACGTGGGACATGGAAGATTATCAGCTGCAGCAAGTGACTTGCCAATAAAGGCACAATGCCTATGGTGATAATAATGATATGTCACTAAGTAACGACAAGAAAGACTACATATTCCAAGCAATACTTTCCTCCTATATAATGGATTAGTTACAATTGCAAATATCAGGCAATATAAGATAGTAATGTCATTACTTCACTGTTCATAAGATGAAGGTGCTCTCCATTTCAGTCTCCAAACACTCTATTTTGTCATTCAAACTCTACTCTACCTATACTGAATAGCATAACTTGAATTTTAAATATTTGACAATTTACTAGAAATTTGTTCTTCTATTTTACTCTTAAATATGTCAGAAACAAACTACAGGCAAGCAACATTGTGGTACATTTTGCAAACACTCTTTCCGCACTACTGAATTGGATTACTTTGCAATTGAAAACATTTGACATTATACGAAAATTTTGAATTTTCATATTTTAAAATATGACAGTAAACAACGATCACCAAGAGTCTGGTCAAACTTCCCTATTCACCCTCCGTGTACAGAATATTCTCCCTTTTAATAGTTAATATCTGACATTTGGCGCATATTCCGTTCTTTCTATTTGTTCTTAAATATGTCTTATAATAACGATCAACAACAATCAGCTTCTTCTTCCTAACGCTCGTTTCTCACTACTGAAACGGACTCATTTTTCAATTGAAAATATCTGAGAATTTACAACGACAATTCCGTTTTCTCATTATATTCTTAAATGTGTCAGTATCTACCAGCATGGGTCTGCTTAATCATTGAAACACTCACCTCGATCTACTGAATGGCCTCAGTGTTCAATTTTAAAAATGTGACGAATGACGACCATTGCCTTCTTTGATTTTATTCTTAAATTCGTCAGTATATAATGATAAAGAAGAGTCTGCAATATATTCCAAAAACTCCTTATGCCTTACCTAATGGACTCACTTTTCAATTGTAATATGGCAATTTACGTCAATGCCCTTCTTTCATTTATTGTTAAATATATCAATAACTATGATCATGTTCTACTACAGCCCCCAAACACCCTTCCGCCGTATTGAGTAGACTTGCTTTTCAATTGCAAATATTGCAATTTACATCAATCTGTTCATTTTGTTTTTTAAAATAAGTCAGTGATTGACGATCAGCAAGAGTCTGCTTCATCTTCGAAAGACTCTTTTCCTTCTACTGATTCGAATCTCATTTCACTTCAAAATATCTGATAATTTTCAACAGTTCCATTGTTTCACTTACTTTTTAAATACCCAGTAAGTAATTATCACCAAGAGACTGCTTCATTTTCAAAAACTTCCGTTGGCTCAACTGAACTGAATCAGTATTCAATTGTAAATATCAGACAATTTAAGACAATTCCACTTTTTCATTTCACTCTTTTATGTGTCTCCAATTAACGATCAGGAATTGTCCTCATCATCTTCGAAACACTCCTTTTTCTCTTCTAAATAGAAACTATTCAAATGTAAACATGTGACAATGTACGACAATTCTGTTCTTTAATTTTATTCTAACATAAATCAGTAAGTAACGATCAGATAGGGTCTTCCACAGCTTCCAAAAATCATTTTGCCCTATTGAATGGAATCACCTCCAATGTAAAATGTCTGACAATTTACGACAATTAAATTCTTTCATTAAATTCTTTCTTTAATGTTAGTAACTAACGATCAGCAACAGTTTCCTTCTTCTCCGGAACATCCTTTGGGACTCACTTTTCAATTGTAAATTTGTGATAAATTAAAATACCGTTTTTCATTTTATTCTTAAGTAAGTCTTCATGCAGAAATCACCAAGAGACTGCCTTAGCTTAAAAAAAAACTCTTTCGGAATAATAAAGACTCGCTTTTCAATTCTAAATATCTGATAATTTACACAATTGTGGCATTTGATTTTATTCTTAAATATGTCTGTAACTAACAATCATGAAAGTGTATTCCATCTTCCAAATTCTCCTTTTGCTCTAGTCAATTGAAAGACATTTCTTTGTAAATAGCTTACAATTTAATACAATTTTCTTCTTTCATTTTCTTCCTAAAAAATGACAATAATGATAAGCATAAATCTGCTACATTTTCCAAACACTACTTTTCTACTACTGAATTAACTTACTTTTCAATTGCAAATATATGACAATTTACGACAATTACCTTCTTTCACTTTATTCTAAGTAATATCTTCAACAAGCGTTCAGCAGGATTCTCCTTCAGCTTCCAATTATTCCTCTGGCCCTAGGAGAAAGCACTGACATTAACATTGGAAATATCTTACAATTTCTAACAATTTCGTTTGTTCATTTTATCCTTAAATATACTGGAAACTAATGATCAGCTAGTGCGCTACATATTCAATCTCTCGTTTCGCTCTACTAAATGTACACACTTTTCCATTGTAAACATCAGAATATTTACGAAAATACCGTTTGTTAATTTTATCATTAACCCTTTGACTACCACTTTTTTTTAAATGTGGATATTCTTTTGTATGTACGACACCTTTAATGTAGGATATTCCTGACATCTGTACACCGTTTTGGAAACTAAACACAGTATCCTCATCACATCTGACCCGATGGGAGAACAACATGTATTTTTTTTTAAAGAATTTTGTAAAAACAAATTTCCAAAGATGTTTGAATTATTCGCATGGGACGTATGCCTACCGTTGGTAGTCAAAGGATTAAGGATGTCAGTGACTAATGATAACGAGAGTCTATCTCACATTCCAAACACTAATTTCGCTTCACTGCATACACTCTCTTTTCAATTGTAAATATCTGATAATATACAACATATCCGTCTTTGATTTTATTCTTCAATATGTCAATAAGTAAGGATCAGCAAAGGCTGCTTCATCTTCTACGCTCTCTTTTCGCCATAGTGATCAAACTCACTTTTCAATGGTAGATATGTAACCATTTACAACAATTGCTTTCTTTTACTTTCCAATTGTAAATAAATTACAAATTACAAAAATTCCATTGTTTGATTTTACTTTTAATTTATAAGTAAATAACGATCTACAAGAATCTGCTCACCTTCCACACTCCTATTGCCCTGCTGAGTGGACTTATTGCTCAATAGTAAATATCTGATCATTTACTACAACTAATTTCTATCATTTTATTTTTATACATCTCACTAGCTAATGATAAAAAAGTCAGCTACAAAATCAGAACACTCCTTTAGCGCTAATGAAAGCAATCTCTTATGGAACGGAAATATCTGACAAGTTACAATAATTGCTTTATTTCATTTTATACTTAAATATGCTCATTTTTTACTAATTATAAGCATAAATCTGCTACCTTCCAAACACTAGTTTCATCCTACTGAATTTACAAACTTTTCAATTGTAAATATCTGAAATTTTTGACAATTTCGATTTTTCATTTTTAAAAATATCTCACTAACCAAAGATCTCTAAAATTGTGCTATAACTTCCACACACTCACTTCGCCTACTGAATGGACTCACTTTTCATTAGTAATTTCTGACTATTTACGACAATTATGTTCTTTCTTTTTTATTAAATATGTAAGTAACTAACGATCAGCAATAGTTTGCTTCATCTTCCAAACACTCCTTTCGTCCTACTGAATATACTCACCTTGCAATTGTAAATATCAGACTATTTTCAACAGTGGCGTTCTTTAATTTTGTTTATGAATATGTCAGTAACCAACTATCTTGAAATTCTATTTCCTCCTCCAAACCCTCCTTCTGAACTCGATCAGAAAAATTTTGATATATCAGACAATTTAATTCAATTTCGTTCCTTCATTTTATTCTTAAATGTGTCAGTAACTAAGGATAAGCAACATAGTGCTATATCTTCTAAACACTATTTTCCCCGTTCTGAATGAACTCACTTTTGAATTGTAAATTTTTATTTACGACAGTGACGTTCTTTCATTTTATTCTCAAATGTCTTCAACTAGCAATCAGCAATAATTGCATTAGATACGAACACTCCTCTGCTCTTTGTGAATTTAGTTACTTTTCACTTGTAAATATCTGACAATTTAAAAATACCGTTTTTACAATTTAAACACAATGTTCGGTTTGCTGAATTGCCTCAATTTCATTTTCAAATAGAACATAATTTACAACAATTCAACTACTTTTTTATTCTTCATATTGTCGGTTACTGATGATCGTAAGGGTATGTTTCAGCAACCAGACTTTTCTCTCGTCCTATTGAATCGACTTGTTTCACAATTGTAAATGTCAGATTATATGCGACAGTCTGGTTCTTGATTTTATTGTTCAATATGTTGACAACTAAGGATCAGCTAGTCTGCTTCATCATCCAAACTCTGTTTTCGACCTATTGAATTGAGACACCTTTCTGTTGTAAACATCAGATAATTCACGAAAAATCCGTTTTTTCATTTTATTCTTAAATATGTCAGTTACCAACAACCATGAGAATCAATTTCAGCTTCCAATATCTCATTTCGTCTTACTGGATAGACTCTCCTCTCAATTGTAAATATCTTAGAATTTACGACAATTCCGTTCTTTCATTTTCTTCTTAAATATTTCAGTGACTAACGATCGGGAACATTTTGCTCTTTCTTCCCAACATTTTGCTCTTTCATCTTACTAAAGGCAATCACTTTTCAATTGTAAATATCTGAGAATGTAAAATTCGTTTCTATCATTTTATTCTTAAATGTCAGTAACTAACGATCAGCAAGGGTTTGCTTCATCTTTGAAACACTCAGTATATCAACTATATGACCTCACCGTTTAATTTTAAAAATGTGACGATTTACGACCATTGCCTAATTCAATTTCATTCTTGCATTTGTCAGTTGATAAGTGAATAGTTTCCGATATCTGGGTATTATTCTTAGTAATAACATGAAGTACGTAAGTGAAAGAAAAGCAAGTATAGGACTGCCGAAAGTAGCCTTTAGAAGGAAGAAAAGTTTGTTTTGAGGCACCTTGAAAAAGATTAGGGAAAGAGACTCATAAAATGCTTCGTCTGGAGTACTGTGTTGAATGCAGGGGAAACGTAGACATTCGTCTGTATAAAATGATCAAGAAAAGTCCGATAAATCTTCCAAAAACTCCTTTCGCCTTACCAAATTTCGTTCTACTGAAAAGAATCACTTTTCACTTCAAATGTCCCAGAATTTTCGACATTTTCTTTCTTTACTCAGTACTCAGTAACTAATTTTAACGGAGAGTTTGCTTCAAATTCATAGCAATCCATTTGCCGAACTGATTGAATCAGTATTCAATTTTAATATCTGACAATTTACGACAATTCCACTCTTTCATTTCGCTCTTTTATGTGTCTCCAAACAACGGATTGGAAGAGTCTCCACCATCTTTTAAACACTCCTTTCGGTCTTCTAATTAGTCTCACTATCAAATGTAAATAAGTGACGAATTAAGAAATTTTTTTTATTCCATCTATTGTTAAATAAGTCCGTTAGTAACGATCAGCAAGAGTCTTCTTCAGCTTGCAAAAATCCTTTTGCCCTACTGAGTGGAATCATCAATAGAAAATGGTAATATACGACAATAAGTTCTTTCATTTTAATCTTAAATGTGTCAGTAACAGACGATTAGCAAGAGACTGTTTCATACCTGTAACACTCTTTTCGCAATAATGAAAGCTCTAAGTTTTCAATGTAAATATATGAGAATATTCTATAATTCCGTTTTTCATTGTTTTCTTCAATATGTCAGCATCCTACGATCAGCATCAGTTTCCTTCTTTTCCCAAACACTCCTTTCCCATTCTGAATGGACTTGCTTTTCAATTGTAAATTTCTGGTAAAAGAATTTCGTTCTATGATTTTATTCTTAGATATGTCTTCACCCAAAATCACCGAGAATGCCTTAGCCTTAAAGAACTCTTTTCTGCGTAGTCAACAAACCTGCTTCTCAATTGTAAATATCTTATAATTTCAACAATTCCGTTCTTTCATTCTATTATAAAGCATCTCTATAACTTGGGATTAGTAACAGTTTGCTTCATCTTCCAAACACTCCTTTCGCACTACTGAATGGACTCACTTTTGAATTACAAATATCTGAGAATTTACGATAATTGCATTGTTTCATTTTATTCATAATATGTCAGTTAGTAACGATCATGAAAATCCATTTCGTCCTACAAAATGATTTCTTGAACTATTGGATAGAACAACTTTGAAATTGTAAGTATCTTACAATTTACTAGAATTTTGTTATTTGATTTTATTGTTTAATAAGTCTGTAACTAACGATAAGCAAGTCTGCAACTTCTTCCAGACACTCCTTTCCCATTGGTGAACAAACTTTTCGAATGTATCTATCTGGCAGTTTACACTAATTCCGTTTTCCGCTTTATTCTCAAATGTCAGTAACTATTAATCACCAAGAGTCTGCTACATATTCCAAACACTACTTTTGCCCTATTGAATGATGTCAATTTTATTTGTAAATATCACAAAATTTACGACAATTACATTGTTTTTTTATCCTTCGTAATGGTGGCCACTAATGTTCATTAGATTATATTTCTGTTTCCCACATATTCTTTCGACCTAATGAATTCTTTGATTATTGTAAATGTCTGACAGTTTGAGACAGATTGCTTTTTTGATTTTATTCTTAAATGTGTTAGCAACTATTGTTCAGCTAGTTTGCTTCAGTTTCCAAACTCGCCTACTTTATGAACGCCTTCACTCAAATGTAAGTATCTAACAAATATACAATTTCTTTCTTTCATTTTATTCATAAATAAGTTACTAATAGTGATCACTTAAAGTCTGCTTCATCTTCCAAAATATCTTTCAGCCCTAGTGAATAGACTCACTTTTCAACTGTAAGTATTTGACAAATTATGACAACTTCTTTTTATTGTTTTACTCTTACACCAGCTTCAAACACCCTTTTACTTAGACTCAATTAATTCTGTTTCAAACTAAAAATCTAACAATTTACATCAATTCCGTTTTTTCATTTATTCTTAAATATGTCAGTAACTAACGATCAGCAAGAGCCTGCTTCAGCTTCGAAACACTCCTTCACCCTACTGAATGCACACTTTTCAATTGGAAATATATGAAAATTCACGACAATTCCTTCTTTTATCAAAGTAAGTCAGTGAATAATTATTAGAAAAAGCCTGCTTCATCTTTCAAAATCTGCTTTCGTTCTGCTAAACAAACTCACTTTTCAATTGTAAATATCAGATAATTTGCGTCAATTAAGAACTTTCATTTGTTTTCAAATATGTCAGTAACTAACGATCACCATAACGACCAGTATAACGATCTACTTCAGCTTCCATACATTTGTTGCCCTTTTGAATTGAATTGCTTTTCAATGAAAATGCGTGAATATTTTCGGCAATACTGTTCTTTCATTTTTTCTTAAATATGTCAGTTAATTGCGATCACCAAGTCTCTGCTTCATGTTGGAAAAGTTCCTCCAGTCCTCCTCAATGACTCACTTTTCAATTGTAAAGACTTGACAAAATACGAAAGTAGTGATTTTTCATGTTATAAATTGTCAGTAACCAATGATTACCAAGATTCTGCATCAACTTCCAAATACTCACTCCACCTACTTAATGGGCACACCTTTCAAAAGTTAATATCTGAGAAATTAAACAATTCCCTTCTTTCTAATTATTCTTTAATATGTCTTAAATAATGATTAGGAACAGTTAGCATCAGCTTCAAACACTCCTTTCTCCTTGCTGAATGAAGTCACTGTTCAGTTGTCACGATCTGGCAAGATAAACAATTCCGTATATAGCAATAGATGTGTTTGGAAGATGCAGCAGACTGTTGCTGATTGTTAGTTATGCACATTTTTAAGTATAAATGAAACCACGGAATTGACGAAAATTGTAGGATATTTAAATTAGAAAAGAGTGTATACAAGTAGTAGTAAACTATTGCTGACCCTTAGTTGCCCACATATTTAAAAATATATGAATGGACGGAATTTTCTCAAGTTGCCGCACATTTACAATTGAAAAGTGACGCCATTCTGTAGAACGAAAGGAGTGCTTGGATGTTGAGCAGACTCTTCATGAACAATAGTCAATGACTTAGTATGACAAATTATAAACGTAATTTCCGTAAATTGTATGTATGCAATTAAACAGTTAGTCCATTCAGTAAAGCGAAAGGGATCTACGATGCTGTAGCAGAAACTGCTGATTGTTCGTAACTGACATATTTAAGAATAAATGAAAGAACAGAATTGTCTTATATTGTCTGATATTTAGAAATGAAACTGAGTCCATTCAATAGGGCGAAAGTAATGGAAGATGTAGCAGACCGTTGTTCATCATTAGTTACTGTCATATATAAGATAGAAATGAAACAACGGAATTGTTGTAAGTTGTCAGAAATGTACAATCGATAAATGGTTGTGTTTACTGGCACAAAATGTGAGTTTGCAAGATGAAATAGAGTTTTGTGATCCTTTTTACAGTCATATTTAAGAATAAAATGAAAGAAGGGTATTGCCTTACATTTGACATATTTACGTATGAGAAGTGAGAGTATTTAGAGAAGCGTTTTCCAACCAGTGTGCCGTGAATGGGCCACTGGGGTGCCACGAGAATAAGATACAAAATTATTAATTACTTTGCAATCAAATTACAAGACATGAAAATTGTGTATTTGCATTTCCATATCCATGAACCGCTTATGGAAAATATGGTGTAATTATAATATTAATTGTATATACATACATTACTAGTACACAGATTTTATTTCGAAAATTTAATTTTATTATTTAAAAATTGTGACGTATATTAACCATGTTAATAAATTATGTTTCCCCACTGTGTTACTTGTCTGTACATTTTCAATGTTCAAAAAAAGTATTTATTATCATTGTTATGATAATTATTGCTTTTTTATTGTTACAGGCTATCTTTTAACTTGAAATTTTAAAATCTCATTCTACCCTTTTAACAAAGCAAACATACAAATTAATTTCAACTGTTTTAAAAATACAAGAGATTGGTCGTTTGTTTTAGTGATCTTCCTTAGTGAAAGGTTGGATACAGTCTTCAAGAAGAAAGTGTATTTTTAAATTCCTGAGTTCTATATTTCATTGGAATTGTTTTCTATTATTAAATTACAATGAAAAATAAGTATAATGATTTACGACGGGGAAAACTAGTGGTAGAGGTACACCGTACATTACCAGAGCCAATGACATGTAGACCGTTTGCTCAAGGCAGATATTGTCATTTGGGAGCCGTGTCTCCCCTGGTAGGGCCGCCCAAACAATACGGGGTACCTATCTTTAAAGTGTTTAGGTACCACGTACACGTTGTAGCAAAGCTACCTTTCCGAATCTCAATAGTACGTGTAAGCCACCATTAGAAGGGACACCCACACCCTTCCTTCGGTAGGGTCGTCTAAACAATACGGGACTACCTCTTCTTACGAGAGAGTTGAACCGAACATTACCAGACCCAATAGCTGATGTAGACTGTCTACCTTTTAAAGACAATGGCCATTTGGGAGCGGCGGCTCCCCTGGTAGAATCGTGGCTCCTGCACCCAGCTCACACTACTGGGACGAAGGGGGGACCCACTTCCTCAGCGCTCCTGAGGTGCGAGTATGCGTTAGGATACCAAGTATCCCATCCCGGACCCAAGAGAACGCATTACACTCTCTTTGAGGCAGTACCTACATCATCCTCCCGGTAGGGCTTGTATCCACCCACCCAGGGCACACCAACTACCCACTCTTTTTAGCGTGTTGGGGTACCACGCAGCCTTATCTCCCGGACACAAGGGCACGGCTTATTTGCCCATTTCAGGGGATACGCGAGGGCTCACCCCCGCCGGTAGGTACGGCAGCCGAAACTTCCTACCCCACTGAGGACGTGATGGGGTCACACGTACTCTCCCAGATCCAATGGGACGAGTTAGTCGCCCATTTCAGAGGATGCTCCCCGAAAGCTCACCTCTGCCGGTAGGTTGTTGACACCGCGTGCCGCTCGCTGCCATATGGTAGTTAAAGTACCGGCAGCGCGCCGGGCACAGTGTCACCCCATCTCCCCCTGAAGGGTGCCGAGCCACCACAATGCATGTGATCCGGGACATACACAGGGGGTCCCTCCACCTTTCTCAGCACGGGCTTGGGACCGGCCACCTCCTGCCTGCTACCATGTTCCCTGGAGAAAGGTGGAACTTTCAACAGGATTCCGCTCCAGGCCACACAGCGAAAAAAACTTAGGACTGGTTGGCACGGAACGTCCCTCACTTCATTCTGTACCACTGATTGCCCTTCTAGCAGCCCGGACCTTAACCCGTTGGACTACAAACTTTGGGCAGTCCTTCAGGCAAAGGTCTGCCATAAACGGCATCCCTCTGTCGACAGTCACTTGGCCCGAGCAGTGAACAATTTTCCCATGGACAGTGTTGGATAAGTTACATGTGAAAAAGTAACGCGTTACAAGTTACTTTACTTTTTCCTAAAATGTAACGCGTTACTTGCCCCCAAAAAGTAACTGTTACTTTATTTCGAATGTAACGCTTTACTAAGGCGTTACTTTTAGGTCCAAAACTTAGAATATGTGAGAAAATGTTATCACTCCAATTTTCCATACTACGTATTACTATCACTTTTTATTATTATTATTATTATTATTATTATTATTATTATTATTATTATTATTATTATTATTATTATTATTATTATTATTATTATTATTATTATTGCACGTTCTGAGCCGCTTTATGTGAATCCAAGGACAAATTTTTACTTGACAGCTATAAGTTATGAATATTTTCATATAATGTAACATTGGCTAAAATGCCATACTGCGTTTCTCGTAGGGATGGGCTAGGGTAACCAGACGTACTGATTTTCGCAGTACAGTACTGTTTTTCAAAGAGCTGTCCTGCGTGTTGCGAAATTGCCTAGGAAATCGAGAAATATTCTTCTTTAAATGTCCTGCGAAATGTCCAGAGTTAATTTATTTGCCATATCTTAATGTTTCATTCTTTATACACAATATTTTGAATCAAACACACTCTTTTTCTGAATGATGAACCGTTGTGTTTTTTAACACTCCTCAAAAGACAAGGGATGGAGAACAATCAACAAACCATTTTTTTTAATACATCGCTTTTACTCAGAAGGGCTTCTTGAGATATCGGTAAAGTAGGAAAGGTTTCTTTTTGAACTTATGACAGTGATGCTAACCAAGTTAAATAGAAGTTCCCTTGTGCCGGTCTAAATTTTCTCTCATTTCTTAAATTATTCCACGCTTCGAAATTTGTTATTTTTTTTAGCCCAACACGAACTTTGACTCTACGTTAATAAAATAAACCAATTTGTTATTCATCAAAGCATTTGGAGTTGTGTTTAATTCCTTTAATACTTTGTTCAGTGCTTGTTTTTAACCAAAATATTTATTAATTTAAGGTTAACATAAATTAAATAATGATATGCGTATTTCCGACGCAGTATGATATCATATACTATTATACTTGAGTCCTACTTTTAGATTGTTAGAATGTGGTCTGGTCATCCTACGATGGGCACGAGCGAGTATTCTTTGAAACTCGATTCGACTAAAAACAGACATCTTTGAACTCGATTCGAAAAATTTCCTCCAACTTGACTCGAATTCGGGTCGAGTCGAGACAAATCTGGTGTGTAGTTTCGAATATTCTCTTCAAGTATCTTGCATAGACAATATAGGTTATCAATGATACTAGTACTACTACTAGTACAACTTTTATTATTATTATTAATAATAAAAATAAATAATAATAATTATTATAATTATAACAACACTGTGTTTAAACATGAAAGGTACGCGGTCTGTATTTGAATACTAAAAAACTAGTTGATTGCCAACCTCGGTAGTCGTGAAGTCTAGGAGTCAAGGATATTGTTCACGAGCTTCTGAATTTGGGTTGAGGGTTCAGGATGAGTATTCGGGCTCGAGCCAAACATTGTTAAAAGTTATAGGGCACTGGCCAAATATCTTCAAAACTGTTCAGGCCGGGTTTACAATTGTCAACAACTTGAGCAGCTCGACTCACAGTTCAATCACTAACGACCCGAACCGAGAAGTAAGCCGAGCCAATAGCTCACCGAGCGAGTCAGCTAGAGCCCAGATGAGCCGAACCGATAAGATGGCTCATCCCAACCAAGCCGCCTAGAGCCGATGGCTCACCCCAAGCGAGCCGGCTCGAGCCACCGGCTCAGTTATTACTTCCCAACTCAGCTTCTTATTAAAAAAATCTCTTGTGGTCTCGATATCGAGACGAGAAGACATGAGAGCAGTGTTTCCTCTCGTGAGCAACATTAAAAGTATTCCATATTACTACTTAGCTTACATTTCTCATGGCTTTCGCTTTCCAGTGTAATCAGGCCATGATTTCAAAACGAGTTAAAACGTAATAATAATAATAATAATAATAATAATAATAATAATAATAATAATAATAATAATAATAATAATAATAATAATAATAATAATAATAATAATAAATATAAGTATTCCATACATATAGAATTGCTTTTGACCAAGCACACAAGAAATTACTTTTTGTCCATTTAGCACTATCATTCTTTTGTCACTCACAATTATTGAGCTGAGCGAAGCGAAGCTCTTATACTCGGGTTAGCCGTTTGGTTGTCCGCGAACTCCTCCTAGACCGTTTGGCCGATCTCAACCAAACTTAGCACGCTGATAGAGTATGTCCTGCTGAGTGACAACGTAGGTCGAAATCAAAAATCCGATGTACCATCGAGGAATAATCACCGAAAAACTCTTACTCCTAGACCGTTTGGCCGATCTCAACCAAACTTAGCACGCTGATAGAGTATGTCGTGCTGAGTGACAACATAGGTCGAAATCAAAAATCCGATGTAACATCGAGGAATAATCACCGAAAATAGCTTCCTGATTACGTAGTTTAAGCTCGCTCAGCTCATTTCATTGCAATCGAGTATATCCATTGCATTCCTAGTTAATATTCATATAGTAAATATCTTATAATTCTTATATTTTAAAATCAATTGATAGGGCTCTGATTGCTTTTATGAGAAATAAATCTTTGGCAGTGGCGATGGCACATACGCAGTGGCGATGATCGCCGTTTCGATCCTGCGCCGTGTCGATCCTGTGCTGTTTCGGTCCTGTGCCCTGTCGATCCTGTGCCGTTTCGGTCCTATGCCGTGTCGGCTCTATGCCGTTTCGATCGTACGAATTCTATGCATATAACTTGCACATTCATACAGGAGTTTATAATTTGTAAGAGTAAAGATTAAACAGAATATAAAAATATTATTTTTTTAGGCACATGATTAAAAGTTAAATTATTTCAGAGCAGCGGCGTATGAGAAAAACGGCACAGGACTGAAACGGCATAGGATCGACACTGCATAGGACCGAAACGGCAAAGGATCGACACGGCACAGGACCAAAACAGGTTTCTGAGCTGAATTGTCGGTCGTATGCCGTCCCGCATCCCCGTCTGCATTAATATCCTGGCAATCCTTTCTCTTTCAACCAGGAATCAATTTTTAAATGTAATTATCTGACAATGTTCCACCCACGACTCTGCTATTTCTTTTTAAATTTTAAATTTCAGCAACTAATGATCAACGAGCGTCTGCTTTATCTTCCAAACACTCCTCTCACCGTATTGAATGGACTCATTTAGCAACTGTAAATATCTGAGAAACTACTACATTTCCATTATTTCATTTCATTCTTAAATATGAAGGCAAGTACTAATTAGCAAGAGTTTATTTCAGCTTCGAAACTCTCCTTTCGCCCTAATGAATCTTTTCGCTTTTTAATTGTAAATATCTGACAACTGACGTCATTTCCATTATTGCATTAATCCTAAAATAGTTCAATAACGAACGATCACCAAGAGTCAGCCATGTATACCAAAACACACATTTCTCACTACTTAATGGATGTAGGTCAATTTTCGACTGTTTCGTTCTTTGATACTAGTCTTAAATATGTTAGTAACTAGCAATCAAGAAGAGTCTAATTACTAAAGGTTCCAATCCTTTCTTTCGCTCTCTATATTGCATTTAATCTTCACTTTTAAATACCTTTCAAATTACGACAATTATACTTATTTACCTTATTCTTAAATAAGTCTCGATCTACTGATCTGCATGAGTCCGCATCAGATTCCATACACTCCCTTCGCCCTATTGTATCGACTTAGTTTTCGGTTGTATATATCTGATAATTTACGACAATTCCATACTTTCGTTTTATTCTTAAATATGTCTTCAAACAAGGATCACCAAAATTATTGTCCAAAGCCTTTGTATTTTATAAGCTTTCTCTATAATCAATGAACGTGAAATGTGCTTCCATATTCCAAGTTCTATTAAACTGTATATTGTGGACGTTTGTATGTTTGTGGTCAATCCTTTTGGCAACGAGATCTCGGCTGTAGAAAGACGACGTTTTCACTGATCAATTGGAAATTTTGCGTAGATTGTCTAGTTCTAATTTAAAATTTTAAAAAAACATGGCCATGATTTCCTTATTACATTTTTTAGGATACACTTGAAGAGTTGAAATTCAAAAATAAGAAAAAGCATCATATCTACGCATTATACTAAAATCACAATGTTTATATAGGCGTTGCATAGGCGTTAGGCGTTTGATTCATGGCCGAATATTAATGAAAAAGACTATGACCATTTCTCCATCCTAAGCAGTAAGATGAATCTACTTGTGGAATTTTTCCCCACGGAAGACCATATATAACTGCCATTATAATTAATTGTGCATGTAATGCTTTTTCTGGATGCAGGAAGATAGAAAACACTGGTCATGCATGAATTAGAAAATCCTAGCGGAAGTAGGATCATTACTTGCAAAAGATGCGAGATATTGAGAAAAATTAATCAATAAAATCTCCCTATTATGATATGCATTGCCGATTATTTACCCAAGAATTCTTTAATTTGTGTCTGTAAAGGGACATGTACAGATGTGAGAAATGAGAAGTATATTTATGCCCGTATGCGAATGATGCGGTGTGTAGAGAGTGTAGTTTCAGCTAGTTGATTTGTAATTTAGAACAACTCAGTTCTTTCATGTGTAAATATGTCAGTAACTAAGGATTAGGAAGAGTTTTACATCTTTGAAAAACTCCTTTTGTCTTACTGAACAGCCTCACATTTCAATTATGAAAATCTGACAATTTGATACAATTCCGTTTTTACATTTTATTCTTAGATACGCCACTAAGCGATGATGACCAAGAGTCTGTTTCATCTTCATAACACTCCTGTGGTACTACTGAATGAACACTATTGAACTGTAAATGACAGACAAATAACAAGAATTCCGTTCTTTGACTTGTATTTAAATGCGACGGTAGCTAATGTTGATAGTCTATTTCCTCTTCCCAACTCTTCTTTCGCCATATTAAATGGAACAACTTTTCAACAGTAAAAAGCTAAAAATTTAAGACAATTCCGTAATTCGTTTTTTACTTAAATATGTCAGTAACTAACGATCAACAAGAGCCTGCTTTACATTCGATATACTCCGATCGCCTTACCGAATGGCCTCTCTTACCAACTATGAATATCCGACAAATTATGACGTTTCCATTTATTCTCAACTCGGCAACTAGTGATTAGGGAGAATATACTTCAACATCTAAATACCTTTTCGCCCTACTGAAGAGACTTCCTTTTCAATAGTAAATTTCTGACAAACTAAGACAATAACGTAATTTCATTTTCTTCTTAAATATGTCAGGAACTAACGGTCAATAAGATTCCGCCTCATCTTCCGAACACTCCTTTCGCTTTATGGAATGGACCACCTTACCAATTACAATATCTGACATTTTACCATAATTACACTTTTTTTACACTAAATATGTAATTATCCAAGAATCAGCGAGAGTTTGCTTAATGTTCGCAACAATGAACCGATTCAATATTCAATTGTTAATATCAGAAAGTATATGACAGTTCTATGTACTTTTCTTAAATATGTTGGGAACTAAGGATCAATAAGATTCTGCCTCATCTAACGAATACTACCTTCGCTTTATGGAATGGACCACCTTACCAATTACAATGTCACATTTTACCATAATTACATTCGTTTTTACACTAAATATGTAATTATCTAATAATCAGCGTGAGATTGCTTAATGTTCGTAAGAATGAACGGACTTAATATTCAATTCTTCATAGAAAATATATGACAGTTCTATGTATTTGCTTTTAAATATGTCAGTAGCCAACGATGCGCAAGAGTCTGCTTCATCTTTGAAACACTCCTATCGTTCTGCGGGATGGTCTCACTGTTTAATTGTAAATGGTAGATAGGTGAAAATGCATGAACGTAACAATTGTAAATTGTCACATGTTTACAATTGAAAAGTGAGTCCATTGACTATTGCCAAATGTGTGTTTGATACACAAAGCAGACTCTTGGTGATTGTTAATTATTAATTTATTTTAGAATATTAAAGAACGGAATTGGAAATTATCAGATACATAGAATTGAAAAGTCAGTCCATTCACTAAGGAGAAATGCTTGTATGGAAGTTGATGCAGACTGTAGGCGATCGTAAGTTTAAACCTTAATTTACAATAAAAACAACAATTTTGAAATATTTAAAAGCGAAAAGTGAATCCAGTCAGCAGAGCGAAGATAGTGTTAGAAGCTGAAGCAGAGACCTGCTGGTCCTTAGCTACTCACATAATTAAGAATAAAATAGAATAACGGAATTGTAATTCTTCAGATAATTACAGTTAAAGAGTGATATTTATATAGATAGCTATGGACTGTTTGGAAGCTCAAATGTTTAGACTGTCGCCGATCGTAAGTTAAGGATATATGTAAGAAGAAATAGATAAAAGGTATTGTTTAAAATGTCGAATATATACAATTGAGAAGTGTGTCCATTCAGCAGGGCGAAAAATGTTTTAGAAGACGAAGCCTACTCTTGCTGCAGTTAGTTACTGATACATTTTAGAATAAAAAGATACTACTGCGTTGTCATAGATATAAAATATTTACATTTGAAAAGTGAGTCCATTAGCAGAGCGAAATGAATGTTTGGTAAATGAAGCAGACTGTAGGTGACCATTACTTGCTGACGTGTTTTAGTACTTTCATTTTATACTTAAATACGATAGAAAGTAATGATCACCTAAAACTCCTTTATCTTCCAAACACTCCTCTCGCTCTGATAAATCGACTCACATTCAGAGTTATATATCTTACAATGTACGAGTATTCCGTTCTTTCATTTTATTCTTTAATATATCAGTAACTAAGAATCACCAAGAGTTTAATTCGGCTTCCAAACTCTTCTTTCGCCCTATCGTATTTAATCAATTTTCACTTGAAAATGTCTGGCAATTTACGACTATTCGGATCATACATATCATTCAACAATTTCGTTGTTTATTTTATTTTGTCATTAACTAACGACAAGCAAGCAACTTTAGCTTCATATCACGCCTTTCCAATAACTTTTCAAATGAAAATAACTGACAAATTACGATAATTCCGTTACGCCCAATCTGTTCTTTCATTTTTTTCCTAAATATGTAAACAAAAAAGAGCAGGATGACTGCTTATGTATGCCAGTAACTAACAATCATCAAGAGTCTTCTATATTTAAAAACATACCTATCTGATTAGTGAATGGACTCATTTTCCAATTACAAATATCTGACAGTTCACAACAATTCCATTATTACATTTTATCTTGTACATGTCCATAAGCAACGATCTGCAAGAGTCCTCTTCAGTTTAACCCCTCCTTTCAGCCTGACGAGTTGACTCATTTCTAAAATGTAAATATCTGACAATTTACAACTCTGGTGCTTCATTTTTTCAAGTATCTCAGTATCTAACAATTAGCAAGAGTCTGTAACATCTTAAGAATCCTCCTACGCCATACTGAATGACCTCATTTTCAATTGTAAATACCTGAGAAATTACGACAAATCAGTTCTCTCATTTTATTCTAAATACGTCAGTATCTAATGATCACCATGAGTCTGCTTACTCTTCCAAACATTTCTTTCGGCGTACTGAATTGACTCACTTTTGGAGTGAAAATGTCAGCAAAATTGGAGACAACTGCGTTCAATCATTATATTCTAAACTGATCGCGTCACTGTTTAATTGTTAAAGTTGAAAATTATTGACAATTTCGTTCTTCAATTTTATTCTGAAATATGTCAGTTACTAATGATTAGGAATCGTCTCCAGCTTCGAAACACTCCCTTTGCCATACTCATTGGCCTCACTTTTCAGTTCTAAATATCGGACAATTTACAATTCCGTTGTTCCATTTCATTCTTAAATATTTCCACAACTACAGATCAGGAAGAGTCTACTACAACTAAAAAGACTCCTTTGCCCTACTAAATAGAATTAGTTTTGAAATGTAAATATCTCACAATCTTCTACAATTCCATCATTTCATTTTGATCTAAATAGTTCAGTAATTACATATCTTCAGCAGTCTTCAATATATACCAAAACGTAGCTTTCGCCCTAGACAATCAACTAAATTTTCATTTTAAGTATGTGACAATTTATATCTGTTCCATTCTCACATTTCATTCTTAAATCTATAAGTAACTAGACGATCAGAAATAGTCTGCTTAATCTTCCAATCACTCTTTCCTTTCCACTGGATGGATTCAATTTTCAATTGTAAATATTTGGCTACTTAAATTCCCTTCTGTCTATAAGTACCGATCAGCAAGAGACTACTTCAGCTTCCAACGCTCCTTTGGTACTGTGAAATAGACTGACATTTCATTTTTAAATATAGGACAAAATTTCGACAATTCCGTAATTTCGTTTTATGCTTAAATATGTCATTAAATATTAACCAACAGCAGTATTGTTTAGCTTCCAAATCATTCCCTCGCCCTACTTAGTTTACTGAGTTTTTAAGTAAAGTATCTGACAAATTTGTAGACAAATTACGTACTTTAACAAATTTTGACTAATTTTGTACTTTCAATTTACTTTTAAGTATTCCTTCAACTGCGATCGCCAACATTCTGCATCAGTTTCCAAACACTCCTCTCCCTGTGAATGGTCTCAATTTTCAATTCTATATATTTGATAATTTACGATAACCCAGTTCCTTCATTTCATTGTAAAATATGGCGTCTTCAGCTCCCAAACACGCTTTTTGTCTTAATGAGTTGACTAGCTTTTCAATTTCAAATGACATTCAATTTACGACAATTCCGTTTTTTCAATTTATACTTAAACAATACGATAATCAGAGTCTATTTAATCTTCCTAAGACTTCTCTTGCCCTACTGAATGGAACAACTTTTCAATTCTAATCATGTAACAATTTTAAGATCCGTAATTTCAATTTATTCTTTAAAATGTCAGCAAATAACGATAAGCAACATATTGCTGCATATTCAAAACGTGTTTCGCCCTACTGAATGTACTAACTCTTCAATGTTAAATATCTCCAGTTTGCGACAATTGTATTCTTTCATTTTTTTCTTAAATATTTCTTAAATTGACGATCACCGTTAATCTCCTTTATATTCCAATCTCTTTTACTCTATTCCAATACTCTTTTAGCTCTACCAAGTAGACATACTTTAAATTATTAAATATCTGACAAACTACGACAGTTACATTAATTCATTAAAATTTAATATTGTCCAGTGAATAACGATCAAGAGTTTGCTTTATATGCCTAAAACACACCTTTCTCCCCACTAGATGTACTAACATAACAATTGCAAATATGTGAAATGTTTTCGTTCCTTTGTCTCTTTTATTCTTAAATATCTCAGTAGCCAACGATAAGCAAGAGTCCGTTTTATCGTTCAAATATCCTTTCGTTTTACTGAATGGATTCAATTTTCAATTGAATAGAGAGGCAATTTACGACAATGTACTCTATTCTTACATATGTCAGCAAGAGTCTACTTCAGCTTCCTAACACTGCTTTGGCCGTACTGAAAAGACAGATTTCAGTTTAAATATCTGACAAATTACGTTATTTCATTTTATTCTTAAATGAGTCAGATGCTAGCGACCAGCGAGACCATGTTTCAGTTTATTAACACTCACTATTGAATTGTATATATCTGAGTATTGTTTCTTTTTTTTTCATTTTAAACAATACCTTTCATTAATTTCTTCTTAAATATATCCTTAAGTTTCTGTCGGCGACAGTCTGAATATTTCTCCTTAGTAAATGGACTGACTTTGCAATTCTATATGTCTGATGATTTCAAGTTCCGTTTTGTAATATTCTAAAATAAATTAGTAACTAACAATCACCAAGAGTCTGTTTGGTGTACCTTTTGCAATAGTCAATGGACTCACTTTTTAATTGAAACATGTGACAGTTTATGATTGTTCCGTTCATTCATTTTAAGTTGTCTATCATTTACAATTAAAAAGTGAGACCATCCCGTAGAACGATAGGAGTGTTTCAAAGATGAAGCAGACTCTTGCGGATCGTTAGCTACTGACATATTTAAGAACAAATACATAGAGCGGGACTGTCATATATTGTCTGATATTAACAATTGAATATTGCGTCCATTTTGGAGAAAAGTAGAACAGTCTTGGCGATCGCTTAATAGTAATCAATTTAAAAAATTAAAGAAAGTAATTGCCTTTTATTGTAACACAGAGAATTGTAAAGAGAGTCAATCTAATAAGTCGAAAGGAAAGATTCGAATCTGAAATAGCCTTTGATGATCGATATTTACTGACACTTTTATGAGTAAAATTCAACAAAAGACCCTTCGTAAAATTTCTTATGATTAAAATAAAAAGTTTATCTATTCAGTAGATTGAAAATAGAGTATGGAAGAAGAGGCAGACTAGCTGAAAATTCGTTGCCAACATAATTAAGAATGAAATATAAGTACGGCGTTGTCGTAAATTGTGTGATAATTTTCAATGTATTGAGATCATTCAGTAATCCGAAACTATTGTTTGAAAATGTAGCAGACTCTTGATGATAGCTACTAAGATCTTTAAGGATAATATGAAATTGTAGTACATTGTCAGATATTTACAGTTAAATAGTTAGTACAATTATACGAGAGAAGAGTTTGGAAGGTGAAGCATAATCTTGTTGAACGCTAGATGAAGACAATGTAATGAAAGAAAGGACTTGTTGTAAACAGTTAAATGCTTATGATTGAAATGTGAACTCATTCAGTAAAGGAAAAAAAATGTGTCGGGAAGTCGTAAGTTACTGACGTATTTGGATCCGAAGGTAGACTTTTGCTGTTCGTTAGTTACTATCATATTTGAGAATAAAATAAGAGAATGAAATTGTCATAAATTAACCGATACTAACAACTGAAAAGTGAGTCCAATCAGTAGGGCGAAGAGAGTGTTTGGGAGATAAAGCAGACTTTTGCTGATCGTAAGTCACTGAGATTAAAGAAGAAGATCATGCAACGGAATATTCGTGTTATCCATATACACAATAGAAAAGCGAGTATTCGGAATAGCGAAGTAGTTTTTGAGTACAAAGCGCTCTCTTGCTGATCGTTAGTTACATGTATGATTATTTGGAACCTGAAATAAACTTAGCTGATAGTTAGATACTGAAATACTTAAAAATAAAATGAAGAAACAGAATTGTTGTAAATTGTCTCATATTTACGGGTGAAAAGTTAGACAAGTCCGCAGGGCGAAACAAGAGTTTCCTAGATAATAATAGTCCGCAGGGCGAGGACATAATTAATCATATAATGAATAACGGAATTATCATAAATTTTTGGCCATTTAAAACTTAATAGTTCAATTGAGTAGGGAGAAAGAAGAGTTGGGAGGATGAAATGGACTATCATTATCGCTAGTTACTAACGTATGTAAGTACAAGTGAAATAAGGGCACTCTAGTATTTTGTCTGTATTAACAATTGAATCGTGTTGAACATTCAGGCAGAAAACAATGTTCCGAAGGTGAAGCAAACTCTTCGTGACGTACTTAAAACAAAATGAAAGAACGGAATTGTTAGAATTTTGTCAGATATTAACAATTGAAAACTAGGCTATTCAGTAAGGTGAAAGAAGTGTTTTGTAAACGGAGCAGTCTCTTGCTGATCGTTAGTTACTAATGTATTTAAAATGAAAGACAGGGTTGTTGTAAATTGTAAGAAATTATCAACTGAAAAGAGGAGTCAGTAGGGAGTCAGTAGGGAGTAAAGTTATTATTAGTGAATATGATCATTAGTTACTAACTTACAAAAGATGTATTAACGTAACGGTATTGTCGTAAGTTGAAAATTATTTACAATTGAAGTGTGAGACCATTCAGTAGGATGAAAGGAGTGTACGGAAAATGAAGCAGACTTTGGTGATCATTACTACCTGACGTATTTAAAAATTATTACTTAGAAAAGAATAATCTTAAATTGTCTGATATTTAGAATTTAAGAGTAAAGCGGTTTTTCCAAGATATAGTAGATTTTTGTTGACCTTTAGTGACTGTCACATTTAAAAATAAAATATAGAAACGAAATTGTCAAAAATTTTCAAATATTTACAATTGAAAAAAGTCTCTCTAGTAAAACAAAAGGAGAGTTTGGAATTTGAAATACACTCTCATGGTCGTTAGCTACTGACATATTTAAGATTGAAATGAAAAATGGAACTGTCGCGAATTGAAATGTGAGACCATTCAGTAGAACGATAGGAATGCTTTTAAGCTGAAGTAGAATCTTGCTGATCGTATGTTACCGATATTTTGAAGAATAAATTGATGGAACGAAGTTCTCTTCATTGTCAGATACTTGCAATTAAAAAGTGAGTCAACTGAGTAAAGCGAAAGAAGTCTTTGAAAAATGAAGGAGACGTTTGTCAATCCTTAGTTACTAAAATGTTAAACTTTAAAATGAAATAAGGAATTGTCCTACATTGTCGAGTAATTACGTTTGAGGAGAGCCTTTTTAGATGCGAAAAAATTTTTTGGAAGTTGAAAAAATAGTTTTCAGATCTTTAGTTAAGATATATTTAAGAATAACATCAATGGAATGGTTGTAAATTCTCAGATATTTATAATTTGAAAACGATTCATTTAAATAAAGATAAAATGAGAAACTCTAACAAAAGTAAAATGTCAGATATTTACAATTGAAAGTTAGTCCATTGAGTAGGGGGAAAGGTGAATTTATGGTATATACAGCAGCGACTTGATGATCGACAGTTGCTGAAATGATTGTCAGATTTATTCAATTGTAAAGCGAGTCTATTCTGTAGGACCAAAGGAGTGTTTGGTATATGTAGTTATCTCTTGCTAACTGGTATTTGACAAAATATTAGACAATAAAACGAAATAATGAATTGTCGTAATTTGTCAGATAGTTACAGTTTTGGAAAGAGTCCATTCGGTAAGGCGTAAGTCGCTCATTTTTACCGTTAGTTACTAAGGTGTGTAGGAATAAAATTAATGAGCGGAACGGTCATAAATTGTCACATGTTGAGAATTCATAAGTGAGTCCATATAGTACTGGTAAAAGTGAGTTTAGTACACAATGAAGTCTCTTGGTGATTGTTAGTTGCTACTCAACTCAGCACAGCGAAAGTAGTTTTAGAAGCTTAAGCATAGTCTTGCTGGTCCTATGTTCCTGATATATTCAATAATAAAATGGAACAACGGCATTGTCGCTATTGTCACATATTTACAAACGTTTAGAGAGTCATTACTGTAAGGCCAAACGGGTGTTTACAAAATGAAGTGGTCTAACTTTTTTATGGTTAGCTATAGATAATTATAAGAACAAAATGAAATAATGGTTTTGTCATAATTATTAATCTATTTACAATTGAAATATGAGTCCATTCAGTAGGGAAAAAGGAGTGATTGGAAGCTGAAGTTTATATTCGTTATTATTTAAATTCGTTGATAGGTTGATTCATTGATATTCGTTGATATTGGAAACTGATATTCGTTAGTTTTCGACATAGTTTAGAATAAAATGAAAAAAAACGGAATTGTCATAAATTGTGATATTTGCAGTTGAACAGTGACATAATTTAGATGAGATTAGATATTGTCATTAAGCAACATTTGTTGCAATAGACATTGTCAAATAACATATATATATATATATATATATATATATATATATATATATATACGAGGGTCATTCGGAAAGTAAAGAACGTTTTTGTATAAACACTTCAATAACTGATATACAAAGGCGAAATGTGTGTTACATACTATGTGATACTTAAGTTACTTTTCGACATAGTCGCCGTGTAAATTTAAACACTTGTCATACCGTGGTACAAGTTTTTCTATGCCTTCGGCATACATAGTTGCCGTCAAACTGGTGAACCAATCACTAACAGTTCACCACTGACAATTTCGTGCAACACAGTTCTTGAAATTTCAGGAAAGAATTCGTGCAGCCCATCAATAGTGAATCGCCTTTCCTCTTGAATTGTCCGCTCAATTCCTCCTTTGAGTTCGTCAGTCACAACAGAAGGCCGGCCTGAGCGTTCCTCATCGTGCACATTCGTCCGTCCGTCATTAAACATAATGCACCACTTACGAACTGATGTTTCATTCATTACATTTCCATACACCTCAGTGATTTGTCTACAAATTTCTATCGGACGCACTTTTCTTGCATTCAAAAATCTTATCACACTACGAACTTCACACTTGGCGGGATCAGTACTTGTATCGCACATTTTACAGTCGCACAGCGAAGCAATAACGAACCGTAGCGGATCGCAGCTGGTGCCAGACTGAGGCTAAAGCATGTCCAGGTCAATAACTCAGCGGCAGCGGGGGTTCGGGAACACGCGCACGCGCTAGCGCAAAACGTTCTTTACTTTCCGAATGACCCTCGTATATACACACACATATAGATAGATAGATAGATAGATAGATAGATAGATAGATAGATAGATAGATAGATAGATAGATATCTTGAACAGGTTTCTTGGTCCCCATTTTGGGACGTATCGACCTCTTGCAATTTTCTCCAGAAAGCACAAGCGGTCACTTTGTCCCCGTAAGGTCTCTTCGTCCCCGAAAAAAGGTCTCTTCCTCCCCAAATGGATATCCAAACAGGTCGTTTTGAATCTTCGAGGTCTCTTCATCCCAATCAGGCTTACCAACTAACTTTTGGATGGAAATTGTTGACTTAAGATTTTTAAGCACAGAATTCACTGTTCAATACTTTATAAATGTGTATACTGTTCTACACATCAGCAATAACATATTGATTAAAATTCTCAAATTACACCCTGTTTTCGAGATCAGGATTTTATTTTGGGTATATCAATAACAAAGAAAGGAGAAAGAGAAAATAAAATATATGAGAATATTCATTTCAACTGTTAATATTTCAAATTTGAAACATGTGCAATGATCTCGCACTATTACAGCAGTTATTTAAACTAATTCTATCTTTAAAGTAAAAATTTAAAAAACAAAATCTTTCAGTTTAACGTCCCATGATTATGGCCGTAGACTAAGGCAGTCGATGATTAAGACAAGTTAATGATAATGGAGGAATTAATTGAATGAGAATGTTAAGTGAAACGAGAGTACCCCGAGAAAATCCACGAAAATATTGTCCACCACAAACTTAAGTGGCCGGGGATCGAGCCAGGGACTAGATGCTTCAGAGTTAAGCACCTTACTACTGAGACACGGTGCCCCCTTTCTTTAAAATTTTCGTTGTACGAGTATTACATGAACAATACTCTAATGGTTTTCAATAATATGCTAGTAACACAAGTAATTGAGTGACTGACATGGTAACAAAAATGTTTACGTACATATCGTTTAAATACGTATAAAATTCGACTATACGTAGGAATTACAATACCACTGTCTCTGGTGTAGTCGGAAATATTATACGAGGGATATGCCATAAATCTAATAACACTAATAATCTATTTTATAAGATATAGTTAAATTCTTTTTGACACATTATCCCTCTCCTCATTCATGTTTAGACTCCAAGTACAATATCATGGTATTCCGAATTCCTATCATTCGTTTATTTATAGCTCATTCGATTCTAGTTTATATTATTTGTGTAACAACAATAAAATATCTTCCCGAGCTCCTTCGTGGCTAAGCGGTTAGCGTACGCGCCTTTGGCGTGGGAGGCCCGGGTTCGATTCCCGGCGGGAGCTCATGTGTTTCGGATTCCACGATAATCACGTCCACGTCTTATACAGCCTAGCTGTTGAACGGGAAGTTAAACTCAAAATCAAATCAACTCAAAATATTTTCCCCGCCACCACACACACACTAAACAGGTCTTTAAAGGAGTTTAAGACAAAAGAACCTCCCTCTGGGCAATCCGCGAAATGTATGTATTAAATCCAAGGTCTCACCCGTGTCTTCCGAATATGTAAATCAATTATAGTGCAGTACATCAAGAATCATTTATATATTTTTTCAAGATGAACATGGAAACGACATACAAAGGACATACGACTATCTTCAATATTAAGTACCAAATCTTTTAGTCTCCTTGCCTTCCGTAAATAGGCATATACTCAAGACCAGCGTGTTGCAAACTGAGTCCGCGTATCAAAAGTGATACTCGAGATCTACCCTTCTGGTGCTCTTAGAAATTAACATTGGTCCAAAAAAGAGAGAGAAGATAAAATTGAAACAAATCAGATATGAAAATCAGACACTACAGCTAAGAATCTCAAACATAATTTGAAAATTACATACGCAACCATAATTTACTTTCTCCTTCAGGACTGACATTTTATAAACTTTATGACTCTAATGTATAAGATATTCTTCTTCGTTTCCAATTACAAAACTGACAAACCCGCACGCAGGACACCATTGTTGTTTGAATGATTGAATATAATAGAAAATTTAAAATATTTATGGCTAGCAAAGTAGCTTTAATAACACGTTAATAACATCTTTAATTAAGAATTTCTCGATAATTACTCGAATTTAAGACGTCCTCGAATCTAAGACGCACCCCAATTTCGCTGGGTTAAATTAAGAAAAATAGTATTATGTTCCATTTTTACTATTAATAAAGAATTCTTTGATATTGTTAATTTTCGGGGATTTTTATATAACCCTCTGCCCTTCCCATGATAATAAAGTTGTGGTTATCTTTTACCTTTACAGGGGTTAACTTCCATATTACGTCCCCGTTCATCTTTAATAGTAATGAAGTAAAAGCTTTTGTGTATCAACTACGTGTCACACCATATTGAACTTCTTTATTTTATTTATTTATTTATTTATTTATTTATTTATTTTACATAGGGTCTACTGACAAATTATATTTAATATAAATAATTCGTAAGTATATTTGTAAAGTTTTGTACACATTCCAATTCCAAGCAGGGCGGGATCCAGGATTTTCTGATCGGGGTGCATTAATAACTACCAGTACATTTGAATTAAATTTGATTTTTTAAAATGTCTTTAGGCACCTGTGGCGTGAATTAAGAATTGCCCTGGAAGTGCTAAGTGTCTGCTCCCGGTGAATCCTTTTCATTCAACCTTCAAAAAATTTACTTAAACTATTGATTTTTGCAAAACTTCACTTTCTTTTAAACCCAAATGGAAACATGACAGCAGAAGTTTTCAGAAAGTGTTGCTACTTTCACTGGTACATTGTAAAAAATCGTTGTGTTATTTCAACAACATGCCTATGTGTTAACACGATTGTGTTAAAATATAACACAAACAAGTGGTTAGAATAACTCACTTTCCATTTGGAGTTGTGTGCCAAATGCCGGTAGTTGAAATGACACACAGCCTGTGTGTTAAATCAACACAAGTGTAGAATCTTCGGTGTTGTTTTCTGCGTGATTGCCAAATATGGTGGGCATCTAATTATAAAGGCTTATGAATTGAAGCTAAAGACAAACACAGTAGAAAGAAATACTTAAACAAATCCAGATATACGCAAAATTTCATCTCCCTCATTTGATGCATTTATTGCTTCTTTTTCTAAGCGATTGCGTACTAGAAACAACAAACGCATCAACTTTATTAGATGGAACTGGCGCCGATTATTTGAAAGTGTATATGGAAGAACTATAAAATAAAGTAAAAATACAGTCGTCATTTTTTATAAAATTAGGTCTATATGGCGAGCAGATTTTATCTTATCCCGAATGGTTATCGTCGAATATACGCGGCTTAAAGGAGCACTCTGATTAGCCAAATTCAAAAGACCTCAACAATTTATCCCTCTACAAGCGACGTTTTCTTCATCGCCTCCGTGGCCAAGTCGGCACGCGGCTAGTAATTGAAAGGTTGGTGATTCGTGCCCTCCCCAACACTGGAGTACATTTTTTTTACTTGTTTAAAGTATTTTTTTAGACTCAGCATAATGTAAACACATTACGCATATAGGCGAATTAACATATTTTGGGGGAGTAATTTTGTGGTTCATTAATGCTTACGGCACGGCTCAACACCGGTTGTGTGTTAAAGATGTAACACCCCCCTTTGTTAAACGCCAACACTGTAACGAACCCATGAATGATTTCGTTCCATTTAGGATATTTTAAATTACGTTAATAAGTCTAGAAACTTTTATTTTATTATACTAAATAACATATTATTTCTGTTGATAAATTTTATTAAACGTATTTCGCTATTAGTAATTGATAAAAACAATAATTAGTCGAGTTGGTGACTTGTCATAATATAGAGGTGAGATACTGCATTTCGGTGCTTTCGGAAAGGAAGAGGAGAATTGTGTTTATTTTCTTCGCCAGATTTTCCGTGAATATTATGATTGTGGCCAATCAGAGCTGTGAGCTAAATCACGCTTAGTATAGACCAATTAGTAGTCTTCTTCTTTTTCTTCTCGCTCAAAAAAAAGAACGCGAGAGGAGTGGGTATTAATGGCGGCGGTTGAAGAAAATAAGATCTTGTAATATAGCTTCCCTAGGTTGTTCGAAATCTAGGGAAAGAATAACAGAAAATGTATGATATCCTCCCCAACCTAAGCGGTAAGTTATAACGGAGAGAGAGAAACTTCAAGTTGACTCCCAACTATTCAACAATTAGGCCTACCGGAAATTTAAGTTGTGATATTGGCGTTTGAAAGTGAAAGGAAGACAAAAAGGGGTCAACCATAGTTCTTTATTTTGGTACGTAACAGAATTTATTATGATAATGAGTGGTTAATTTCCGAATCTCTCTCTTCTTCCTCTCCGGGTTAGCACCATAGTTGTAGTAATTATCATTGTATATGACAGCAATTACCTCGATATAAAAAGTAGGACATAGAGAAATTTAAATTACTTGATGTTGAAAAATTTGTTTTGTTTATTCCGCCATGTTTATTGTTAACTTGCTTGATATAAGTGATGATAGTCTTACCGATGAAGAATAACTGTAACACTGTGGCAAAATTGGATTGTGGAAAGGATAAATACTTTGAGATTTAGTCATGTGGCCAATATTGTTTAATATTTGCATAGTAAACTCTGAGGGTAAGTAGATAAAGCACGACGTTTTTGTTAGTAATAAATATGCTATTCACTGTGCCTGTTATTTTGTTCTGCGAATGTCCAGTACGTGCATAATTCCATTGTTGAATTTAGGGTTATGCAGGCCTTGAATGCCCACCAGACGCGACAGCGTTGTTTTGATATGTGCTCTCGTGCTGTATAACGCAATAGTTACACGCAGTTTTCAGTAAAGTGCTCTGTCTCAATATTTATCAGCTATATTTATAATAACTATATTTATCACCTAGTACAATTACAGTGTCGAATTAAAAAAAAAAGGCATGTTTACAATAATAGTTCTAAAGCACATCAGGATCTCTTGTACTTTTTCTGGTTACCTCTGTAACAGGGATTTATTCCTAACTAGGCTAAAAGAAATATATATATATATATATATATATCAAGAAATATATGTATATATCTGACTCGAAATAGAAAATTAGGATCGATGTTTAATCACGAAATCTCTTTAGTATGAAGTTTGATAATCACTATTTTTAAGCTGCTGTATCAGGTTACAAAATTTACTGTATTCTGATATATGAGTGGTGGAAGCTCACGAATCCTGTTTTTTTTTTTTTAAATTACCGGAGCCTCCCGAGGCCATAGTGTACAGCGAGCTCGGGCAGGCGAGTAGAGGATATCTAAGTTTGTCAGTTATTGTTTTCTGGAATGGTTACTTTATACAGAAATTTAATACTATATGTTTTGCTCGATGATACTAGCACAATAATCCAACAATTTCGTACACATTTCTTTTATAAGCTTAGTTCATTTGTAAATGGAATAGTTAACCTTCTTATTTAATATGAATTCAACAGATATTGTTCTGTCAAAATCGAAGTATACTGTGAAATTAGTTGCATTTGAAATTTTATAAAAAAAAAACCTTATGTAGTACCATATTCGCCCTGAAAGTGATTAGTCTTAAGGTACGATTGAGTTGTACAGTTCAAAATTATTATTATTATCGTATTTTCGAGTAGTTTGGATATTAATTTGAGATCTTTATTTTGATTATTGCTCACGATAATGCAAGTAAAGCTAATAGCCAAGAATAATCCATTCAATTACTTATGCTAAAATGTATTGTAGGGTTATGTAGTAACAATCAGATTAATAGGAGAGGTGCTCCGAATGGGGAGCCATAGGTTCAATGCTCGGTTTAGCCTCCCTGCACTTCCCCTATTTTACCAAAATATGTTTTTCGTCTGGTAGCAAATTCAAAGGTTTGGATAAATTATAGTAGTCAGTCCTATAGTTGAACATAAGAAAGTTTGTCCTAGATGTATTCGGTTCGATTTTCGTCAGTACCTATGCCATTCAAGATCTTGTATGTTGGCGTAGTGACACATGTTACTATATTATTTTAAGATTTCTTAAGGAGAGCCATATGCTTTAGCTAACTAAAGGTTACCGAAACACTTTTTCATCAGTCTCAGGTAGTTGCATTCTACTTCGATTCCCGACGATATCTAAATATAAGTAAAGAATATGTCATAAAATTTATTAAATAATCTTGATTGTTTTCGCGAACGTTTTCATAAATCAGTTGCCCAGAGGATTTTTTTTATAATTTGGTGTGTATAAGGAAATTAAATATTTTAGAAAATGGACATTGTCTGTTTAGAAATTGTTAGACTAATTTGCTTTCGATAATCGGTTAAGGTGAGAGTGTTTTGTTTCAGTCGATCTTAAGTTGAGATAGTAGCATATTCAGAAATATATTATTGCATTTTAAAACTTTAAAGAATAACCTCGATAAGACTACTAATATTACTAGTATGGAATGGAATAAACCATTGCTTGTAAATGTTATTTACTATGTAGTTTCAGGGCATAGTGGACATAACTATTTATGGGTTAATACTCCGCCCTCCTTTTATTTAGTATACTCGAAATTAAAGTTTACCCAAGTGTGAGAAGTTGTCGACAGCGCAAACGTTGATTTTGAATTGCTCAAATTTAATGTTTTTTTTTTCCTTTCCTTCGTTCCTGAGCTATTGACTATATGTTCTGGTTACGCTGATTATTGCTAGGCTAAATGACGTTTTGCAATTAGACTTATCAAACTTGTGGGATGACCATTGGTATTTCGTTTGTTTTAAAATATGATTACTTTTATTTCCTTTAAAAATGTTTTTCATCGTTAGTTGGATTTCTTGAAGGTATGACCCTAGATCACAGTTGATGCTGTGTAACTAAATGTTTTGCGTAGAGTGGGTTTCGAACTCAGATACGTCATAGAGGATTATAGTTCCTCAAAATCTTTTTTTTCTCTAAATCCCTTTTATTTTGATGTCCCTCGATGGCTGAAAAGTATCGTGATTTTTGAATATTAATGTCTCGTGATATTATCCGAAAATTGATGTTAAACAGTAAAGCTTTACTCTAATAAACTTTGAAATTCTCTCATTGGTGATACTTTAAGTCTGATGTTGATCTTAAACTGCTACTCTGATATTCTAGAAATAATAATAATACTGTATTTAACACGAATTTTGAAAACTATGTAACAAATTAATTAGTTTTTTCGTTGGCGCTTCCCCGGTAGGAATATTGAAGGTAGTTACATAAATCTTGTAAAAGCTTAGAACTATTGATTCTGCTGTATATTTTGAGAGCTTCATGAAAAGGGAAATATATATATAAAAAAACATACATTCGTACGAATTATTATGATTGAAATTTAAAGTGGGTCGTAATTTATGTTTGTGGTAATTGAGCCATTGCAGGTGGAATTTCGAAATGCGATGCGTTAGTTGAGTAAACGCTGCTGTCGTAATTATGCGGGTTTTGTGATTTAGATTTTAAATGGCTTCTAGATTTATTGATATATGAAAGATGAGAATTAATCATCGCGTTTATGAGTAACGCTGTATGAAATAACGTAATGTTAAATATTGTAGGGCGATGTATAGATGCAAGATTGTTTGAAATGATACAGAAATATGTTAAAAAAAAAATAGATAGTCGACGAAGGTAATATGATGTTGATAAAAGGTATATTATTCGAAGCCGGAGCGTTTTCTTAAATAGACCCGTACATTAACGAGACTATCCCCTGCGTTCTAATGCCATACTAATGTATTACGAAGTTAATGTTGTAATTGTAGTAGAACTTTGTAAGACCCCTCGTGCGTGTGTAAATAATTATCTATAACGCCAAGTGATAGAGATGCAGCTGATCAATAGTGTTCCATCGACGTTTTTCTCTCTTTTGTTTACAAAATTGAACAGACAGTTTAGCCACTGGTTGGGGAGTTGAAATATAATCTTTCGTCGAACTTAAACTGTAGTGTTTGGAAGATCATCTTGAACATTATATAGGTTTTTCGGAAAGAACGATGCCGCTTGTACCGCCTGCTATTTAAGCTAAAAGTCAGTATTATCCCAGTTCTAATAGATCGAGACGCCACTGTAGAAAACAAAAAACATCATCGTAAGGACATCCAGTTATTCTGTTGTGGACATTACCAGTCTCCAGTTTATAACCTAAATTACAGTCTTTTTGATAAAATCGTTATTCATCAATCCTTCTTGGCAAATAGTGGAGAGGAAATATGATCCAGCATAAATATATATTTTATTGATTACCTAGGAAAATTTTAAAAGGAATAGTACCATCTGAAAGTTAATTGCATGGAAAAGCTATAGTGAAGTGACGTTATCGGAGAAACGACGTATTGAACAGTTTTTCTTTTCATTCCTTGCCTGGTATTAAAGACGGCTATAACGAACGATGATTATCTACGTAATGTGACATACCTATGGTTCATCTGTGATTAAAAAAAAAAACTTTCCATGTTAGGAAAAGGGAAACTTAGAAAAAAAACTTTACCAACTATAAATCTACAACTTATTAATCGAGAACTTTGACATGGCAAAGTGATTTAGTCATATATTGTTTAAAGACATTTAAAAAATTACCTTCATTTTTTTTAATGGATCCTTCTTTGGCTCCTGAAATGTGAGACTACATTGGCCTCAAGAATGGTGATTCCAATATATAATACATATGTAGATAGACATTTTTTTATTGAAAGTTTCATGATATTGTCATACTCCTTTGAATAAGTCAATCTAAAGCTTTAAACAATTGATTTAATATTTTTTTTCTTGATGAAGCTGCAAGTGAAATACAAGTAATTTTTTTCTTTTGTCCTCTGTTGAAGGACTTAATGATAGAATGCTTTGTCAAAGCAATATTAATGTCATTCCATGAATGTTACTTTTCTATGAAGTTGATGGGGAAGTCCTTCCGCAACTGATTGTAATTTTTTTATATTCTAATATCCATTAATTTGTCTTGACAACTTCTGTTTTCTTTTGTTTTTTTTAATCTTTTACTCCATGGAGAAATAAATGTATCCTCTTCTATATTCACTATATTTTATTTCAATTTTCACTATGGAATAGTAGTATTAATTGATATAGTACGCTTACTGAATATAAACAATCTTTTCGCCTTATGAAAAAGAACCAAAGGGTAGCCCGGGTGCTTTGATGAGACAAGAACCTGTTTCTTTCAGTAATTTGAGGATGTATAATTATAAGTTAAAAGTTTCGTCTTTGTTTTAGTAATAATAGATAGATAGTACAATGTAAATATATATCTATATAGAGAATTATATGTTACAACACCGCGGGGTAGTCACGCTGGAACCACTGCCCTGTGTTGAAATTGAGTTGAATTAATACAACCATTTTTTACTGTGTAGCTTCTCACTTTAGGTACTGTATATTTACAATGAAGGAGGGTGTACGTGCACCTTTGCATCCCCCTAAACGGCCCTGATTCCAAGTATAAACAGATTTTTATCAAGGGACAATTTCTACTGATCCAAAAGCCTTATATTTTTAAACGTATAAGATCTACTTCTTCTTTATATACATTTAGGCAAATATTTCTATTATTACCTAAGTAGTGTTGTAAAAAAACGGTTTTTTTTCTGTGAAGTTTTTTTTTTTTTCAATAAAAAACATCGTTCTTTTTCATGTTTTTTTTCAAATGTCTGTTTTTTTTCTGACAGCTATTATTTATTGATTTATGTTGAAGATTATTGAAATAATCAATAGAGATTGAGTCGAAGCTTTCGTAACTTACAAATCGTTTGTTTCCTTGTACCTATACGAGCAAAATCGTGTGATTATTCCTTTCGGACCCAGATCATGTTTGGCGTTTTACTACTTTGTCAGTTAATAACTTATTGCGCAAAAACCATTTACCCTATTGATATGGTTAAGACCTTGTTTTTTAGAAAAGGAATGTGGCTATTTTTTGGTGTACGTTACATTGCAGTGTTGCGAGCGGGTGGGAAATTACTGAGGGAAATGTAGGGGTGAAAATTTACAAAAACTCCCTAACCGAATTTCAAGATTTTTTGTATCTAGCACCACTGTTGCCATATGGGTCTAAGTCACCTAAAAAAATTCTTTGGTGCGTTGACAAGGTACAGTGAAAACCTGAAGTCGCTGGCTTCCATTCAAAGAAAGAAAGAAAAAAATCTCTGTTCCCATACACATGAAATTTTGACACTTTTTACGCCTCAGAAGCAAAATTCAACAGATATGTCGGGGTTACAGCTTCTCTAATTATCCTATTGAATCTTTTTATGGTGCGTTCTGTAGGATAAAGAGAAGGCTTTCAGGTAGTGGTACATTTGTTCCAACGTAGCGAGCAAGAGGGAAATAATAGAGAAGAAAGGGAAAATTGCCGAATTTTTCACTTAAAATCGGGAATTAATTGTTTTGGATGGAAACACTGCCATAAAATAGACGTAAACTATCTGAAAGTAAACCCTGGTACCCTAAGACTATATCCTACAAGTATCATGGCGATATCTAACAAAGTACGCATGAATTTTTTTTTTTTTTTTAATCTTATTCTAACTCAGAAATGCACAATTTTCTTACCATTTACAGAACATGGTTTATTATAAGCCTCAACTGTACTTCCCCTAATTATTCTACCGAAACATTTTATGGTGTGCTGTGTAGGCTAAGAACGAGGCTTTCAGACAGTGGCACGCTTGTTTGAATGTAGCCAACAAGAGGAAAATAATAGAGACAAAAAGGGAATTTTTCCTAAATTTCCTCCTAATATCGGAAATTAAAATTTTCTGTAGCTGACAACAATATTAGCAGAAACACACAAACTATCTTAAAAGAAGCTATGGTATCCCTATAATATACCCTACAAGTATTGTGACTATGTCTAATAAAGTAAGAAGGTCATTAAAAAATATTTCAGTCTACCTAAAAAAATCACAGTTATCTTTCCAGTTAGAGAACAAGGTCTACTGTAAACCTCAACTGTACTTCTCCTAACTATCCTATTGAAACTTTCTATAGTGAGTTGTGAAGGGCAAAGACAAGACTTTCAGATACTGGTACTTTTGTTCCTATGTAGCAAACAAGAGGGATATAATAGAGAAAACATGTAATTTTCCTCTAACATCTTGAATTAAAATTTTCCGTAGCTGGCAGCACTGCTACCGGACAGACGAAATCTTAAAATAAACACTGGTATCTATCTTATAAACACTGCTATCTTAAAATAAACACTGGTACATTACTAATATATCCTACAAGTATTACGGCGATATTTAAGAAACAATGCTTTTAATTACCAAAAATATATTTCGATAAACAGAAAAGTAGGGGAAAATCAAGAGTTAGAACCTATATCCGAATTTTTCGTGCGTCCCCTAATTACCCCACTGTAACGATATGTACCCGAGTTTGTTCAGTACGGACAAATGTTCGACTGGCGTAAGTTGACTTGCATTCGGATGTATAGGTACGGTTTATAACAAAAATTTCGAATTTTTTGCCCAAATTTAAGGAGATTTTAATTTCCGTAGTTGGCAACACTGCGCGCAAGCCCGTCCAATTGATGTCAACAATTAGGTATCCATCCGACGTATCTACCTGACAAGTGTTAAGGAGTTTTCTCTACAACGAATGAAGCTACAGGGGAAAAGTAATAAAGAAAATTCGAAAATTCTCGAATTTTTGACTATGGTGAAATTTGAGAAGGAAATTCGACACACAGAAGAAAAAGAAACTAAAATGATAAACTATGGACCAACCATATTTAGCAAAAAATATATATATACCGATATTTTAATTAGTGACCATACAGGAGAGAATTAAAAAAGTGACACACCCGTATGTGCCACTTTGGCCACCTGGGTCCGAAAGGGTTACGAGTGTACATTTAATTACACTTTTTTGACTACTAATTTGTGTTGTTGTAGTAATTATAGTCTTGACTAATAATAATATCGTTGTTGTAAACAATCACAATCTCTTCTTTTTTACATCTTAGTTCCAATACTGACGCTGAGAAATGCAGGGTGTTTCAAAATGAAATATCGGGAAATTAAGTCTTCGTAGTACTTATTACAGTTTACGCACAATTATAAACAATACATCAAATAAAATAACACCTCAAACAGTTTTTGCTTCAAGTGTTCGATGTGAGCTTCATTCGTCACATGGCACATATTGAGTCAATAGGTGAGAAAGGCCCATAAACTTTCCGCCATATGGCACAAAACATTCAATTCACACAGACGGTTGCACTGTAACTACATATTCAGTCTTTGCAAAATTAAAACACACAAAGCTTTCTGGTCTCTAATCTCCATCTTTGCTACTTGCTCTTTCTAACGGCAGACAGAGGAAACAATGCATGGCATGCGTGTGTACAAAACTGTTTGAGTTGTTCTTTCATTTGATAATACTTATAATTGTAAGTTAATTGTAATAGATACTACAAAGTTTCAAAACCCTAATATTCATTTTGAAACACCCTGCATTACTTCAAATTATGTCATCCTATATTCATGTCTTGTATGCACACTCATGTCCAAAATTATTGTCGCATGTCTATAAATATGTTGTTGTAGGAATATAATGTGATAACGAATCCAGCTGGTATTTCTTATAATGTTAGTACGTGTATAATCGGCAAAGACATGTATGTGACAAATTTCATGTCAAAACAGCAGTAAATAAGAACAATAAAACGAAAATAAAACTTTCTTGTCCATTTAGCAACATTTTCTTTTACTATTTCTAATTTTCGTATTTATAATTCTTTTCCTTTGAAATTTACCACAAATATACATTTTCCGATTATACACACAGCATCAGTATTAAAAGTACCCTGCAAAATCATTATCAAATTATATTCTTACAAGAAGACAGTTATAGCCCTAAATATGCAACAATCATTTTGGACATGAGTGTACATATCATCGGGTCGGCCCTAGGCAATTTGTCGCCCGCGCAATGACGTAATTTGCCGCCTCCCTCTTTCTCCAGAAAGTACAAATCTTTAAAGTCATGATTTTAAGTATGCTATTCCAGCATGAACAACGAAAGGGAGGCAAACTACACTCGCACTCAGAAAGGCTTAAATACTTACTACAAATACAATATTATTGTGGCTGTGTTTTCTTTAAATAATCTATTATGTTAGTGAAAGATAAACCAAATACATCTGAAAGATGGTAATCATTTTTATAGAATTCAATATCGAGTTTCAATCTCAACATATCAGTTTGCAATTATAGTACAACTAGCTCTTTTACCTTTATTTCTTGATTTTCCTTCTACATCTGTTATTTTTTAAAGTGTTTCCACTTCAATCATAACGATCTTATTTGCGACAAAGACAAGAGAAGCTTTCATATCAGAACTCTGATAACTAACCAAAGGGGACAGGCATTCGAGAATTGAGTTCCTGTATTTGACAACAATCAAGCAATTTATTCTGGGATTTGTTTTACCATTTGCTTTAGCACTGATCATGTGACTTAAACTAATGCGACCTAAACATAATTTATGAATGTAGTATTCAAGTAGGTCAGCTTAGTAAATTTAGCTACCATGAACATGAAGTCTGTCTCCAACAAGAAATATTTATTTTAAATAAAATACTTATGACAAATATTGCAGCCCCGTGTGAATGCACGTGTTGCACATATGATAGAGCCAGCAATGCATATAATATATCTAGTCGACAAATTATTTATATATGATATTCAGAAAAAATATTAGTAGGCAAATTAGTTTTTACCTTTAGACAAGTTATTTGCATTTTATACTGTTCGTGATATTATTTTCGTACTTATTGAAGGCCTACTTTCACAAAAAAAAAATGTTCATTTATACTTTTATTTCTTCGTTGATATTGGTAAAACAGTACAGAAACCCGGATTATTAGTAGGTACGCTACTCATATAAATTGTAAAATATTTGTACCGTATCAGTATCTAGTGTTTAATTTATGTTGCATTTTATGGTAATTACACCTACATAAAAATACTTCAGACTTAAATGACATAAGATGCATTGCAAATGACAATTTGAAAAAAAAAAACGAAATTTAGAAAAAAAACGAGAGGCAACGTTTTTTTTTCTAAAAAAAAACGTACATTCCTGAAAAAATACGAACGGTTTTTTTTCTATTTACAACACTATATGCAGCAATATTTCACTTGCGAAATTGGCACGTAAACCGTAGTCTGTAGGCTTTAGACGACCTGTAGCAACTGCAAACGATAAGGACGTAGTTGCAAGCGTCTCCTTAATATTCTTCACACAGACGGTTGCACTGTACAGATTCAGTCTTTATTAAAATACAAAAAGCTTTCTGCTCTCTAGTATCCATCTTTGTTACTTGCTCTTTCTAACGGCAGACAGAATAAACAATGCATGTGCAAGCGTGTGTACAAAACTGTTTAAGTTGCTCGTTCATTTGATATAATATTTATAATTGTAAGTTAATTGTAATAGATACTACAAAGTTTCAAAACCCTAATATTAATTTTGAAACACCCTGCATTACTTCAAATTCCTATATTCATGTATTGTATATACATATACAAGAAGTACCATTATTATCATCTACTAACTTTCATACACACGGCCGGCCCTAGGCAATTTGTCGCCCCGTGCAATGGCACACTTTGCCGCCTCCCCCTTTCTCCAGAAAGAACAAATCTTAAAAGTCATGATTTTAAGTATGCTACTCCAGCATGAACAACGAAGGGAGGGTAAGTGTAGTCGCACTCAGAAAGGCTTAAATACTAAAAATGCAATCCCTTTGTGTCTGTTTTTTTTAATTTTAAATATTAATCTATTATGTTAGTGAAAGATAAAGCAAACACACCTGCAGAAGAAAGATGGTAATCCTTTTTATAAAATTCAATATCGAGCTTCAATCTCAATGTATCGGTTTGCAATTCCAATGCAACTAGTTCTTTTATCTTTATTTCTTGATTTTTCTTCTACATCTGTTAATATTATTTTAAAAAATTGTTTCTATCTTCAATGATAAGGAACTTGTTTCTGACAAAAACAAGACTAGTTGTCATATCAAAACTGTGATAACTTACTAAATGGAACAAAAATTCGCTACTATTCGAGAATTGAATTCTTGCATTTGAAAACAATTAAACAATTTGTGCTCGGATTCATTCGACCATTTGTTTTAGCATTGTCCATGTGACCTTAAACTAATGCAACGTAAACATAATTTATGAATGTAGTATTCAAGTATGTCAGCTTAGTAAATGTAACTACCATCATCATGAAGTCTGTTTCCAACAAGAAATATTTAATTTAAATAATATACTTATAACTAGAGACCGGATGTTAGGCAAAATGCCTATTCTTTAATGCTAAAGATATGATCAAAAATAACCTTTTAAAGTTTATATCAGGGATTATAGTTTCAATTTAAGCCAACTTTATTTTGCCTATTTCGCCCCTCACTGCCTAAATAATTGCTTTAGTGCCTAATGTTGCGTATTCTATGCATTTTCTTTGAAATAAGATTTAATTTGGAAATATATATAATTTATATCCTGTAAATAACACAAGCACATGGTACATTACAATCTCTCTCCCTATATATATCAAGCTTCGTTCTTTACATATAGAATGAAAGAAGACATTAACAAACAGGTATGTTGTTATATTCTTTGAACACTATTTATGACTAATCTATTCTTTAAATTGTATTGAGTATTTATCTTCATTATTTCGAGTTACATTTTAGTGCCTATTTTACTGCTTATTTTTTAAAATTTTAAGTGCATATTTGCCTGGCTATTTTTCAAGTTTTTAATGCCTAAACATCCGGTCTGTACTTATAACAGATTTTGCCGGACCCTCCAAACTTGCTGCTCCATGCAAATGTACGTGTTACAGGTATGGTAGAGCCGGCTCTGCATATCATATATATCTAGTCGAGAAATTATTTATATATGATATTTAGAAAAATACTATTAGGCAAATTAGTATTAGTTTTTACCTTTACACAAGTTATTTGAATTTAATACTGTTTGTGACATTATTTTCGTACATATTAAAGGCCTGCTTTCACGAAAAAACAAAATTTCATTTCTACTTTTATTTCTTAGTTGATATTGATGAAAACTGCTGAAACCCGAATTGTTAATAGGTATGGTATTCATGTAAATTGTAAAATATTTGTAGCGTATTAGTATCTAGCGTTTAATTTATGTTGCATTTTACGGTGATTACACCTACATAAAAATATTTCATACTTAAATAGACGTAAGATGCATTACAAATGACTATTTGAAAAAAAACGAAATTAGGAAAAAACGAGAGGCAATGTTTTTTTTCTAAAAAAAAACATACATTTCTGAAAAAATACGAACGTTTTTTTTTCTATTTACAACACTATACCTAAGCACTGCGGAAGTCACTGCCTGGCGTGCCCTGTTGGGATTTTCATTTTTATTTTAATTTTAACGTATCAATATGTCTTTCTTAACTTTCCAATGATGATAGTAATATCTTGTCATTGTGCAGAGAACAGATTTCAACAGATTCATTGTGCAGAGAGTGCGCGTACCCAGAAATTTTTAATGGGAGGGGAGGGGCTGAAAAGTTTTGGGCAAAACTATATACAACACATTCCTATTTTGTGTTGAACATGAATCCAAGTATGCAAGAATGGCTATTACGCACACTCACAAACACACACACACACACACACACACACACACATATATATATATATATATATATATATATATATATATATATATATATATATATATGTGTGTGTGTGTGGGGGTGTGTGTGTGTGTGTGTGTGTGTGTAGTAGCGGATCCAAGGGGGGCTATAGGTGCTATAGCCTTCCTTGATCATATCCTAGATCCGCCCCTATATATATATATATATATATATATATAAATGCACAGGAGAAAAGTGCCAAGAACAGAGAGAGCCGAATTGGAATGGGGCATTAAAGCGTTCCACTACTATCACATTTTCACTTGTTAAAAGTGTTCGTTGGTGTGTGTGTTTGGAGATGGAGGTGAAGAGGGATGGGTCATTCTGTTGCAGATATGCTGCATTTTGTTCTTCATTTCGACAAGAGACGTTAGGTGACAATTTCGTGAGTTTTTCTCTTTTCGTTGTAAGTACATTAAAAAAAACTTTGCACTCAATGAGGGAGCTCGAGCCGGTTGCACCTCCCTCTAAATACGCCACTGAACAGATTTACATATTTTAGGGCTCTTATATGTTGAAAAGACTATGTCAGTTCATGTTTTACATGTCAGTTCGTCACGATGTACGTGTGCACACTTAGAAAGTATACGGTCAACGTATCAGACCAAAGTTTAGTCATAAGGTTGTATATAAGTTTCTCTAGAGTAAGGGGCATCGAATTTAATCCTTACTCCCGTATAAAAGTAATTTTCTTATAGCTGAAAACTTGAAATCGCTGTTTCTTCGAAAATGGCTCTAACATTTACGATTGTCTCATAAACAAGTATTTCATCAACAACTTCATGTAATGTTTCTCTGAGGAAATTCCCGTAGATTTACTGAATTTCTCTTGAAGTAAATTTGTTCGGATAATTTTCTGAAAAACGGCTCAAGCAATTATTTTTCCACATTTTGTAAGAAAACTCAGTTTAGTTTAACGTCCCATGAATATGAATCCAAGGTTAACGGTAATGATGTGAAAATAGTGATGATGAGGTGAATGATAATGGCGGAATGAACAAAATGGGAGGAAACGGGAGAACCATGAGACTATCCACGCAGTGTTTGTCCAGTCCACTTGCCACGAATGAGATCGATCCGGTGACCTCATACACTAGAGGAGCGTCCTACCATTGATGCGTAGGGTTCCTGCCTCGATCTCAGCTCGCGCTAAGTGGACTTTGTGGCAGACAAAAATCGTGTGCGTGTGTTTCCTCGGGAGTTCTCCTATATAACCCTACAATATAGAAAACTAGCAGCGTTCACCCCGCTTCGCTGCGGTCACCCCGGAACGCAATAAACTTTGTTACTTAGATAATTTTTACTTTTTCGCTTTCAAGTGATATGATAAAAACCATAGTAGATTGCAGTAAATGTTAACATTATATCGCCTGTCATTTATGTTAACCCGCCGAGTGACACGGTCATGCGGGTTGCATATAAATACGTTTATTTTTACCTATGATGAACTAACAAAGGATTTGTACGTTATGGACACTTGAATGGTCAATTATCTCAAGACACTGGTAATTAAAAATTAAAGTGATATGATAAAAACCATCTAGGGTCCAAATCCTAATAACCCCCCAAAAATGAAAGAAATTGGTTCAGCCGTATTAGCGTGATGAGGGAACAAAGGATTTGTGCGTTCTCTTTTATATATATAGATAGAATATCTTTTTTCTTAGGAAAGCCTGAAAAGATCACGTCACGATGTATGTGAAGAGATAGTTTACAGGTAAAATGTGCTTTTGACTTTGGAACAACAGTACTAGTAAAGAGTCTTGTAGTTATAATTCAAAACAAAAGCTTCGTCGGATTTACCCGTTTCATGTCGTATACATGACTTAAAACTGGCTTTCTGATTCGGTCCGTCTGTCCTCCCCTTTACAGACCTAGAGGTCACACTGCCCAATGTATCAAGACAAAATTCTGGAAAACTGTTTTAATAAAAATCTCTCTAGGAAGGATTTCGAATGTCCCTCGCGCAGCATAAAGGTAAAATAGCAAACATTCTTTTCAATCATTAGAAAGTAGCTACCTTTTGAAGAAATTGGAAAATCTCGTCAAAATACTTAATGTTTCACAAAATAGTGTGTGCAACAATGCGTTTTGGCAAGGAGAAATTTACACATTTACTCGTAATATGTAAATTGATTGCAGTGGAGTACAGAAAGGCGGGATTTCCTGGTTTTAACTCCCCATTTAACAAGATACTATGAAAAAATAAACAATTACTATATTAAGACATGTGTTCAAAAATGTGTTTGAAACAATAAGATTTTGGGTGATTGAACTTATTCCCTCATGAAATTTTGTGTACGTCACTAGTTGGTTGATTGATTTGATGGGAGTTTAGAGTGGAAGCCGAATCACTGTAGTCCATTTAAATTTCTGAACCGCAGGTGCTCGCTCTAGGTACTAATTAGCGTGGAAGGCATAGTAGTATTTAGTTCCATGACCTAGCTTTCATTTTTGAGAGATTTAGACTATATAGAGAGGGTAGAAGTGACACGAGAAAACGTAGAAGGATCTTACTAAGGTATATTTTCAGCAATACTTTAGGATAATGATGTAGTTCTACCTTAAACTGAAAAAAAAATGTTCTTATCAATATCTTATCAATATTCGTATAAAAATCCTCCTACTATTGATAGTCTATATAGCCTCTTTGGATTCAACAATAAAATCATATTATAATAGTAATACTTTGTAATCAACGCTAATTTCTATTAGTTAACAATTGCCGCTCCATGGAAAAACGTCCAAAATAAGACATTCATCAATCAATAGGTGTCATTGAACTGAATGACTTGTGTGAATCTTAATACTTATAAGCGATCCTCATGCGATAAAAATCGATAAAACTAATTTTTTATGGTACAAAACATGTCATTCGTACATAACATTAACAGGGTAAGTAATTAAAATGAAACTTTTTCCAAAATATACACTATTCAGCCTTTCATTACTACAATAGCATGAGGACAGTCCACCCTATCCTTAATAAGATACAACAACCTAAATGTCCTAAAATTATGATTACCTTTTAAATTTTAAACACTTTCAATTAATCTTTTCAGAGTTACACGCATTTCTATATGTACACTATAAAGTTGCAACACTTTGCACCTTTTAGATCAAAATACCATTTTATTATTATTATTATTATTATTATTATTATTATTATTATTATTATTATTATTATTATTATTATTATTATTATTATTATTATTAATATTATTATTAAAAATGTCAAACCTTAAGTGAAATATTCAAATAAATATTTAGTCAAATTTCAACATTGTAGTTGTAATAAGGTATCCTCATGAAGCGAGATCGTTTGAAACTTACCGCCTCGGGGAATACTCTGATATGAACTATGACATATTTATCAGGGTGGTCCCGTGAGAAAATTTCACCTGTGAATAATCCGTGCCAAACTGATGTGGCCATTCGTCAGAAAAGATTTCTAGCGAACAAGAAAACTTTTTAAATAATGACAATAAGAAACAAAATGTTTGTTAATAAAATATCAAATAAAAGCAGCAGCTGTAGTGTCTAAACTTCAAGGTTCTGAGAGGTTTCGACTGGTTGCTGATGAATAATCACTTTGCTTGATCGTTTAGTTTAAATTATGTTGTCTCTTTTCAGCACCGAGACTATATGGGAGATGCACTTTCATTTTAACTTGGGACCCGAACGAAATGAGCTCCCAATGAGAATCGAACAAGACTATCGTACGAAGAAACTGCGTAAGCTAACCCCTAACTATTCTGTTTAATTATTATAGTATCATCGGAAATGGAAATATTAACTTGTTTGTTTGTTTATAAAATTTAGCGTCATTTTCAAAACTGAGTTTATATGAGACGTTGACCTACAGTTTAAAATGTGGAATCCAAATCATCGTAATGCATTTAATGATCTCCAACAAAGAATGGAACCCGCGACCACGTACTACAAAGGCGCGATTACTAGCCGCGATTACTAAACCAGCGGGGAGGGCAATAAACATTAAGTAGTGTGATGGAAATGATTCAGTATTATCTCGTACTTTTTCATTTCGTCTGTCATTGACAGCTAATCGCTGCATCTCGTACCTTAAGGGTCTTCACTACAGCGAAATTAACCTACCGCTAATTTTAGAGTTTTTCTGTAATATCTTCAAACCAAATAAAAATATTCGAAAAGCAGAAACGTAGTGAACGAGACAATACGATTTTGCATGTGATACAGTTATCACAACTCATCTATCTGCCTTCTATTTGCAACTGTAGATAGATTTAGCTATTTATTGTGGGTTCTGTAAATAGCGGCATACTAAAAGCAGATAGGTTAATTGTGGTAAAGGTATTACATGCAAAATCATATTGTCTAGTTCACTACGTTCCTGCATTTCCACTTTTATTTTTTTAGATATTACAGAAAAACTTTAAAACTATAGGTAGTTTAATTTCGCTGTAGTGAAGACCCTTAACACCCGTATCATCCTGTATCCTACGCGCAACATGTCTATGATTCGGCATAAAGTGGTTACGCATTCTCATCTTCAACTAAATGCCGACATTTTTTTCGTAGTAAACTTACTTATAGTTGCCAAATGCTCTAATACAATCATTTAAAAAACATAGTTTGTAAATAACCTGTAAAGTTACAAAATTTACAGTGCATACTTGAATATCATAACTTCATACATTCCAAATAAATGACTATAAATAATATTGTAGGCTATTGAGTAGTAAATCTTTAAATAAATGTCGATTATGCTTACTTTATTTAAATTATCGTATAAATTGTTGATTTTATTTAAGTATCCCCTTCAGCTGTAAGGCTATATGAAACGTGAACCTACAGCTTAACGTGAAATCCGAACCGCATGAGCGGCATCGGGAGTCAAACTTGGGTCTCCCGTGCCTATTGATTGATTAAGGATGCTATTCAGTTATTCCTTGTGATTGGGAGACAGTTCTTTGACCTTGTCTGGAATCTAAAAAATGGGTAAAATTGATTCAGATTAACTTAAATCAACAAATGAGGAAGAACATTAGAAACTGAGAAGCGAATATTCTTTCTGGAATTGGAATAAAAGAATAAACAATTATAATATAAAATAAAAGCATATGACATAGTTGAATTGTATGGTCGGCTTAGAAGTAATATGTGCGTAAGAGTGAGTGTCACCATCCAAAAAGATAAACAACAAATGGGCCTACAGTCTGCTAGTTAACAGTGCATTTTACTACACATACATTTTTAAATTCAAAAACAACTAATTTCAGTAAAATTAAGAATGGCAGTTATTATTATTGACAACGAACAGTTTATAGGACCATTCTGCTCAGTGCATTGTAGACAGCTAGGGATGCGCACGAGTCGAGATTTAAGCCTGTCTCGAGTCGATCCGAGAAAAAGTTGTCTCGACTCGAAAATATGTTTTTGTCTCGAATCGTGTCTCGACTCGACAGTTTCTGTCTCGACTCAACTCGAATTCGAGTCGAGACAAAAGATACGAATTAAAATATACGCACACATCAACCAGAACATTATGACTACCTACCTAATTGTCAGTATGTCTATCTTTGGCACGGATAACAACGGCGAATGCCCTTGGCATGGACGCAATGATCCCTTGTAGGTCGCTGGAGAGAGTTGGCACCAGATGTGCACAAACAGGTCACCTAATTCCCGTAAATTCCGGAGAGGAGGGCGATGCGCTCTGACGTCACGTTCAATCACATCTCAGATGTGTTCAATTGGGTTCAAATCCGGCGAGTTGGGGGGCTAACACCACTTGGAACTCGCCCCTGTGTTCCTCGAACCACTCTATCACACTCCTGGCCTTGTGTCATGTTGCATTATCTTGTCGAAAAATGCCAGTACCGTTGGGAAACATGGTCGTCATGAAGGCGTGTACGTAATTTGCAAGCAGTGTGCGATACGCCTCGGCCGTCATGGTGCTTTACTCGAGCTCCACTAGACACATGGATACATAAGCATAACCTTGGCCCATATGGTTGGGGGGAGCAAAACATTCGTGCACAAACACACACACACACACACACACACACACACTCATATATATACATATATATATATATATATATATATATATATATATATATATATATATACAGTGGTGGCGGATCCAGGATATGATCAAGGGAGGGGCTAAACCATAGTTTGCCGTTTTATCTAGTGTAAAGCAGGATTGAAGCCCATTTTATCCAGTGTAAACTTGAGCGTCAAGGGGGGATATAGCCCCTATTGCCCTACCCTTGTATCCGCCACTGTATATATATATATATATATATATATATATATATATATATATATATATATATATATATATATATATATAATTCTCAACCTTCGCCGACCCACTTCTGGATGAAGGTTTCTTTAATATTTTTTCACGCGTATGTATTTTCGGCAGTTCGTTTCCACGTTACTCCACACTGTTTCCTAATTTCGTCACACCATATTGTATTACAACGTTTTCTGGATCGTTTTCGTTCCCTTAGGATCCCTCAAGAATTGGTTTTGTCCACCTATCGTCAGTTGCAATATGACCAGCTCACTGACACTTGAGTCCTTTTATTTTCGCGATGATATCGGTCACTCCTATCATCTTCCTTATCCATGTATTTCTTTTTCTATCTCTCCGGGTTATTCCAAGCATACATCTATCCATGCTTCTTTGAGTTGTATATGCTCTCTCCCTTTGGAAGTTTAAGAAAGAGCATTATACATTTACAACTGATCACAGAAAGTTGTGAATTCAACCAAGCGTAGATTTTAATTCCTATTTTAGATTGGAAGCAGCAACATATTTCAAATTATTGCCTTTGGTATAAAAAACAATTATAAAGTTTGAATTTGCGGTGGCAGCTATATGGCATGAGTGTGAACTGCGATTCTTCTTTTCTTTCATTATTAAGAGAGTTTTATTTATTGACTTTAAGATTCACAAGCTGTAATTAGACGTATATAATATACATTACTCACTTGTGCACGTTAAACTTTTCTTTGTTTCGACAAAAATATATTCACAAATTTCCACTTGGGCAGGTAGTCTTCGACCTTAAATTGTCACTTTTTGAAACCAACCATACGTTTACTTCTAATGTTTTAACCAAATATTTAGTACTGTAGTTTCGAGAAAACCTCCTGATTTTGGATCACAATTGTGTAGTCGGAGTGTGTGAATGATATAAATACTACTCAGGCAGATATCCAGCCTAACTTTACGTCAGTTTTTGAGGATGAGACCTAAAATTAAGCCTTTGCCTCTGTGCTTAAAATTGTTTTAGTCAATAGCCGGAACGCCTTTCCCTAGAATAATTTCGCGGAACACAATGACGCAGAACAAAAAGTTCTACATTAGTTCTTTATCGTGCTTTAATAGGGTATTAATCTGCTTAAAATATGACAATAATAAACTGAAAAGTTACAAATTTGGAGCGAGACAAGTACAGCACAGGATCTGAATTCGGACACCACACTGACTTACTGGAGCGCAGAACTGGTGCGTTCTGGCCCATTTTAAGCCCCGCTTAGCCAATCTTTCCATGATCTTTGCCCAATACCTCATATTGACCTGAGCCTTAAATGTTGTTAAGGAATTACCTGGAACAAGCTATCAGCACAACATCCACATATTCATTTAGGCCTACCGCAGCTCGTTAATAGTGTTTCTTTCAGAAAAAATCTCCAAAGAGGGTATTTCAAAAGTAAAGAGGGGAATTATAGTTAAACATGTTTCTTGATATCCTGATATTCCCTGAAAATTTGCCTGAAGGGTATTTTGCACTTGACTGTGTGTGTGTATAAAGGGAGCGTGGAGTATACTTAGCGCCCGTAGATTTAGCGCCCACATATAATATCGTATACTTAGCGTCCAGAAAATATTTGATGCTTATCAGTGTGCTAGGGTTGACCAAAGAGAGAACTAGTTTATATGTATAAATGTAATTTCGTACTCATATCATCTATCCCCATTCCCTCTCTTTTGACGACTAAAGAACAAGGATTTTTCACTTGAAAGATCCTGCTATTCTTGCTGCACAATTGTCATGTTATTTTTAAAACCCCTTAGGCAAGTTGAAAGAAATGTGTTCTTTTCTTTCTCTTCTGTTCACCACCGTCAGCTCTAACACTGACTTTTCATGTACATCTGTAATTACGCACAATTTAATTACGACTTAAGAGCATTACCATATCACCTATGAGATGGATGTGAATTCATGTGCAAGTGTTATTTTAAAATTTATATAGTTTTAAATAATAATAATTACACGCACCTTAATGCAAATACTACTGCATGGAAAACAGCAATTATTTATGCACATTGCATAACTTCATTTCCTATCGTAAATATAGGGTGTCGAAAAATTCAACTGCCAAAATTTGCTGGGTAATTCTTTATATCAAATGAAAATAAAACGTTCTAATAAACATGTGTCATAAAACGACTTCTTTCAGTGTTATAAGCCGCTCTAAACGCAACCAATCACATTTTAAACCCTAGTTTGAAAATAATGGAACACATTGCAAGTAGTCAAAGAAATTCGGCAAGAACTAATATTTCCTCTATCTAAATATCCATACAAGGATACACTTTTAACCCTAGGACTACCAGGTGGGTTCATTGCACTCGTACGCATACTTTCTTTAATAATTACTAAGACTTAGTAAGTATTGAGATTCTATGACATTTCCCTGGCTGTGTTCTTGTATTATATTATTTAAGTTTTTTTTCTCGTGAGTCAAGTGATAGTTTTTAAAATGTATAGCATTGGGTACCGAGTGGGTCCATTAAACTCGAGCCTTATTGAAGAAATATGATAATAGATTCAGTATAGATTGAGATTGTGGCTCGTAGCGGAGTTAACGTTCTGATAATCTTCTAACTGTCCCAATTAAGTCAGATATAACATATTGCAACTTTATGTGTTATTATGTACTTTGATTGATTTAATTATTAGCAATTTTGCTTATTTTAGTAGCAGCTTTTCTTTATTTATTCACTTATATAAGTCCCTTGTCAGAAGCATAATAGTTGCTTTTGTCTATCAAACTGTATTAATTTTTCCATTGTATGCAGTTACGTATCCAGGGGGAGTTTCCGGGGATCTGGACTCCCAAGCCCCAAAATTTTAAAAAGTTGCTAGAATAAAACCTAAATTTGCGCTTTCAGTCTCCACATTGACAAAAAAGAGTTTTCCAGAGTAGAACACTGACCCCCCGAATAGAAACCCTGGCTTTGCCACTGATTGTATGTAAAGTTTTGTTTATTGTTAGTGTGTTTTGATATTGCACGTGGTAGACTAACAGATCACTAACAATACACGTCACTATTGATGGTAGAGGAGGTAAATCAATAAGCAATAAAGAAACTGCTTCCCGACAGACGATAAGATATTAGCAGACTTATATACAAATGCAACTGAAGTTTCTTGTTCAGGTATCGATATTGAAATGAGACGTTGGGTGTTTTCTTATCCAGTGGATGGGTTAGAAGTTTGAAGCGTAGCACCTATAGCTAATGCAAAAAGCACGCGCTAATGCAGAAAGCAAACTCCGGAGAAAAGCGATCCTACAAGGGCTGCCTTAAGTTTTGATGACAACATCGGCGCTATTAGAATACCTGATGACGAACTATTCCTGATTCGTGAAGATGCAGATTCTTCACACACTCTGCAATATAATTTTATTCTTACATATAATATGACTGTAGATGAACAACTTCTCATTTTTGGGGGTGCGCTGTCTCTATTGACAATATATAACCAGTAAGATCAGCAATTTTACAATTGCAAAACACAATGCACAACTATCCTGAAGTGGTCACTTCTAGAGCGGAGGAAAAAACTCAAAGTTATCATATATTACAACACAGCAAAATCAGACGTTCACACTAACAATCATATGGCTCTCTGTTACATCGAAAAACAATGAACAAAATGGCCTATGACAGTATTTTACATAACTGATGTAAGTGGACTCAACACTTATGGTATTGTGTCATCAAAGCGTAATTTCAAACGAGAAACAAACATTAAAAAGTTCGAAATGCCGTAAATTCTTTCTGGTTAGCAGTTCGCCAACGTTGAGAAGAAATCACGGAGAATAGAAGCTTCCCAGCATACTGAAGAGGAACAGCCTAAGAAAGTCTCTCCAGCAAAGAGGGAACACAAAACAGGAACTTTCTGCCGCAAATGCAAGCTATATGAATGTACTGACATTTTCCAAGTGTAACACTCCGATTTTGATAAAATTTGGCAGGTAGATATTACACACGAAATAAAGGAATACGTGTTTTTTTTCTTTTCTGTGGAAGCTGTTTTAAGGGGTAAAAGCACCCACAAAAAATTTGGAGAAATTTGAGGAACGAAAGACAAGAAGAAGTTAGCCGAAGTGAACGGAATTTTGCAAGATATTATAACCTGTGCCTTTCGGGACTCAAATTTCAAAATTTTGCGTCAGGGCTTTTGCCCCCTAAAACTGTTTTTCCGCTGAAAAGAAAAAAAACATGTATTTGTATACCTGTTAAGTTTTATCAAAATCGGAGTGTTACACTTGAAAAGCGTTACATGTGAGAACAGCAGAATTGTATGAGAAGAGTCTTTGAGAAATTATACTGTAACTCGTTACAATCCAATAAAACAATTACCTTGACTAATTAATTTTTAAATTTTGTTACGCAGAAATAAGTTTCCTTCTTGCAAATTTCAATATTATATTTCTGAATAGTTTTTACTTCATAATAAAACCTTCCTTTTGCGAAAAAAGGAAAGGTTTGTATATAGATTTACGTCCCAAGGTTTTGCCGGGTAGGCTAAAGAAGACTTGAATTTACTGATTATAGTGGAATCCGAACCACTTTGTTCATTCAATGCTCTCCCACCAGGAATCGAACCTTGAACCTCATACGCCAAAGGCTTGCGTGCTTGCCACTAGACCAGCGGGGAGGGATAAAACAAACAAATATTGGAATATGTAAATTAAATTCACAACCAAACGTGGCTAGTGAGGGAAGTCGTAAGCCAAAGCGTTCCAGACAACTCACACGAACACGAAGTACATACTGCAGCAGTTGGGATTGGCGAATTTTTACAGGGAGAATGAGAAAGTCCGATTTCTATGGAATGGTGGACGGATTTGTTTTCCTTCTCTCTGACAAGGGTCAGAAAGGATGGATTACTTACAGCAAATCGTATCAGAAGAAACTGAAGAATTCTTATTATTTTGATCAACATTACGTATCAGGTAGTCTCTGGAATATGCGACTTTCATCTTATGGTGATCTTACAATTCGATTTCTTTGCTAGCCTCTTTTGTTTCCTCGCAGCATACCCGTTCATATAGCAACATTACAGAAAGAGACACGAACGAGTAAATTGACAGAAGCTTCGAATTTTAAATTCCAAAAGGTTGAACCTGTCCATCCTTCCTTGTGGATGGACATTGCAAAAGGAAGAGGCCATGGTTTGAACTGCATCGAACAAGAGTAGCGAGATGAATTACCGAAGAAGACGATAAAATGGAAGACGACTAGCCTTCAAAGGCGCTTGTTCAACTTAGTGATGGATTATTCTCAATGAAACACCATACTCGTTCAATTTCTGATTGGAATTGATTACTACATAAGGCTGTAACTTTAGGGTATAATGTGTACAATAAGGTTTGTAGAGCGATTAACTTATTGTTCGTAAAGTAACGTTCTTTTTATTATAGAACGTTACGTTGTTTTTCAGTGTTTGTAGTGTATGATATCAATTGCTTAACTATGTAGATTTATATTATGCATAAAGTTGTGAAATATGTATGAGATTTAATGCGGCCAGCTTGTTAAATGTTTTTTTTTTCTGAAACTGTGTAATACCATAAGGGAAGTATGAATGAGCTCATGTCGAAACCTACCGTAAAATTTCACTCAGAGGAAGGAAGTCCCACAGAAAGACCACACACAAAAAAAGCAGCACACACAATAAATATGCCTGTACCTTTTTACCAAATGCACGTATCTTAAAACTATTGCTACCATTGTTTTTCTGCTTAAATACTAGCCCAAAATCATGAATCATATTACCCTATTTACAAAACTTGACCTGAATTCAAGATGGCGGATTTCAAGATGGCTGCTGTCAAGGTACACCTTACGGTGCGATTCCCCTTAGGTATAGTATGTACCCACACCGATGTTATGGCCTTTTTATTATTAACAGGCCGTTTACAAGGGGTGGTACTGAACGTATTGTGTAATTGTCGACATGGATACGCGACATTTCAATCTGCCATTTTGGTTAATTCAACTTCAAAAACGCAGCTGCTTTTTTGTGTGTGGTCTTTCTGTGGGACTTCCTTCCTCTGAGTGAAATTTTACGGTAGGTTTCGATATGAGCTCATGCATACTTCCCTTGTTAGTATCGAACCCGATGTTGTTATATAGTCAAAGTTACCATATGTCAGGTTTTTACCGGGACAGTCCCGGTTTGGAAGCTCTTGAAATGAAATGAAATCTTTGTATTTTACATGAAACGATTAAGGAGATAGGAGTAGGATAGAGGAGACGGTGATTGTGAGAATGAATGAAATGGTGGGATGAAGATAGTGACAGGAAACGAGAGAACTCCGAGTTTATCCATACACGCAGCGTCTGACTACCACAAGGCCCATTTGACGCAAGATGGGATCAATCCAGAGACCCCATGAACCAGATGTGAGTGTTTCTACCACTGAACCACCGTGGCCTCCATGAAGACTCTTATCCCGGTGTCTCGCCAGTTTACATTTTGTCCCGGTTTTCAGTGGTGAGAATATGTTCACCGTTTTTTGTATGCCTTATCCTCATTGCGGTATTCTAGATTACGTCTGTTTTACTTAGTTTTCACATTAAAAGCTACATATGTAATCTTAGTTTATAGTACATTTAAATATTGGTAGAGCATTGCATACCACTGCGTACAGTTAAGCAATCTTTGGATCTAATATGCTTGTTACTTTCCTAATCATCATCATTGATACATCCAATAGTAATTAAATAAAAATGTCTCTTAAACTGCTTCTGTTGATGAAAAGTGGTGGCAAATAATGCGCTTTGTCGAATATTAGTAACAAATTGTCTCTCAGCCCCCGTTCTTCCAGACATCTTGTATCATAATTTATGTAAAGTTATAATAACTGATAGTTTTGGGTATATAAAAAAAAACTACTGCCCTCCTAAAATTTTCTCCGCCTCCCCCCAAGACGTTAAAGCTGGCGTCGCTATTGGTCGGTCATAGCGCCAGGGAATTATAGTTTGGTTACTAGTTATTGATAATTATGTCCATAAACTTCCTTTGAGGTCCCGCTGGCTCAGTGGTAGAGCGTTCACATTTGGTGCCTGGGGTTCCTAATCGATCCCAGCTCGCTCTAAATTGGCCTTTGTGGTGGACAAACACCACGTGCTTGGTTTTCTAGGGGTTTTTCCGTTTCCTCTCACATTCTGTATTCCACTATTTCATTCATTCGCATCTTACCATAATCGTCGGATGTAAAACTCAAATATTTCATTTCATTATCTTCCCTTCACATTTTCTCCAGGCTTAGGACTGGTTACATTCCTTACAGGAATATAGGCGTGTTTAGAAGTTTTTTGTTTTTTTTAGCGAACCTTGCCATGCTATTTTGATTGTTGTTTTAACCAATCAAAAACATTTTCTTTATATTTATGTATTAATTTTCTTAAAATAATTTGCAGGTATTACCCTTGTCAGTGATGATATGCACAGGAAACGTGCTTTCATTTCTTACCCTATTCGCATACTGTCTCTGACTACCTTTCTGCGTGTCACCCTCTCCCCCAGAGCTTATGATTCATTGAAGCGTCATAATCAGTGCTATCGGCTGGTGTCTCTGTCTCTGTCTCTCTCTCTCTCCCTCTTCATAACAGGTTTACTTAGTGGACGCTAAGTACATGGAATATGGATGTAAGAAAATAACAGGAATTAACGACCTGTGGAAAGAGTGGTAAAATAAACTGGACATCCCTGATTGTGAGATAAAATCAATATAAAATTCCTTCGGTGAGCCAGAAATACTGGGCGCTAAATCTACGGGCGCTACATATACGGAACCAAAGGGAGAAGCCCCGACTCACCCTCTGAAAGAAATACTGCTGATCAATAATACAAGGAAATCACAATATTAGGAAATCCAAATATTAGCCAGTAAATATCACATTTATAATTTTGATTTAATAAGTTAATATTTTCGAAATGTTGCTTCTGAATCAAATTTGTCGATAATCTGAGAAACGTTAATGTCGTAAGACCTTTCTATGCACAACACAACTAAACTACGAAATTTTTCTTGGCCAATAGTGCTACGAACGTATGTTTTTAGCCGTCTCAGGCACGAAAAGGAACGTTCACTGGTTGCGGAACTGATAGGCACGGTTAGAAAAGTCTTATAAACTTGGTTCAAGTTTGGGAAGCATTCGTAAAGGTTCAATTTTTAAAACAAATTTAGAAGCGATGAAAAATCATTTTCAATCTATCTCTCTGCACACAAGTTGGAGAAAACTGTTAACTCTGATGTCAGCTCAACTTTGGGGATTGTGTAGGTGTTGCTGACAATTGTGATACTTACTGCTGATGGCTTGTGTTGATTCAACACGTCGTGGAGGGAATGAAGAACCTGTATATCATTTTCTTTGAACTTTTATTGCTAATATCTGCCACAATGATGTCAATAACGGAATAATACACTTCGCGTCTGTAATATTCAGCTGCAGTCTCACACTCGAAGAAATATCACCACCATCCAATGCTCGTAGGATTTGTCTTCGCGGAACGTTCGGTGCACTGCATCCTATGGTTTCTGCAATTTCTTCTGTTTCTGCCCACAGCGTTTTGAAAATTTTCTCATTCCGTAAGGACTGAAGGCTGCAGATATTGGCTTACGACAAATTTTTTACAGTAGAAAAATTGGTACGTGTATTCTGTAAGTGCATGGACAGTTGATTCGTGTATTCAAGAACATGTCTCATCAGTTTAAGACGAAACAAAAATAAAAAATCATGAACATTTCTTAAAAGGGAATGCGCATCTGGACCGTAAATTTGATAGTGATCTGCTATTTCCTCTAAAGTTTCAACTACAGGTCCAAAATTTTCTAAAACTGCACGAATAGCTTCCGCTTTACAGTTCCATCTAGTGTCGCTTAAAGATTGTAATGTTACCAAATGCTTCTTCTCCTTGAGATTGAATATTTTCAAAAATAGCGTGCTTTTTTGAGGGCTCTTCTATGAAGGAATGCAACTGCTCAGAACACCAAACATGTTTCGAATCGTAGACAGTTTTCCGCACACATCAACAATACATAAGTTCAAAATGTGAGCGTAACAATTAATATAAATGGCTAAATAGTTCACGTTCCTGATCCTCTTTGCAACGCCAGAGTACTGACCACGCATACCGGCTGCACCATCGTAACATTGTACTCGGATGTAATCTACATTCAGACCCAATGATATTAACACATTTGTTAACAGTTTGGACAAACTTTCGCCGTGATTTTTCTGTATTGTAAAACCCGATAAAACTTTCGTGAACATTTAATGTTTCATCACAGTATCGCAAAACAAAAGATACTTGTTCGCTTCAAACCTTGAGTTTCATCCATGATGACACCATATATACCTGCAGTCTTCACACGATGGATTATTTTTCTCAGCACATACTCGCACATTAAATCTAGAAATTGATTTTGGTATTCGGGAATAACGTATCTAAATGTTTTCTCTTTGTTAACATAATACCGAAAAATCACGTCATTGTCTTTGGATCTTAGCGATAAGAGTTCTAGTAAATTACATTTATTTTCACTTTCGTTATTTTCCTTATGGTCTCTAAGAGGAACACATTGGCGAGCACAATACAAAATACTATTTAGAAGTGCTTCCAAATATATTCTATTGCCATTAACTATTTGGTTCGTCTGCAAATCTAATTTACGCGCAACTGATCTCCGCTGGCACTGTCAATATTGCTAAGTTTCGGCTTCTTAAAATATTCCAACATTCTTTTTTTTTTTTTTTTTTTTTTTTTGAGCACTGCATATTAGTCACAACAACTTCCTGTGAAACTTGAGAAATCTTCAAATACCCTAGATAAAATATAAGAAATGAAACCACTATACATCGATACACGTGAAGGCTATATATACAGAAAAAAAAACTTCAAACGAACTGCTCACTGCCAAGGATGCTGATTTCTCTGTAACTCTGGGGGGGGGAGACATTCAGACGTGGGTTTGTATATTCATAGAAAAATACATATAATAATACAAAATGCATATAAATATACATATTCAAAAAATACATGGGGGCCCATATGAGCTTTGGGGGGCCCGGCCCCCCAGAATCGGCGCCCTTGCTCACTGCAAACACAAACTCCAGAATAAATCAAGTGTATTATTTTTGGTTTGGGTGCCAGGGTGACTATTAGTAAAAATAACTCACGTAATTCCAATTGTAAGGTACACTGGCGAATATTTGCTGTTTTTCTAGAGGCGTGGCCGATAGTACCCCAAATTAATTTAAACCAGTAAACACAATTCCATAAATCTCCCATCCTTCCTTGATCATTTGCCAAAAACCGCATGAAAATCGGACTTCAGTCAGAAATTCTAGACCCAAATGAAATTCGTGAGTTAAAAAAAAACACCCCGTATATGGTCTATGATGTACTATATGAAAGGTGTCTTTAGTTGTTTCTATAACTATTCTCTGAACTTATAGCTGTAATTGTTTTAATTGTGACAAAAAGTGTCAGCTTCATTGTGTGATGAAAAGTAATTTACAGTAACACCCCGCAAAAGACATGCAAGAGGTTTTGGACTCAAGGGAAAATAAGTAAATAAATAAATAATTAAATAAATAAATTTGCTGTTCTTGAAATAGGTAACATTTTATTCGTTACATTTTATGATTTTCGTTTTCACAATATGAAGTGTCGTACGCTATCGTAAGTGGTAATATTCAATATGTTTTACACCGAATCTACCTTACACCTAAATTTCCCCACACCGAGTTTTCCGTACACCGAATTTTTCTACACCGAATTTTCTTGCACCGAAATTTCCTACACCGAATTTTCCTAGACCCATTCGTCTTATCACCACCGTCTCCCTTAGCCTCGATGCATAATAGCGGGTCGTTAAACTAGAAAGAAAACAAAAGTTTTTTTTTTCCTTTACCCCATTTTGAATCGGAACGTATATATTTGTTTGCATCATATGTTAAATGTGGCTTTCGTGTTGCGTAAAGCTTAAGATTTAAGAGGGGAAAAAAAACCTCTAACTAATCAACTCAGCTTTGCATTTTTTCCTAGCTCTACCTTACTCGCATAATATAAATAGAGGGTGTCCAATATACAATGCAACCTGGAGTTTGAGATAGTAGAACTTTTGAATTTGAAGCGATACACAAATAATGATTATACCATAAAGAAGCCTTGTTCATGCATATATTTTTAAACTAAGAAGCAACGATTGAAGTACACTAGGAACCACGCAGTGTCGGTAGATGCAACCAAAGGTTTTTTTTTTTTTTTTTTTTTTTTTTGCAAAACGTAAATTGACAAATGATTTATACGTATGGATGTTCTGTCATTAATTTTCAGTTTGTTTAGTTGGAGTAGCTTGGAAACCATGGAACAGAAAAAAGAATTTATCATTTACACCGATAACTAATCGGATGAGGTCTCTGTAATGGGGCGTTTACACTTAGTCGATTTGCGTTCGATTCAGTTGAATTGACGTCACTTTCAACTTAATCGACCGTGTAAACAAGACTTCAACTTAATCGCTTGTTGATCGAAGGCGACTAATCGACTGGCAACTGAATTGAAAGACGTTCTATTTTCTGTGGTTGAAATAATTGAACACATCCATCTATCTGATTCGGCCTAGTTGCTTCGATTTAGTGGAAAATGCAGCGAGTCGATTTAGTCGTGCGACTAAATCGACCAAGTGTAAACGCCCCATAAGGGGTTACTAAGGAAAACGTGGTTCTCATGAATTAACATTTTGAATTATCAACTCTGTTGATGTTTCAGTGCATTAAAAGGTGTGTTTAAGGGTCTGTCTACATTATGCACTTCCTGAAAAGAACGGAAAAAAAACGTATTTTTTTTCAAAGGGGAAGTGTCAATTATCAAATGAAAATGACAAAATGGAAAAACGCAGGATATGGAAAATCATTGTATTTTATTTTACTTTAGTATAAAATCTATCACGTATAGTGTGGAGAAGAACATTCGTATTTCATTATTCACTGGGATGATGAACATTTGGTGTGTTATCAGTAGAAAATTTGAATTATATTTTCAGAAATCAGACAAAGTATCATGCCGTCAATATAGGCGATAGCTATTGTGACTGGATTCTAAGTTTCGGCCTCGATGATAACCCGTAACTATTGACTACAATAATCTTCTGAACAATCTTCTACGACAAATTCAGTTTTTATTTAAATAAATTAATTTTAAATTTTATTCCTCTGTTAGGTAGAAATTCCTAAGTTTAGACTTATTTAAATCATTTATGCACATAGAACACAGTCAATGCATTTGTTTAAACAAAATACCAGAAACGCCTATTGTGATTAGTACTTATATAGGCCTGTAATAAATCAAATATACAGGAAGCTACTTACAATTCAATAAATAGCTATTATTATGAACAATTGCCCTACTGTTCTGAATTATACATAATATATAAGTTATATAGTAATTAAGAAGTTATAAATTCGTATAATAATAATAATATTGTTCTTTGGTGAGTGTGACAATGGTTAGAAATGAATCACGTAGCCTCCGGCGGAAAATAGACAAAAATACACTACTCCAGGCCTTCAAACTTCTTCAGAGGGACGGAATGAGAATATATGAAAGTCAACTACACCAAAAAAAAAAAAAAAATACCTTCACGTACCACATTTTTTCTTTTTTAAACTTAAGAATGCTTACAAGGAACATCACCCAATTGTCCGGCTCGGATTTCAATGAAATTTTTATTGCTGATAGAGGACATGTATTCATTACTTGTGATGGCAGAAATTTTTGCCATGGTCCATGTTTTCTATTTTTTAATAATTTGTAAAGGTTGCGATGTGGTTAATAAAGATTACTGCAGAAGTCCCTTACTATTCTTTGTAAACGGAGTGTTAATGAAAGAACAACCACTTAGATACGTATAGGTCCTAGGGGGAAGTCGTATGGTACGTATGACCTTGACGGCAGCCATCTTGAAATCCGCCATTTTGAATTAAGGTCAAGTCTTTTAAATAGGAATAGGGTAATATGATACATAATTTCGGGCTAGAATTTAATCAGAAAAACAATGGTGAAGTTAGTTTTAAGATGCGCTCATTTGGTGAAAAGTTACAGGCATGTTAATTGTTTATACTTACTATGTGCGTAAGTCCCTTACCTCCGCTTCTAACCCGCGTATTAATGATAATAAGTGGATAAAGGTTTCGGTAATACATATTATGCCTAGAGGGAAGTGATACGATAAGGGTATCATTGACGGCAGCCATCTTGAAATCCGCCATTTTGAATTAAAGAAGTTTTGAAAACTGAAAACCATAGCATGTGGCACTAAATTGTAATAGTAAATTTTCCCCAAAAGCCAATGGTATGCTTATTTTTGTTCTATAGTTAACCAGTATGAATTTATGACTCTTCTAATGTGCACGAAACGTCCATTATTCGATCTTTCAAATTGGTAACACTCCTAATTTTCATAGCATGTTTTAAGATTCCAACTGGCACTTTGCAATTGTTTCCATGGCTCATGTTTTCTAAATTTATTACATTTTTTAAGAGTTGCGATTTATCAGTTCATGTTGGGATAAGCATCCAGCAATCTTTCTGAATTTTGAAGACTTGCCATGTAATTATTAATTTCCTAGGCAGTGTAACTATTTATTTTAACCCAGAGTACATGAGAAACCTATGGACCTATGTGATGTAAAGAAATACAAATGAAATTATAAAAAATTGGTGTAACACGAACTCAAAATTATCATGAAATGTAGCCTACATGTTGCGCAAACGACAAACAGTATTTTTTTATAAATAAATACAACTTTACAACTTTAAAGGAACAGCAGCAATGATGGAAAATATCAAAGAGATATATCACATTAAAATTACTATTACTATTAATGGCTTTTACTATTAAAATTTGGTGCCACATGCTATAGTTTTCAGTTTTCAAAACTTCACTTTAATTCAAAATGGCGGATTTCAAGATGGCTGCCGTCAATGATACTCTTATCGTATCACTTCCCTCTAGGCATAATATGTATTACTGAAACCTTTATCCACTTATTATCATTAATACGCGGGTTAGAAGCGGAGGTAAGGAACTTACGCACATAGTAAGTATAAACAATTAATATGCCTGTAACTTTTCACCAAATGAGCGCATCTTAAAACTAACTTCACCATTGTCTTACTAATTAAATTCTAGCCCGAAATTATGTATCATATTACCCTATTCCTATTTAAAAAACTTGACCTTAATTCAAAATGGCGGATTTCAAGATGGCTGCCGTCAAGGTCATACGTACCATACGACTTCCCCCTAGGTCCTATACGTACCTAAATTGTTGTTCTTTCATTAACACTCTGTTTACAAAGGGTAGTAAGGGAATTCTGTAGTAATCTCTATTAACCACATCACAACTTTAAAAATTATTAAAAAATAGAAAACATGCACCATGGCAAAAATTTCTGTCATCACAAGTAATGAATACATGTCCTCTATCAGCAATAAAAATTTCATTGAAATCGGAGCCGGACAATTGGGTGATGTCCCTTGTTAGTTCAATTTCAGTACAATTTCCTGAAGCAAGGTATCTACTTGATGAATTATTTTATACTAACTGAAATACCCGTTCTTTGCATGGAGAAGATAAGATTTATACAATATATCATATTTAAAGGTAAAGAAATCAATGAAATAAATAAATAAAGCAATATATAAGCATAATATAAGTGCAATATAGAAATGCCGAAGAGCAACGCCGACCAGCTGCCATGTTCGTTCTTGTCTAAACTTGGATTTGAGTGGCATTAGGACTGTCACCGGTGGCATGGAAGACACGGCTTCGACTGCCGGCGGGAACTCATGTGGTTCGGATTCCACATTAAGTTGTAGAACCACGTTTCATATAGCCTAGCTGCTGAAAGGGACGCTAAACTAAGAATCCAATTCAATTTTAATCCTAATTCTCAACCAGTTTCTCTACTCCAGCATATAAATGCCAGTTTGTAATTTCCCATTTGGAACCACAGGAGAATGAAATTGACCACCCTACAACTACCTAACTAGTTTAGAATAATAAGTGGCCTAAACTCTGCCTTCGACACCAGCAAATTTTGCTAAGTGGGGGCAAGATTATTCACTCACATAAAAAATTATTTTTTAATTAGTATATTATTATACAATTGATTAATATGTATTTCTCAAACTCAGAGGAACAATTGCTCTCCTGTCTTCCTCAAACGATGACCCTGCTTCAGATAGATAACTCAGACGTACTGACTAACAACTATACTCGTATTACGTACTGGAATCTAGGAAAAAATAGTAGTAGCAAAAAAAAAAAAAAACCCAATAGGCCTATCAAAGTCAGTGTATAATGTTGCTTCCAGAAGATTTTGGGAGGACGATTCCCATCATGCATCCAATCTGCTGACTTCGGCTGAAATTTAATTGATCTTTAAATCCGTATGTACCACACAAAATAAATGCACAAGATTGAGCCTTATACCTTATCCATAACTTTTTGTTTAACCACTGCATCCTGAAGAAAATTTTCTAAACCAAACTAAAAATAATGTGTAACAACTTTTCTTTTTTTATCGTTGTGTTTCCAAATTTCATTTTAATTATTGCAAAAAGTCGATTTATTCCGCCTATACCCATCACAGTCACGACGTCAGAGGGGTCGAATACTTTCCTGATGGCCACACGTCTCCCCCTTCCCCTCAGACATTTAACCACCATTTCACTACAATATAATATAAAACTATATTTTAAAGCATGCAAAAAGAATTTAGTGCTACCAAACAAAATTTCCTGCTCTTTGCTTGGGCCCCTTACAAGAAGTTACATTCATATATATAAACAGAAATCCTGTTAAAACTGGACTATGACATTTGGCTCAAAAATCCGAAGTGGTAATTATAATAAATAAATAAGCTATTTCAAATATTTTTAAGATACCATTACAATGTTAGAGTTGTACCACACAGGAAAAGGATGAATTGGGACTCAGTTCAGATGTTCAAGCCTGCTCATAGTAGCTCTATATTCCTTCATTCATGTTCATTTGTTTCCAACTGTTAAAAAAAAAAAGTCATTACCATATCAATTAATGCTTCACGTACCTTTCTGCGTGGTGGCACTGTATTTCCTCCTATTCACATATAGTTGGACAACACTCGCGTATGGTATGAACATAAGGGGCACTATGAAGAGTCGTTTTGAAGTATGATTAGCGTCATACTAGAGGCCTGAATACTGCAGGAAACATATTAGTCGAACTCCTTAGTATGGCACTAATCACGCGTCATAACGACTCTGCATAAGGACCAAGATCTTTTACCAAGCTACTGACTGGACCCATTTTTAAAAATGAGCAACTATGAGCAAACTGTTTCTATAGTTTTGAACTCTATACTCTCGTGTAACTGATCAATCAAAATCGATCCTATCACAAATTTGTTTAAAATGATATATGTCATTGTTAAAATCGGTTTGGAAATATTAATTATTACAAATATTACTTTCTTTTATTCTAGTCGTATGCTTTGTTCTTACTCATATAAAACCTCACTGTGCTTCGTGTTTATGCTCTTCAGTTTCCTCCAATAACTTTTCTTTGCTTTTTCTTTTTAACTTAGATTCACAGGGTTGTTACCTCTAACAAGAGAGTATGATGATATTTTCGATATATATACAAATTATACTATATATAAGGATTGGAATAGGATATAATGGCTAGAACGAAAAAGTGCATAATCTACGGAATGAAGGAAGAGGAAGGAAACGGGAAAAAAACGAGAAAATCCACGCACACGGTGTTCGCCCACCAGAAGATTCACTTGGCGGGAATTGGGATTGAACCCGGGTCCCCGTGCACCAGAGGTGAGCGCTCTGCCACTGAGCCAACGCGGTCTTCCCAAGCTGCTTGGACAGATCATTGCAACAGCCAAAAGCGATCACTATGTATTCTTTCATAACTAAGAGTTGTTCTTAAATTTGACAAAACTTCTTTAAATCCATTTGGAGAACAGTAATAGAAATTTACAAATTGTAATTTTATTCTGTATGTGACCACACAAATAGCATTTTAAATTTAAATTATTTTATGACTTTATATATATATATATATATTGAAACGTAACAGAAATTCAGGAGTCTTCTTTGTGAATTTCTCAAAATTGATAAATGGAGCTGAATAATATATTTAATGTTTGTATTTAAAATCCAAAATATAGTTTGGCTATTGCATATGTTTGAAATTGCAGTAATTACTTAATTTCTTAATAAGTGAAAGTCCTGGATTTAAGGTTACTTATTATTAATTAACATATTAAAAATACACTAACACAATATATATATATATAGGGGTATGACAAAAAAAAAATCTAAAACGTTTGCAAAAGTGTGAAAATCATATCTAGTATCGTGTGGGACCTCCTTTTGCGTCCAAGACAGCTTGGATCCGACGTGGAATGGACGTATACAGCTCCTGAAATGTGATGTGTAGAATTTTGTACCATTGTTCCTCCAAAACACGCTCCAGTTCTTTAAGGGATGCTGGTGGAGGGTAATGAGACCGAAGACGCCTTTGTAACTCAGACCACAATAGCTCAATGTGTCAGATCTGGTGATTGCGGGACCCAGGGGAGGTGTGATAGCTCTTGGTCATGCTCCTCAAACCATGATTTCACCGTTTTTGCAGTGTGACAGGGTGCCAAATCATCTTGGTAGATGCTATCGCCATCAGGAAACAATATTTGAGCCATGGGAGAACCTGGTTCTCCAAAATGGCCTCATACACCTTAGCATTCATCATTCTATGGAAGGCTATGATGGGACCTGCAGAAAACCACGATATCACTGCCCATACTGTAACAGAACCACCCCCATGCTTTACAGTTGTGAGCAGACAGTCTGTATCATAGGCTTGCGACGGTGTTCTCCATACGTAAACATGACCGGTTGTTGGAAACAAGGTGAAGGTCGATTCATAGGGCCATATTACGTGTTTCCACTGATCACGAGTCCACGCCTTGTGGTCCTTGCTCCACAGGATACGCCTCTTCGCATTTACTGCTGTGACCAGGGGCCCTGCCATGAATTTTCATTTTATGAAGTTCCCGTCGCACTGTTTTCGATGAAACCGGGTTCTGTAGGCCGGAATTGAGTTCAGACGTAATTTTAATTGCAGTGGTCTTCTTTTTAGCTGCTACAATCCGTTTTAATGCCCTCTGGTCCCTATCTGACAGGATTGTCTTTCGACCACTGTTGTGCTTTGCAGACGTCGTTTGCCCATGAATTGTGTATGCCCTCATGACATTGGACACAGTGCCTTTCGATAACCCCACAATGTTTGCCACTGTTGCGACTAAAGCTCCAACCAGACGGGCACCAAGGATCATGCCTCTTTGAAAGTCTGTCAGGTCACCCACTTTACCGCCCCACTTTCACACCACGACACTCACAGGTGAACTGGTTACTGCTGATGGAAGAGGAAGGTCCACATGACACATTGAAAACAAAAAACGATCAATACGTGCCCCCCCCCCTTGACGCTCAGGTTTACACTGGATAAAATAGGCTTCAATCCTGCTTTACACTGGATAAAACGGCAAACTATGGTTTAGCCCCTCCCTTAATCATATCCTGGATCCGCCACTGTATATATATATATATATATATATATATATATATATATATATATATATATATATATATACCTGGCGATACACATAGTTGATGGAAAAATGATCCCAATAAAGTCCTTCAAATTGGAAGCATTTCATATGTTAATGGACCAAAAGCAATCACTGGTAGTGATCAGTCTTTGAAAAAGACGAAATTAGTTGGGTTAAGTTCTGATCCCTTGAGCCCCTATTCTACAACTGCTTCAGGTTAAAAAAAATGTTATTATTTACCTTCTTTACCTTCATTTTTAACATTCCCTCGTAAATAGCAGGTTGTGTGTGTTTCTTCACCCGCCTTGTTTTTCATAGGTATACTTTCATTCTGACTGCCATGATTAATCCGATTGGGTAGAAAAGTGTGATTAACGAACCAAACTCATCATCATTAAAACGCCTAACACGTATTTGAGACTTTCAACGTTTCCAATTTTGAAAACGCTCCTGCATACACTATAAATCATTACTGGGCAGCTTCTATATCACATAATCATTAAGGAATCATACTTAGGTACAGGGCCGTACCGTGGAAAATCAGCGCCCGGGGCGAGAGTATACGACGGCGCTCCCATACATATATTCCAAACAATTTTTCGTATCTTTTTTCCTTTTTCTCCCGAATTTTTCGCCCCCTTACTTCGGCGCCCGGGGCCATCGCCCCGCTCGCTTCCCCTACGGTATGGCCCTGCTTAGGTATATAATGACTTTCTTAACTATTACTGACAAGTAATAAGTGAAAACCTGTTCTGACTCCTATTAAGAAGTTTGGATTGCGAGCGGAGCTTAGAAGAGAACTTTTAACAAATCTATTTCTTTGCAAACTGACAACAGTATGGCTTTAACAGAGCGCTAATACTGTTTTGGGAATGTTTACTCATTTCCAACACTTTTTTCCTTCTTGCTCGTTAGACGCCTCTTGCAATCAGCGCCCGAGGCGACGTTTCCACTAGCCCCTCCCCTTTCTGCAAATACCCATTGGGGTCTCAATTGTACTTAACAATGTGACTAAGTGTTAAGCAGAATCAATTTCGAAAATGTAACATTTAACATAGTTCTTATTCATGTTTTGTGAGTGTCATGACAGAAAAGCTCCTTTCACAACCAGCTGAGATCACAGGCAGTCCAATAGCAATTTTTATCCTCTTCTATACTTTAGAGTTTCATGGTTTACTTCAAGACTATGACGGCGGTGACAATGATAATGAACGAAGTGGAATGAAGAACGTAGAAGAAAACGGGAGAACCCACGCACAAAGCGTTCATCCACCACAAATTCTATTTGGTAGAACTTAGGTCGAACCATAGACCATTCGCACCAGAGGTGAGCGCTTTGCAGCTGAGCCACCGCGGACTGCCTTATATACAGCATAGGGGCAATGTTGCACTTACGATTAGATAAGTCTGTTGAGCTTCTTCTAAATAATTCTTCCTACTTTTTTTTTTTTTTTTTTTTTTTTTTTTTTTAAATAAAGAGTGTTGCTACTTTCCATGTTGGAGTGTTGCTCCATGTTTGAAGCCGTACAAAGCTTTCTTCTCTTAGCTTCTTGTTGAAGGTGGAAATTATCGAAAAAAGAAGGAAGAAAGGTAAAAAGAAGGTTGTTTATGTTGGTTTCCAAAAGGGTAGTTGCTAATCTGTATAAAATTTAGTTTCAAGAATCTTTTTCTTCTTTTTTTTCGGTTATGACTAGCAGAATACCCGTTCTTCGCATGAAAGGCGGAAATTTTGGCACCGGAAATTTTGGCACAAGTAGTTTTGACACGGTAATTTTGGCACCAAGAAACGAAGCAAACGGAAATTTTGGCACCATTTATAATAGAAGTACAGAAAATGTGAGAAAATATTCTGAATGTAATAGATATTTTAATTCACATGTTATTAATTAGGATTGTTCCAGCGCGACGAATCAAACCAGTGACGAATGTACAGTCAGCGACAAAATTTCTTTCTCTTCTGTAAAATTTATTTTGCTTATAACTTTGGAATTGATGGACTGATTTGAGTAGTTTTCTGAAATTTACCGAAAACTATATCTGCTTTAAGTTGCTGAATATTTCACTCAAATCTGTCCGTCCATTCGAGAGATATTCGCGGAAGAAATTTTAACATAGGAAAAGAATTTTGTTACTGACAGTACAGACACCGGTAAAGATACTATTGGCAGTTTCATTATATATTCAAAGCAAGTTAAAATTCCCCTCTAATGGGTTTGTATTTTACTTTCAAGTGCAAACAGTAAAAGCTAATTGGAACCATGGAAATTGAAGTACAGAGAAAGAAAATTAGAAAATACTCTGGATATAATAGATGTTAATGTATCAATTTATTTTGCAGAAGAGATTACACCGAGATTCTTTCCATCGAAACTTCCGGCTCCCCTCTCACGCATATCCCAAAGCCTCATGAAAAGGTGCAATGTTTTACAATTGGGATTATTGTGAACCTTATATCATTGCAAATCATGTGTTATTGAAATTCATTTATTGATTTGTTAATTTTTCTTGCGTAAGTGTGTATTTAAGTTTTCTTAGTTAAGAGTTCAATAATTTTGACTTGCTTTGAATACCTAAAGAAGCTACCAATATTACCTTTTACTGGTGTTTGTACATTTGTCGCTGGTTTCATTATTCGTGCTGATACAGTTCTAGTCATTAACACGTGAACGTAAATATCTATTATATCCAGAGTATTTTCTATTTTTTTTCTCTGTACTTCAATTTCCATGGTTCGAATCAGCTGTTACTGTTTGCACTTGAAAGTAAAATACAAACTCAGTGCAGTGAACATAGTGCAGTCTTCAGCAACTCAAAGAAGATACAGTTTTCCATAAATTACAGAAAACTTCTCAAATCAGTCCATCAATTCCAAAGTTAAAGGCAAATACATTTTACAGAAGAGAAAGAAATTTTGTCGCTGACTGTACATTCGTCACTGGTTGGATTCGTCGCGCTGGAACAATCCTAGTTAATAACATGTGAATTTAAATATCTATTACATTCAGAGTGTTTTCTCACATTTTCTGTACTTCTATTATAAATGGTGCCAAAATTTCCGTTTGCTTCGTTTCTTGGTGCCAAAATTACCGGTGCCAAAATTACCGTGTCAAAACTACTGGTGCCAAAATTTCCGGTGCCAAAATTACCGCGCACCTCTTCGCATAGGGAGAATGCGTTTCAATTCGGATCTCCTTCGTGGCTAAGCGTATGCGCCCTTGGCGTGGGAGACCCGGGTTCGATTCCCGGTGGGAGCTCATGAGGTTCGGATTCCACATCAATCAGTAGGTCCACGGCTCATATAGCCTCGCTGCTGAACGGGACGTAAAACTCAAAATCAACTCAACGTTTCAATTTGGTAGGGATGAGCACGAGTCGAGTCGAGACAGAATTTTCCTGAGAAAATTCGAGTCGAGACACAGCTCTTCCAATAGAAAACTGTACGTTTTTCGAGTCGAGACATCACTTTTACAGTACATTTTCGAGACGAGACAGCCTCAAATCTTGTATCGTGCGCATCCCTACAATTCGGATATAAAGGGCAATAAAACTGTCACCAATCAACTTAGGGATCCCAAAAGCTAGGAATTCGACACTAATATCTGTCAATTTCAACTATTTTTACATGTTACCGTCTCCCCTTAGGAGTACTAATGGGGGATGCTTTTGGATTTAAACGGCATCGGAAGTGTCACTGTTCGTCCCGAAAACTATGGATTGGACATTAATGTGGTAATTTACGATCATTTATATATATATATATATATATATATATATATATATATATATATATATATATATATATATATATATATATATATATATATATACAGTGGTGTTATTCAGCCGGTTCGCCAGAACTGGTTGTTAAAATATTTTGAGTTCGCAGAACCGTTTGTTAAAACCAAACATGAAGTAATTTTCACCCAGTTATATCCAGGAACAGAAAATTTTAGTTTAAGCATCTTTGTTTCTAGAAATTCTTACATCTACAGGGTTAAACATATGATCTCTCAAAACAAGGTATAACCGTTTATTTCTTAATCTCAAAAGCTCAGGTATCAAGAATCAGAACTGGGATCACATGAGTGTAGTGGTGAGGGTAATTTATATATGAAACGCATACGTATCATTATCAATAATAAATTGTTGGTCCATTGCTCGATTAAGATCTTCTCAACATTTTTTGAGAACCATCTATCTTGGCTAATCCATCTCCAAGATATTCGCAGTGCTACCTAGCCTAATTTCGTCACACTACATTGTATTAGGATGCTGTGTAGGTCTGTACATGGCGCTTGCGGTACCCAATAAATATTTTGGTTTTGTCTATCTTGTATAGTTTGTTTCATAAGAGAGTTATATATATCCTTTCATTCTCTCTCTCTCTCAATACTATATACAGTACATATGAGAGAGAGAGAGAGAGAGAGAGAAAACCGGTTGTTAAGAAATAAGAATAGCACCACTATATATATATACCCATCCCCTGCACCAAGTTGCACCTTTAAAGTGAAAAGATCCCAGGCTCAACCTCATTTATGTTGAAAATTGATTGAGATTGTTGGGGTGGTTCAAAGGTTATTAAGTTACGAAAATTGTCACTTTCAATTTTATAGGCGTATATATAGACAAAACAGTGTTTAAGAAGTAACTATTTGGTTTGAATAGTCGGTATTAAATAGATATCTCAGTAAAGAAAAAGTGAAATGTGTTAATGTAGATACTTTAATTGGTAAAAGTGCAATTTTTGATATTATAATTTCATTGGTATTTACATTTGTTGGAAATAAATACAGATTTGAAGTTAATGTGTGTTTTATGCGTTTGTAAAATTTTAGTTACAAGACTTGTAATAATAAAATTTAAATTTTTACCGATGTGACTTCCCTCGGGAGCCGCTACTGCTCCCACTTTGTTACTCTTATTTGACTAACTGAATGACTAGCGAATTTATTACTGAATTTTCCTCTAATATTTCCTCGTTCTTAATATCTATGTTAATGCAAGTCAAATAAGTGGACTTCGATGAACAATTTTTGTTTCCTTATAAACTTGCATATCTACAGTCTATTTTTTTTACATAGTCTCAGGACCCATATTTTAATAAAGTAGAGAATAAATAATAAATATGAAACAAACTTGCTTTGCTTTTAGTGTAAAATGTTCACCCCTTCTAAAAGAAGTCCTGCTCTCATAGGAAAAAAAATGCTGGCTATTCTGGTGCGTATGTTACAGAGCAAAAGATAAACAGAAATATACCTTCAGTAACAAATGCTTATATTATCCTTTAAAAATGCGCTTTTAATGAAAAATAATCAACACATTGAAACAAATTCCAAGAAAGGTGTTTACAAAGAAAACTATTTTGTACTCAATGAAGCGCGAACGGTTGAATTGATTCATTTCATTGATCACATGTTAGGTTCTCTTTCTCTCTCTCTCACACACACACACTCACTCACTCCCTTCCTCTCTCTCTCTCTCTCACACCCGAACATTCTGTATGCTAGACAACCCCTCCCCTGCATGGAGCTACCGTAAGATTCGATTCCCGCTTCACTTCTTCATTGTCTTTGCACAATTGCGCCCTCTACTTCTATGACCTTGAACTGAATCGTCTCTCCTTATGCAAAATCAGTATCCCGCCAAGGATTTTCATTCGCTAATGTCACAAGAATATATTCTTAAAATGTTGGTAGCTCTGAGAGTAGTTACTATTTTTAAACACAATTTCAAAATTGCCATATAGAAATTTAGAAGTTGTTAAACGCTCTTTCGTCGCACAACCAAATAGAATTATTTGATTGGTTGAGAACACGTGGGGTAATATCCAGCAATTGGAAACACTTCAAAGTCGAGAGGCGACCGGTTGCAAAAATAAGAAAACATCATTTTTAATTAATTAATTTTCGATGTAGATAATAAAACAAACTTTAGTGATATTAAAAGCAAGTTCAGATAGCCAACATATTCAAACCTTGATGCACTAAAGACAACAGTTTTAAAAATATAAGCTTTCTTCTCATTTTAGGGGATTCAGTGACCTTGATTTTTTGAAAAGTATATATTTTTTTAAAATTATCTTACGTTATTATTAACGGAATGGAGCGCAATTTTTTTCTAAGATTCTCTGTGTAAAACCCTAGCATATTCTTCAAATCCGGTTAAAAAATAACAAATAGTTTGCCCGCAGTAAATTTTTAAAGTTGATTTTTATCATTTTTGACTTAGTGCGAGAAGCCCATGTAAGGTATACAAACCAACATAGACTTCACTTCTGAAAAAAAGTCAACTTTCTTATTTGTGAATCGATACTATAGTAGATAATTCTTAGTACAATAATAACACCCTAAAATGAACTTTCCGCAACAAAACATTCAAATTAATTAACTAATTAATTAGTATTTTGCGGAAAAAAGGTCAATGGAAGATTGAGGTATATTTCACCAACAAACTCACGGTTTTCCATACATGTTACAGAAACATTTTCTTTGACTTCAAGGAAAACAATTTATTAAGCTAGGACATGAGAAAAGTTGAAGAAAATATATTTCTTTTTTATCTACTACTCGGGGACGAAGCGACCGGTTGAAGCTATAGATAGATAGATAGATAGATAGATAGATAGATAGATATTTACAAGTTTTATTACACTATCAGGCAAGTTTTATCTATGTATCATTGTTCTTGCTTTCAACTCTTGATAACAGATTTTTTCAAATTCAGAGATACTATATACAGTATTCCTTATAAGGAAGGATTTACAAAAGTTTTTGAAGTTGTCGTGAGGCATTGTGCGTACATTTTGTGGTAATACATTAAATAATTTCATACCTGTATACTAATAACTCTTTTGAGTAGTGGTTAACCTAACTTGTGACATATTAAGGTCGCCTTTATGCCTAGTATTGTAGGAATGAACATCACTTCGGTGATTAAAATTATCTAAATTTTCTTTTATATACATGAGACATCGATAAATAAATAAAGACGGCACTGTCATAATTTGAATTTCCTTAAACACTTCCTTACATGATGCTGTTTTAGGCAATTCCTTAATTATTCTTACTGCTTTTTTTGCCATTTGAAGACATTCTGTGCACCAGAAGAATTACCCCAGAATATTATTCCATACTCCAAATGGGAATGAAAAAAAGCATTGTACGATGTTATAAGAGATTTCTCACTAATAACAGTTTTTAATTTACGCAATAAAAACAATACTCTGGATAACCTTCTACGTAAATTTTCTGTATGTTCATTCCAATTTAACTTTGAATCAACGTACATTCCTAACAGTTTTACAGATTTACGTGTATCTGAATGACTCGTAGAATTACTAAGATTAATGTACATAGTACCATTAGGAAGACCTAGGCGCAGATGGGAGGAAAATATTAAGATGGATCTCGCAGAGATAGGAATACAAAGGAGAAACTGGATGCAATTAGCTAAGGATAGAAGTCAGTGGAGAGCTTTTGTGAACGCGGCACTGAACCTCCGGGTTCCATTGGCCATAGAGTTAGTTAGTTTAGTTAATGTACATAGTTTCCGTTTTATCCTGATTTACTGTAAGTCCGTTACATTTAAACCATATAGAAGACAACTCTAATATTTCGCTATTCCTACTTTGAATATCAATTATATTTTTGTCTGAATTTACAACATACAACATATCGTCAGCATATAAAACACAACTATTGGGCAAAACACTTGGAAAATCGTTTATATATACAAGAAAAAGAAAGGGGCCTAATACACTACCTTGTGGAACACCATTTGTTACACACATGAAACTTGACTTTTCATTTCCAATGCGAACAGCTTGTTTTCTATTACCAAGATACGATTCAATTAAAGATAATTGCAAGCCAGTAATACCATAATAGTGTAACTTCGCAATTAATATATTATGTGACACGGTATCGAATGCCTTACTCAAATCTAATAATGTAACCCTAACATGAAGATTGTTCTCCAAATTATCTAACACTTCTGATACTATATTTTCCACGGCTTTAGTCGTGGAACACCCAGGTCTAAATACAAATTGCATATTGTGAAATAATTTATTTTCCTCAAAATATCTTGACAATTGATTCTTAATACATTGCTCAAAAACCTTAGATATTATTGGTACCAAAGATATTGGGCGATAGTTATTAAGCTCCGTTTTATCATTTTTCTTGTAAATCGGAACTGTAAAAGTGAATTTAAGGCACTCCGGAAATTCACCTTCGAGAAGTGCGCAATTGAATAAATAGGTCAAAGGTTCAACTATTATGTCTATTATCTTCTTTAGCATGTTGTTAGAAAACCCATATATATCCTCACTATTCGAACATTTTAATTTGTTGACCACTGACAGTACAGTTCTAATATTTATAGGGGTCCATAGAAAATGAGTACTATGTTGATTAGTATTTGTCTGTGTCAATAAGCAAGCGAAATCTACTTCTGATCTAATGCCATTTTTGTACCTACCAGTTAGTTTGTTAGCACTATTTACAAAATATTCATTGAATTCATTTGGGGATATCTTTATCGAGTCTTCAACAACCTGTTTCCGTAGCTCCCTGTTAATAATAGACCAGGCCGCAGAGCACTTATTTTTTGAATTATTTATGAAATTCTCATTGGCAGCAATTTTCGCCATTTTAATTTGTTTTCTGTGCAATTTTCTTGATATTTTATATTTCTCATTGTCACTGGCTGACCCTGTCGCATTACCTATGTTATAAAGAGCCATTACTTTATTCCGGAGCAGTTGAAGGCGAGGTGTAAACCATTTGGGATTTCCTCTGGTCAATTTGTTAACGCGCTTGTAGGAAGTAGTTCTTTCCTTTACAGGACAACATTCATCTAGATATTTAGTCAAAATCCACATGAAATTATGAAAGACTTACCATTGATTTGAGATCCATTGGTGAATTACTGACTGAGGTGTCGTGTTCCACGTTTTCAACAATGGAGTGCTTACAACAATAAAAATAATTACGAAATCAAAATTTTGCATAGATAGTGGAAAAGATCTTGCATTAGTACATATGTCTGCGTGATTTGACATCCATTGGTGAATTACTGACTGAGATGTCGAGTCCAGCGTTTTCAACAATGAATGGTTGTAAGAAAGGAAATAATTAGAAAATGAAAATTTTGCACGGATAATGCACTAGATACTGTATTAGTACATAAGTCTGCGTGATTTGACATCCATTGGTGAATTACTGACTGAGGTATCGTGCCCAGCGTTTTCAACAATCGAGTGATTCCAACAATGAAAATAATTAGGAAATCAAAATTCTGCACGGATAATGCACTACATATTGTATTAGTACATAAGTCTGCGTGATTTGACATCCGATGGTGAATTACTGACTGAGACATCGTGTCCAGAGTTTTCAAGAATGGAGTGCTCACAACAATGGAAATATGACTAAATCAAAATTCTGCACGGATAATGCACTAGATGATGTATTCATGTAAACGTCTGCGTGATTTGAGATTCATTGGTGAATTATTGACCAAGATATCGTGCCCAGCCTTTTCAACAATCGAGTGCTCACAACAATGGAAATAATTAACAAATCAAAATTTTGCACAAATAATGCACTAGATATTGTTCTAGTACATACGTCTGCGTGATTTGAGATCCATTGGTGAATTACTGACTGAGGTGTCGTGTTCCGCGTTTACAACAATGGAGTGCTTACAACAATGGAAATAATTAGGAAATCTAAATTTTGCATAAATAGTGGAAAAGATGTTGTACTAGTACATACGTCTGCGTGATTTGACATCCATTGGTGAATTACTGACTGAGATAGCGTGCCCAGCGTTTTCACCAATCGAGTGCTTACAACAATGGAAATAATTAGGAAATCAAAATTTTGCATAGATAATGGACAAGATGATGCATTAGTACATACGTCTGCGTGATTTGACATTCATTGGTGGATTACTGGCTGAGATATCGCGTCCAGCGTTTTCAACAATGGAGTGCTCACAACAACGGAAATAATTAAGAAATCAAAATTCTGCACGCATAATGCACTAGATGTTGTATCAGTACATACGTCTGTGTGATTTGAGATCCAAAGGTGAATTACTGACTGAGTTATCGTGTCCAGCGTTCTCAACATTGGAGTGCTCACAACAATGGAAATAATTAGGAAATCAAAATTTTGCACGGATCATGCACTAGATGTTGTATTAGTACATACGTCTGCGTGATTTGAGAGCCATTGGTGAATTACTGACTGAGATATTGTGTCCAGCGTTTTCAACAATGAATTGTTGTAAGAAAGGAAATAATTAGGAAATCAAAATTTTGCACAGATAATGCACTAGATGATTTATTAGTGTATACATCTGCGTGATTTGAGATCCATTGGTGAATTACTGACTGAAATATCGTCTCTAGCGTTTTCAACAATGGAGTTCTCACAAGAATAGAAATATTTAGCAAAACCAACTTCTGCACGGGTAAAGCACTAGATGTTGTATCAGTACATACGTCTGCGTCATTTGGGATCCATTGGTGAATTACTGACTGAGATATCGTGTCCAGCGTTTTCAACAATGGAGTGCTCGCAACAATGGAAATGATGACTAAATCAAAATTTTGCACGGATAATGCACTAGATGATGTATTAGTGTATAAGTCTGCGTGATTTGAGATCCATTGGTGAATTACTGACTGAGACATTGTTTCCAGCGTTTTCTACAATGGAGTGCTCACAACAATGGAAATAATTAGGAAATCAAAATCCTGCACGGATAATGCACTAGATGTTGTATCAGTACATACGTCTGCGTGATTTGAGATCCATTGGTGAATTACTGACTGGGATATCGTGTCCAGCGTTTTCAACAATGGAGTTCTCGCAACAATGGAAATAGTGACTAAATCAAAATTCTGCACGGATAATGCACTAGATGATGAATTAGTGTATACGGCTGCGTAATTTTACATCCATTGGTGAATTACTGACTGAGATATCGTGTCCAGCGTTTTCAACAATGGAGTGCTTACAACAATGGAAATAATTTGGAAACCAAAATTTTACACAGATAATGCACTAGATGATGTACTAGTGGATACGTCTGCGTGATTTGACATCCATTGGTGAATTACTGACTGAGATATCGTGTCCAGCGTTTTCAACAACAGAGTGCTCACAACAATGGAAATAATTAGGAAATCAAAATTTTGCACGCGTAAAGCACTAGATATTGCACTAGTACATACGTCTGGTTATTTGAGATCAATTGGTGAATTACTGACTGAGATATCGTGTTCGGCGTTTTCAACAATGAATGGTTGTAACAATGGAAATAATTAGGAAATCAAAATTTTGCACTGACAATGCACTAGATAATGTTGAGCTACGATAATGTTCTAAGTTTGGTTTTATTATTTCTTTATATAATGAAGTTATTGAGTTTCAATCTTTTTTTATTTTCTAATATACTTCTATTGGCTGAGGGTTGCGCCATCTAATGGCTCAGCTTCAAACTACTTAGAGGTATTGAAGAACCTTAAAGCTTTAAAAAGTGTCCTGAAGAAGAGGAAGTTCATTTTGCACATTGTAACCAAGTTACAAGAGGTTTACGTCGTAACTGAACGGCGCGTTTACCGAGTCAACTTTTGGAATATCCCCTTAAGGTAGCTTTCAACGCATCTAAGGGAAACGTATGTGAACGAGTAATAGAATCCTCCGTAGCAGAATGGATAAAGTCAAGGTTCGATGACTACAAGGTTCGTGTTTCGAAACCCGTCGCCGAAACCAGATTTTTTTTAAAAATCTTAATTCCTCAGTGAGACCATCCAGTAAGGCAAAAGCAGTTCTTGGAGGATTTATATGACTCCAGGATTTATATGACTCCAGGATGTGGAAGATGTAAATAGGGGATTTGCTGATCATTAAGTACTAACGAATTTATGAACGAAATGGTAATAAATCGTCCTATTTTTATAATTGAACAGTTAAGTCATTCAGAATGGCGAATGGAGTGTTTCAAAGATTAAGCTCACTAATGCGGATCGTTAGTTACTGACATATTTAAGAATAAAACGAAACAACAGAGATCTTTAAATTGTTAAGTATTTACTATAGAAAAGAGAGTCCACTCAGTAAGGTGATAAGAGTGTTTCAAAGATGTAGCGAACTCATGTAGACAGTAAATTACGGGAATATCTAAGAATAAAATAAAGAAACGCTATTGTCGAAAATTGTCACATATTTACAATAGAAAAGTTAATCCGCTCAGTAGGGCGAAAAATATTGTTGAAGATGAAGTGAGGGTACTTAGCATGGGGATATGCTATTTGCAAGTAAAAATAGACTCTTGCTGATCTTTGCTTGAAGAGTATAATATGCAGGAGTTGAATTGTTTAAATTATCTCTCCCCTATTGTTTGTTTTAGCTAAACCACATTTTTCAACGATACTACCTTCCTATTTTTCTCCCACAACTCCACTGATATCTCCCATTAGAATTATACATGCACCCTTCTTCTCTCTATCTATAATTTCTTCTATTTTCTCACAATTTTCCTCTACTTCTTCAGTTGGATGCCAAGTCGTCGATGCATATGTCTGTTTCACCAGTGGATCCTTCGTTGCGAATTTAAGTCTTTACATCATAACTTTAAATCATCAATAAATTCTACTTCCACTACCTTCTCCTTTGAGCGCTTTCCAAGAATTATTCCTACGCCATTATGAAAGTCCTTTGATTACCTGACTAAAGCATTCTATATCCTTCACTGTCAAATACCCCATTATCTTCCCATCTAACATCACAGAGGCCTACTAAATCTGAATCATTTTCTTTCATTTCTTCTTTAAACGTTTTTCATTAATTTTCCCAACCCTGTAACATAGTACGTACGTTTCATGTCCCTATCCTATCCTAAACCCCCCCCCATTAGCCTATTTAGGACGCCACACAGGTGTATGAAGCTCAACTACAGTTTTCGACATATTTAACAATCAAATGATAGAACAAAACTGTATTTAATTTTTAGCTATTTACAATTAAAGAGTTAGTCGATTCAATAAGTCGAAAGAAGTTCTTGGAAGCTGATGCATACTTCTGGCTATCGCTAATTGAAGGCATACGTAACAATAAAACGAAACGACGAAATTATCGAAAATTGTCAGATAAATAAAATTAATGAGACTAAACTAAGCAGGGTGAAATGAGTGTTTCGAAGCTGTTTGAGAGTCTCGCTGGTCGTTTCTTACTGACATATTTAAGAATAAATCAGAGAACGGAATTGTCGAAATTTGTCAGATATTTATAACTAAAACGTGGATCATTTCAGTAAGGCCATAGGAGCGTTTTCAAGTAGACTCTTACTGTTCGGTAATTGTCGATATATTTTGAGATGAAATGAAAGAGCGGAATTCTCGTAAATTGTCCGAAATCTTTAATTGAAAAGCTATTCCATTCAATAAGGGATTGTTTGGAAGATTAAGAAGATTCCAGTTGATCGTAAGTTCAAGAATTATTTAAGAATAAAATGAATAAACGGAATTGTATTATATTGTGAGGTATTTTCAAATAAAATTGAGTTTATTCAGTAAGGCAAACGATGTGCTTGGAAGATGTAGCAGACTCTTGCTGATTTTTAGTTACAGAGGTGTTTAATTACAACCTAATTTTCGTAAATTCTCAGATATTTACAATTAAAAAGTTAGTTCATTTATCTGGGGAGAAATGAAAGAACGGAATTGTCCTACGTTGTCAGAAATTTTCAGTTGAAAAATTCGATTCAATATGGCGCAAAGAGTTTTTGGAAAGCGTAGTAAATTCTAGCTAACCGTTAGTGTCTGACATGTTTAAGAACAAAATGAATTAAAGGAATTATCGTTTATTATCGAATATTTACAATTTAAAAGTGACTTTACTTAGGCGGGCGAAAGGACTGATTGGAAGATGATACAGATTTTGAAGATCATTTCTTTCTAACGTATTTAAGAATAAAATGAAAGAAAGGAATTGTCGCAAATTGTCAGACATTTACAATAGAAAGGTAATGTCATTGAGTAAGACGAACCGAGTGTTCCGAAGCTGAAGTAGACTGTTCTTCATTTTTAGTTGCTCACGTATTTAAGAATAAAACGAAAGATGGAAATTAACATAAATTTTTTAATATCTAAAATTGGAAAGCGAGTCTACTCAGTTGCGCGATTAAAGTGTTTGCAAGCTGAAGTAGACTCTTTCTGATTTGTAGTAGCCGATATATTTAAGAATGAAATTGAAAATCGGAATTGACGTAAATTATCACATATTTTCAGTTGAAAAGTGGGTCCATTCAACACGGCGAAAAGTTTTGAAGGCGAGAAAAAATCTTGCTGATCTTTAGTTACTGATATACTTCTGAATAAAATGAAATTTGACAATTGTTGTAAATTGTCCCATATTACAGATCAGAAGTGAATCTTTTAAGTAGACCGAAAGGACTGTTTGGAAGCTGGACAAGACGTTTGGTGATGTATGGTTTAAGACGTAATTAAGAATATAAGGAAATAACGGAATTTTCATAAATACCGTCATTCACAATTTAAAAGTGATTCCATTCACTTGGGCGAAAGCAGTCTTTGGAAGACGTAGCAGTCTCTTGCTGATAATAACCTACTAATATATTTAAAAATTAAAAAAAAAAAAACAGTGTTGTTGTAAATTATCAGATATTTACAACTGAAAAGCCAGTTTGTTCAGTAGGGAGAACAGAGAGTTTAAAATATGAGCAGACCTTCCTGATCATTAGTTACTGACATGCTAAAAAGGATGTAATTAATTAACGGTATTGTCGTAATTTGTCAGTTGTTTACAATTGTAATGTGAGGCCATTCAGTAGGTGAAAAACGTGCTTGGTCATTGGAGCAGACTCTTGGTGATCATTACTGCCTGTTATATTTAAGAATCAAATGTAAGAACGGAATTGCCTTAAACTGTCAGAAATTTACAATGTGTCCACTCAGTAAGACGCAGGGACTTTTTCAAAGATATAACAGACTTTTCTTGATCTTTAGTTACTGGCATATCTAAAATTAAAATGTAATAATATATTTGTCGTAACTTTTCAAATATTTACAATAAAAAAAAGGTCTATTCAGTAAAGCGAAAGAAGAGTTTGAAAGCTGAAATAGACTCTCATGGTTTTTAGTTACTGACATATTTAAGAATGAAATTAAAGAACGGTCTAGTGTCAAATCGTCACATCTTACAATTGAAAAGTAAGTACATTCTTTAGAATGAAACGGATGTTTTTTAAGCTGAAGTAGAATCGGGGTCATCGTAAGTTACAGATATTTTTAAGAATAAATTGATAGATCGAAGTTGTGTTCAATTTTCAGATATTTACAATTCGAAAGAGTGTATTCAGTAAGGCGAAACAAGTGTTTGGAAGATGAAGCATACGCTTGTTGAATGTTAGTTACTGAAATATTTAAGTCTAAAACGAAATAATGGAATTGTCTTATATTGTCATCTAATGACGTTAGAGGAGAGCCTTTATAGAAGGCAAACGGATTGTTTGAAAGATGAAGCAGATGTTTCCACATCTTTTAACAGAACGAAAGCAGATTTTGAAAGATGAAGCAGGTTTTTTCTGATCGTTATTCACTGACTTATTTTGTTAAAAAGAGAAAATGTGAATTTTCATATATTTCCAAGAGTGCATTCAGTAGGGTGACGGAGTGTTTCGAAGCTGAAGCAGACTCTTGCTGATCGTTAGTTACTGACATATTTAAGAATAAATGAATGACGGAATTGACTTAAATTATTAGATTTTTACAATTGAAAACTGAATTTATTCAGTCTAACAAAAAAAGTGTTTGAAGCTGGTGTAGACTTATACTGACCGCAAGTTACTGACATTTTAAGGGTAAAAAAATAGAAAAGATTTGTCGTAAATTGGCTGATACTTACAGTTGAAAAGTGAGTCTATTCAGTAGGGCCAAAAGGGAGTTTGGAAGATGTAGCAGACTTTAGGTGATCACTTATTAATGAATAAAATGAAAGAAAGGAATTGTATATTTGTCAGATATTTACATTTGAAAAGAGAAGACATTGAATAAGGCGAAAGGAGTGTTCGGAAGATTTAGCAGAATCGTGAAGATCGTTAATTAAAGACCTACTTATTAACAAAGCGAATCGATGGAATTGTTGTAAATTGTGAGATATAAACAATTGTAATGTGGATCATCTCAGTACGGTCAAAAATGTATTTTAAGATGAGGCAGACACTTGGTGATCATTGTTTACTGACGAATTTAAGAATGAAATGAAAGAACGGAATTGTCGTATGTTTTCAGATTCTCAAATTCGAACTGAGCATTCATTCAATTGGCGAGAAAAGTATATCAGAGATGAAGCAAACTCTACCAGATCGTTAGATATTGACATAAAGTGAAGTAAAGCAATTGTCGTAAATTTTCAGTTATTTATATTTGAAAAGGGAGTTAATTCAGTAGGGCGGATGTAGTGTTTGGAAGCTAAACCAGAGTCCCTATTCTAGTTCGTTGAAGACATATTTAAAAATGCAATGGAAGAACCAAATTGTCCTTCATTCAATGATATTTAACATTGAAATATGATTCTATTCGGTAGGGGGAAAGAAGTGTTTGGAAGATGTATCGTATTTTGCTCTTCGTTTTCTTCTCACATATTTAAGAGTAAAACGAAAGAACGCAATTCTCGTAATTTATCGTGATTATAGATTATAAATGTTAACTAATATAAATTTAAGACGGAAGACTCCTATGCGCAAAGCGCGCATAAGATTAATACTAAGCAAATTCTAAGTAACCGATGGAAAAGAAAAAGCAATGATATTATCAAAAATGGTTTTACAGACGTTTTACTCACATTAATTTTACATAAGTATCTTTAGTCATTAGTATAGATCAAAAGTATAATTACATTATGTTTACTAAAGATGGTCTTTGCATGTAAGTAAAGGCATTTGTTACTAGAAGCAGCGATGTTCTCATACTTAGAAATGGGGATTTCTCAATAAACATTACTATGTTAAAAGGTTATGTCAAATTATTTGATATATTACGAGAAGAAATAAACGCATTGCTCGTTCTGTTGAAAGTACTTTGGGGTAATCAGTATTATCGAGGTGTCGATTTCTTCTTCTTTTTCTGATAACAGCGATGTCGACGACCTCTATATGTAAGAATCGACATTACATGGTAGAGATGAAAAACAGCCAAGCGGTGATTATCTAGTAGTCAAGGAATTCATGAAGATGGGACTACTTACTGACGGTGTGAATTTTAAGGCAGTTTGTGATTCTGTTGATGAAGTAATGTATGGGATTTTATAATTAGAGGAAAGGTTCTCCGGGCTGAGCAACATTTTATGCAACTCATGCAGAAGTATTTCAATACAAAACAGGCAATCAATACGATGGCTGAGAGATTGCTTTGAATGATACGGACAAGTTATCTGAAAAACAGAACGATATTCCAGAGCGAGAATAGTCTCAAGGAAAGGAATTGTCGTAAATAGTAAGGTATTTACAATTGAAATGCAAACGCAATCACTAGTACTAAAGGAGTCTTTCGAAGATGTGGTAATATCTTGCCTTCATTACTAACAAATAAATTTAAAAATAAAACGAAAGAACTGAAAAGTAGTAAGTTGTTAATTTACAAAAGAAAATCTGGTACATACAGTAGTGTGAAGGATGTTTGTGGAAAACGAAGCAGACTTTTGTTGACAGTATTAACATATTTAAGTATAAATGAAAGAACCGAATTGTCGCAATATGGCAGAAATTTACAATTGAAAAGTGAGGCCATTTAGTAGAACGAAAGGAATGATCGGAAGATGAAGCTGACTCTTCATGATGTTAGCCACTGACTTATTTAGCCAATATTATAAACGGAATTTTCGTTTGTTGTCATATATGCAATTCAAAAGTGAGTTCACTCAGTAAAGCAACGCGGGTGTTTCGATATCGTAGCAGAACATGCTGATAGTTACATGCTGATTAGTTAAGAATTAATGAAATATTGGAATTGACGTACATTCTCTGATTTTAGTCACCGCCATATTTAAGAAAAAAATGAAAGAACGCAATTATTCTAAATTTTTAGGATATTTACAATCGAAAATAAAAGGACAAAATGTGAGTTTGGAAGATGAAATAGACTTTCGTGATCATTAGTTACTGACACATTTGAGAATAAAATGAAAAAAGGATATTGTCGTATATTGTCAGATATCTACATATGAAAGTGTGTATCTTTAGATGGTTGAAAGGGGGATTGGAAGTAATGCTGGTGGTTGAAGACATATAAAAGTAATATCATAGAGTAGAATTATGTAAATCGTCGGATATTTAGAATTACATAGTTAATGAATTCACTAGAATGAAACAAATTTTTGAACGGCTAAGCCAACTTTTGCTGATCGCTAGATACCGAAACATTTACGAATAAAATGAAAAAACGTAATTGTTTTAAATTGTCGGATATTAAAATTGAAAAGTGAGTATATTCCAAAAGAGTGCTTGGAAGCTAATGCATGCTCTTTGTGATCTTTGGTTCCAACATATTTTAGAATAAAAAGAAGGAACGAATTGTCGTAAATTGTCAGATCGTTACAGCTGCAATTGAGAATATTCCGGATGGCGGAGGAAGTGTTAGAAACTGGAAGCAGACTTTAGTTAATCGTCAGTTATTGTGATATTTGAGAATAATATGGGAGAAAGGATTTGTCGTAGATGGTCTGACATTTTCCAAAGACAAGTAGCGCATTCAGTAGAACGAAAGGAGTGTTTGCATGATGAAGCAGACTCTTCATGACCATTAATTACTGACTTATTTTGGCAAATTAAACGTAATTTACGTAAATTGTAATATATGCAATTGAAAAGTGAGTCCATTCCCTATCGCGAAAGGGGTATTACGATGTTGTAGCAGAAAATGCTGATTGTTTGTTACTTACATATTTAAGAAAAATCAAAGAACGGTATTGCCGTACATTGTCTGATATTTACAAATGAAATTGAGTCCATTCAATAGGTCGAAAGTAGTGGAAGATGTAGCAGACCCTTGTTGATCGTCAGTTACTGGCCTATTTTAGAATAAAATGAAATAATGGATTTGTTGTAAATTGTCAGATTTTCACAATGAAAAAGTGGTTGTGTTTAGTGCCACAAATATGATTTTAGAAAATGAAATAAACCTTTTTGATCATTCCTTACTGACAAATTTAAGAATAAAATAAAAGAAGGGAATTCCGTACATTGTGAAATATTTACATATGAGAAGAGAGTATTTAGTGTGTTGAAAGGGGTTTAGAAGCAAAGCAGACTTGTCCTTCGTTGAAGACATTTAAGAATAGTTTCAAAGAGTGCAACTGTTTAAATTGTCAGTACTTATATTTGAAAAGTGAGTGCATTCAGTAGGGCGAAAGGAGTGTTTAGAACATTAAGGAAAATTTTGCTGAAATATTGAAATATTTATGAACAAAATGAAGGACTGGTAGTGTAAAATGTCAGATATTTAAAATAAGAAAGTGAGTGTTAAGAATCTAAAGCG